>NC_133101.1:14316694-14640035 GCF_022965805.1 Primulina eburnea
CACCAAATTCATCCCAACAAAGAGGTGATCGACATCGTCTGCCGTACAAAGCTTCAAAAGGAGCCATACCAAAGTCACCTGGAAACTGTTGTTATATGAAAATTCTACAGTGGTAAAGCTTCTTGCCAACTGTCTTTAAAATCCATGACTACAGCTCGAAGCAGATCCTCGGTGTCTGAATCATACGCTCTGTCTGACCATCTGTCTGAGGATGGTACGCAGTACTCATCGCAAGTCGTGTACCCATTTCTTTGGAAACTAGTCCAAAACTTTGATGTGAATCTAGGGTCACGATCTGAGACTATGCAACTAGAACTCCATGAAGTCTCACAACATTTCAATATACAGACGAGCCATTTTCTTGTACGAATACGTCCTCTCATACGGAATAAAGTGTGCCGATTTAGATAACCTATCGACAATCACCCAAATGGCATCGAAATGACGAAAGTACGTGGCAAATGCGTGAAAAATCCATAGCTATGTGCTCCAGTTCCACGGAGAACCTCAAGGCTATGCAGTAATCCTCCCTTCTCATTCTTTCCGCTTTGACTTGCTGACAGATCATACAACAGACCCAAACTCAGCCACATCTTTTTCTCATATTCTTCCACCAAAACGAGGCCGTAGAATATGATACATTTTTCTCAGAAACAGTTGACTGGACCTGAGATTGTTCAGGAAATGCATGATAAAGTCCAGTTGATTCGTCAGAGAATGAAAGCTGCCCAAGATCGTCAAGCTAGTTATGCTAACAGACGTCGTCGACCTCTAGAATTTCAAGTTGGAGATTTTGTGTTTTTGAGAATCTCTCCGTTTAGAGGTGTTGTTCGCTTTGGTATGAGAGGTAAGTTGTCACCTCGTTTCGTTGGTCCCTACGAGATTGTTGAGCGTATTGGGACTTGCGCTTATCGTTTGGATTTGCCCCAGTCTTTGTCTGGCATCCACGATGTTTTCCATGTTTCTATGTTGGGTAAGTATGAGCCCGATCCGTCTCATGTGATTCAGCCTGATGAGATTGAACTTGATCTGTCTCTATCGTATACTGAGTATCCTGTTAGTATCTTGGATCGTAAAGATAAAGTTTTACGCAATAAAGTTATACCACTTGTACGTGTTCAGTGGTCAAAGCATGGGGTAGAAGAATCAACATGGGAAACAGAACAGAAGATGAAAGCATCTTATCCATATCTGTTTGATTCTTAGTAATGTATTGTTGGTTTCGTATCGTGTGTAAGATGTATGTGCATAAACAGAAATTTCGAGGACGAAATTTGTTTTAAGGGGTGGAGAAGTGTAAGGCCCTGTATTTAATTATCCGGTAATTTGGCATAAATAATTATTGAGTTGTAAATTAAAATAATTATTTATGCCAAATAAATTTTAAAAGTGTGTTAAAAATATGTATTTTAGAATATCGGAGAATTTAACGATATAAAATACATATAGAGTTTAAATAACACACGAGAGCAAAATAAATACAGACTGGGATAAATGGGCTTGAGTTACTATTTTAGTAACCAAATACACAATATATAAAAATACACATACATATACACAACTTACCAATAATAGAAGAAGGGAGAGAAGCTATTTCCCAAACCCATTTCCCTCAACCCAAATTTTCGCAACCCTTGGAGCAGCTGCGGGAAAATCGCGATAACTCCTCCGTCCGGCGTCCAAATCTCAATCGGTCTAAAGGGGTGTCTTCCTAACATCCTAGGCTTTGATTCAAGTCAGAAATCGCGAAGTTTGAGCAGGGATTCAGGTAGATCAAAGCTGCTGTTCGGGTGCCCTGTTTCTGCGAGAATCCTTCCGATTTTGGGTGAGAGTTTTTGGGTTGCTGCGACTTTTGTAGTTTGAATTTGTTGAAATGACTTATAAAGAACTTGTAGCTCTGTTTGTTAGCTTTCTATAGCCACTAGAATCATCAAATTTGGATAAGAAACAGATTTGATATGATTTTTCTACCAAAATATGTCAAATCGAATTCTGAAATGGTGCTGTGCAGGACACCTACTGTAATTCGAGTTTTTGTCAATTATGCGCTCGGATTCTGGACTTGTGATTCAAAACAGAGTTGTAGAGCTATGTGTTGTCTTCGTAATGATATAAGATTCGTTAAATTCCATTAAGAATTGAGAGATTTATGCCTGTTTTACTGAAACTGCGCAGTATTAGAGTTCTGTCCGCGAAATGTGTGAGTAGCAGCGTGTTCTTGTTAATTCATGCATTAATCTACTCAGATTCTGGAATAGGTTTCATCTAGAAAAAGTTATATATTTGAGTTATCTTTCATTTCCAATTGGCGGATATTGATTTGAGTTAATATTGAGCGAGATATGAATTTTATGCTCTTTTGTGCCAAATTAGACATTGGTGTGGAATGTAGTTTTCACGATCGGCTTATTGTGGTTTTGTTTAGGCCGAGAGTCTTGAAGAGAAGTTGATATTAGAGTTTCAAGTTGGTATAGGTATGTTACAGTTCGGTAACATACGACGGTAAAACATAAATTATGTTTAATTGCCATTCTGTGTTACATTGATCGTGTTTATGAATTGTTGGTTGTTGTAAATTGTTAAATGCCTTCGCGGTGATCTATGTTTATTATTATGACATATTATTGGCATTTAGCATCGGGCATACTGTTATGACATTCACGTTGAGCCCTGTCGTTCTTGTTAGCCCATTGTTGATATCCGTTGTTATCTGGCACTGTTGTTTATCTCGGGATCATTGTGTGGCTGATAGGCCTATACACATGAGACCGTATATGTGATTGAACAATCCCGTGGTTAGTGCAGCCTTTTGAGGTGAGCGCTGGGATTGTGTCATCTAGTTCGTTCTGTTGTGCCATCCTGTTATATCGTATAAGCTGTATGGAGGCCGAGTCAGGGGTGTTATTTCAGCACAGCTTGGCATACCTCGCATACTTGGCAGGGCGGTTTAGCTGCATTACGATGTAGCTCCCCTGTGTTGTTGCTCGAGCATTATTCCAGTTGTTATCGTACCGTTTGTTGGCTCCTGTTATCCCGGTTATTCGTTGAGCCTTTCATTCATTTCATATCACATTTTATTATATGATTATGCATGATTTATGTTTATTGTTGTTATTGTTGAACTGTTTCATACCAGAATCATAACCTCATTTGTTTACTGGGGGGCTGCTGTGGTTGCTATTGGGCACCACGGTAGATCTCCCGAGTCGTTTTGCAGCATCAGGCCGAGATTCCGCCAGTGGAGCTCGGGGTTGAGGTTGGATTGCTTGGTTCTGTTCAGTGGAGTCTCCCAGTTAGTCTATATGTATGTCTTGAGTTATTCGGTATTGTATTTGTAGTTTATTTGCCGGGGAGATGCCCCGTGTATCTGTAGTGGTATTGGGTTGTTTTGTGATGATTTGAGTCGACTCTGGGTTTCTTTTGATATGGTGAGTAATTGGTAAGTTTTAATTTCTGCTTAGTCCTGGCCAGTGCGGCTATAGGTGGTTTAACTTCGGTTTTTAATTTAATGACTCTAGTTGGAGTATATTTTGATATAAAACTCAAATGTCCTACTTACGGGGAGGTCATGCCGAAATTTTTCTAGGCCCTGAGGTCCGTTTTAATGTATTTTAAACCTTTTTCCGCTGCAGTTTTAATTCAAACCATTATTGTTTGATCATTAATTGTCGTTAGAGTAAATGGGCCTCACAAAAAGGAGCTTAGTTGACTGAAATGACTCTAAGCAATGGAATCTCTTGATCCTTTTCTTGCTCTTGGTCACCTTTTACCTTATGCTGAATAGATGTCATTGATACCCCTGTACTTAAATCTAGTTCTAAGAAGTTTGGTGTCTGTTATTTGCAGGCTCAAAGATTTGATTCTGATTTATTAAATCCCATGTACCAGGAAAGGTGAACTTTTAAAATTATATTTTCTGGTAACAAATTATGAAATAGCTACTGCCATGTGGATAGATGCTTGCAACAAACAAGCACCCACATTTCTTTAAAAGAAAATTTTGATGATTTAGTCAAAAGCTGAATGGAAGCAATAAGAACTAACCTGTTCAAACAGTTACCTATGTTTGATTGACCAATAAATGTTATTGTAATTTTACAGAACTCAGAAAGCTGCTATCGAGTTCTTTTGGATTGGAGGGCAGCAATTGGACACTTCCTCCAATATATGTTTTGATATTGATTTCGGATCATTTCCTGGTTTCCCTGAGGTAGAATTAATTTGGTGGGAAAAAAGCATATTATGGTCTCTGAGTCTGTGTGGGATTTTCAGTGGGCTTCTGAACATTTGGGATATTGTGGCAGCCCTCGTGTCTTTCAAACAGTCGATACCAAACTATGTAGAGCATATTCTGCAGAAATGGTTGACATCTTATTTTGGATCCAATTTTGGCATTTGTACTACGTTCTTCTCTACGGCATTTAAAATTTTGCCCACTCTTTCAACCCGTAAGTTGCACCTCATCAATGTAATCATCAGGCATGTTGTGCTTAAAAATGATGAGGTGAGCGAGAGTAGAAAACACCAAGACTTGGAAAGATTCAGTAGTGCCATAGAGGAACAGACAAATGTATGGAAGGAGTTGCAGTTGTGCTGTGAAAATGAACTACGGAGAAGACTTGTTGGTTTATATTTTTCTGCCATTTTAGATCTTCTGTCAGATGTGCCAACAAATTTTTGCGATGTTGGCTGTTGGCGTCCTGATGAATGGCCACAACTGGAGCACTATATCTCACTTCATGAGAAAATTGTCGAGGATGATTTAAAATTTTTTGCTGCCAAAGTTGGTAAAATTAAGAAGAGGTAATTCATGATGTTCTTATCTTTGTTGAAATTCTTTTGGTTCATTCATGCACACATACATAGAATAGCATCTTAAGATACTGTATCAATCTATTAGCTGAAGGCTGGTTCCATTCTTGCTTTATTAACAGGAGAGAGAGTTTTGAATATGAAGAACATTGCAGTTTTTGTTCAGCAATTGTGCCATTTGAATCAATAGAATACGCCATTTGTTTGGGAGTGAAGAATGGCAATGGAGTTGATCAAACCCATAAGCTACACCGGTGTTCTGTATCTATGCAACTTTGCCCTGCTAAATATTCCTGGTTTTGCATGTGTTGTCAAAGACGAGCTTCAAAGTCGGCACCTCTAATTTTTTTCACGATGCCTTTATACCCTTCCATTTTAAATCTTTTTTCGAATCTTCAGCCTTCAAGAAATCTTTCTCACCATGTTGTCCCTTATGTGGGATACTTCTACAAAGATTACAGCCTGAATATTTACTCTCCCCATCTCCAGTATAACGAAATTCCTCTTTAAAAATTGTCAATGAAAAGTCCGCCCTCTCGACTGAAATCCTCAGTCAGCAGCCCCTTACAATCTATGATTTATGACAGGCCTCTATCTCCGTCAGCAGGTCTGTGTTTCCAATTTTTCCTTCTGCGGTGCTTCTGTGAAAATCCACTGATATGTCCTACACATAATAACTACCATCGAAGGATGTTTATTCTATTAATTGGTAGGAAAAATATGGTTGGATATTTGAATTTCCTAGTATTTTGTATTTGTTAGAGTAGGTGTCCAGCGAGCCAACTTGTGGCTTGGGTTTTTATTGGACTCTAATGTAAAACGATCTTTATTTTAATAATATTTTACGGTTTTGTACAATTATGACATTTACTTTATCTGTTTACCCATGTAATCTGCATAGATAAAGTCCTTTGGTGCTTGTGTGCAAGTGACTTAAGTAAAAATGCTTCTAGAAAACTTTGAAAGAAAATGTTATATTGCTTGAAAACTTGGTAGTTTACAATAAGGGCTTCACCCTATTTATATTAATCCTATTTATACTAGTAGCTTTCTACAATGAAAGCGATACATATCAACTCTCTAGGAGGTTCTAAGATCTACACTATTCTAGTTAATTCCATTCTATACTATTCTAAATGATTATTCTATGCACAAAAGATTTCACAGAAAACTCTTAATTGATGAAATATGGAGAATGTTTTAGAAGTGCTTGAACCTCTACAGAGCACCTATTTAGAAGTTTTTGGAATGCACAAGAAGGTTCCGGTTCATGATATTCCGCAACATCAATGAGTTCTAATATTATTAAAAAAATAAAAATATTTATTTTTATATGGATTTAGGGATTTCTCGCTTAGAGGACAAAAACAATGGATATTGAGGAAGCAACAAGCATTGAAGAAATGAAGTTGAAACATTAGTCAATCTCATGCATTACCCAATTTAGGGGTGAGTAGAAACCAAAGCCAAATCAAATAGTTGGTTTGGTTTTTAGTCGATCGATTTATATTGGTTTTAAAATTAATCATATCGAAAAAATTGGTTTTGTTCAATGTTTTGGTGAAAAATCCTAACCGAACCAATTTTATAAATATATAATATTTTTAATTATATACATATTATTTTATTTTATGTCATATAATTGATATTATGAAAGTTTGATGATTGGTATTGGTGGCACATTTTATAAAGCTAAAAAACAATTGACCATTATCCCGTTCAATCTTCACAAGTATTTATTGATCTTCATGATGTTTTTGGAAAAGGTTAAAAACCTCGAGCAAGAAATCTTGGATGCGAGTGAATTTACTCTTACCAAATACCCAAGTTTGATAAACATAAAAGATAAATGTCTTTCTTTCTTTAAATTGTGATAATGGATGATATTGAAGCTATTTCTAAAAGTTGAACTATTGAAAACTTATATTTATCTATTTATAATAGCTAGTTTTGAAAATTTATATTATGATTATAAAAAGTCAAAACATTTTATTTGAACAAAATTAAAATTTAAAATTGAACATCCAAAGGTTCGCGACAGTATTGAAAAAGCCGTCGCTATATTAAACGACGATTTTTTTAAAAAAACCGCCGTTTAAGAAGCGACGGTTTGTAGCCATAAAATGCATAAAAAAAACTAATACGCAAAAATTAAAATTATGTAGTAAAATTTCGGGGAAAAAAAATTAAAACCTGATTTGCGCGAAGATATGCAGCTCCACGTAACGCTGGAAGATCGTACCGACGAGAAAATCTACGAAATAAATACGAAAAAATGTTAGTACAAAATTAAAAAATCGAAACTTCGAAAAATTGATAGAGTTTAACTACTACTAGAGATAGACGAAAAATCGTTTAAGAAAATGTCTGCGAACCTCGGTATATATAGAATTATAGCACCGCCGATATATAGCAACGGTTCAACCAAAATCGTAGCGATAATAGCGACGGTTTTGGTAAAAACCGTCGCCGATCTAGATCGACGACGGTTGTTGCATAACCGTCGCTATTATGGCGACGGTTTTGCAAAAACCGTCGCCGATCTAGATCGGCGACTGTTTTATTAAAACCGTCGCTATTATAGAGATGGTTTTCCTTAAACCGTCGCTATAATAGCGACAGTTTTTAATAAAACCGTCGCTTGTCAAATAGGAAAACTGTCTCTATAATAGCGACGGTTTTTAATAAAATCGTCGCTTGTCAAATTAAGAGACGGTTTCCTAAAACCGTCGCTACAAAATAACGAAGGGTAGAATACAAGACCGTCGCATAATGCGACGGGTAAAAAACCCGTCGCACAAAATAACGACGGGTTTATCAAACAGTCGCAATATTAGCGACAGTTTATGAAAAACCATCGCTATTATAGCGACGGTTTTTCTTGAACCGTCGCTATTCTAGCGACGGTTTTAATTTAACCGTCGCTTAATTTGATAAGCGACAGTTTTATTTATAACCGTCTCTATATAGCGACGGTTCAAGAAAAGCGTCGCTATAATAGCGACGGTTTTATTGTTTCAATAAAACCGTCGCTATGCTTTCCGTTTTTTTGTAGTGACAACCCATATCAAATATATAATATTAATTAGGAAATTGTAATTATGATCCTATTTATTTGTCTATTTTTTATTTTAGTCTTCTAAATTGTCAAATTTCCATCTTAGCATGTTATCTTAGTTTCTTTCTTCTTATTTTCTTTTTGCAATTTTAGTTTTTTTCTCACACGGTGTTAATGAAGTGTTGACGCAACGTTACATGATGATGACGTGTACATTGTCACATTAAAACTTAGAGACACAGCAAAAATATTTTTTGATCCTGAGTTGACTGATCCGATAAAAAAAATATTATCGTGGGTTCCAAAGAAAATTTCTTTGATACCTAGCAGGATGTTGGTCATCATGGTTTAAGATCTCGGAATTAGTTGGAGAATACTACTCACTAATCGATGTACTAGTTTTTGATTTAGAAAATGAAAACGTTGCTTTCTTCTTTCTTCCTTGAACTTTCATTATAAAACCAACATGTCACGCCCCGAGACCGAGGCGTATGGTATATGATTTCTTCTCGGTTTGGAATTGACATTCTCACCCCAACAATTTACCATTGCATGAGTCTTGGCTAAACAATCCATTCTCAGAATGATGTCAAAATTCACCATTGAGAGTTGAATCGAGTCGGCATTGAACGTATGCATATTGTTACTGATTTTATAGTCTCGATGTAACTCGAAGGTTTCGATAGCCTTACTAGTAGGTGTTGCTATCCTAAAAGGTTTAACAAGCATTTTAGGTTTAATCCCTAATTTCTTAGTGAACCTCTTAGATATAAAAGAATGTGTGTCACCACAATCAAACAACACATAAGCAGGTAAATTTTTTTATTAGAATAGTAACTTCTAAAAAAAACTAGTGAAGGTCCCTCTAAGTTGTTAAATCTCGAGTTCGAGGTTACTCATGGTCTTAGATTGGGTCGCCATTTCTTGCTCAAACTTGGTCAAAATTATGTTCGAAAATGGTTGCAACATTCTTGAGATTTTAGAAAATTTATGCTTAAATCGGTGTGATCTTCTTTTTGCAAAATGGGAGGGTTACTTATATGTGAGGAAGAAAAGTTTTTAGTAACGATTCTATCCCTTAAATGCATCATTGATTAGCATAAATAGACCAAAAAGTAAGCTTGTTACCAAAAATAGAGGATGTCAAATCTGATGAGACTCTGATTACGCCTATAAATTAGATTTTAGGTTGTTGTTTGATGGTTAATATACTACCTCGAAAATAATTGTCAAGGATATGAATGCACTGGTCCTTTGGCAAAATTTGACATCTTATCACGTCTTGTATATTAGGATCTCAGTCAGATTATGATCATGCTAGCTCTAATATCATTTAAATATCATGTCCTGAGACCTAGGTGTACAGACACATTCATTTTTTAACAATCACATAATTTTAAAATAACATGCTCGTAATACAATATATAACCAAACCAGTTTATAAAATAATCCGTCATTGTCTTTACAACATGAAAGAAATCAAATAGTGCAGAAGAGTAAAACTTAAAACGTAAAATGAAAATTGAAATATGAAAATAATCTTTCTTGGAAAGTGGCTTCTTCACCAGCTCCAGACGTCTCATGATTTGTCCATCAACTTGTTTGTTGGTATTGTATAGGGAGAGAGGTAATGGTGACTTAATTGGGAAACACTCAGCAAGTGGGGATTGTTCGGATATATATAAAAAATACATATATTTTTTCTAAACGTAACATTTCTTAACGGAAGACATAACGTATCATAATCATATCCTGAACATGAAGCATTGAAATTTCATCTAATTTCCACGATTTTACTAATATATGTCCCCTATATGTTAATACTCAAGTGACGAGGCCATACAATGATTATAATCTCATCATATAGAGGTCATATAACAGTTATAATCCTACCATATAGCAGTCATATCTTATAATAGCTTTCCAAATTTTTATTGAATTATATCAATCTTTGGAACATATAAAGCTTAGACAAGACATAAACGAATAAATCATGCTCAAACGAAATTGTTCAAAAATGGAACATAGAATATCATACGTGTATAGAATATCATACGTGTATATACTTTTTAATACATAAGCCCGATTACTATGGTCTTTCTTGATTCCAAACGTGAATATGAGTTGCTAGATTGTAGTTCAAATATAGTATTTGGTTGCTACTAGAAATTTTACTCGAAAATGGACAGAATAATGACACGAAATCTGCTGCTGAAAGCCTCGAATTTGGCAGTTTTCTTCTTGAATTTTTGTGAGGTTTTCGGTGTTCTTTTATCTTGGTTTGATCTCTTACTTATAGTTTGGATTTTACTTATAGTTGGGAAGAGAGAAGTTGAGCAGATGCCTTAGTGAACGTTTTAAGGCTTTTAAGCAGGTTATTTAATGCTATAATGTAGCCATCAATTGGGTGTTACAATATGAATACGGACATGGCTTAATTTTTGAGATTTGTCATTACAGGTTGTCATCAAGTCATTGAATGGGTTCAAACTTATTGGATGTGCCCAAAATTTCGAGTTCTTGGGCTGTAGTATTTATAAATTTTTGTGGCCTTCACACAACCTATTAATGAATATATAATTCAGTCTTCGGAAAATTAATCGACAAAATATACCATCCGAGCAGATCCTATATACGGTTTCTAGCTTATACATATCATCAACCACAATGAATCTGCTCCTATGTATGTCGATACCATACTGAACCTCGCCATCTGATGACCCTCGTGGAGTCGATAAATGAGTCAAAGTCTAGCACTAGTACGTAGATCATCTATGTTGTCTCGGATCAAAATACTAATGATATAAAACCTTAACTGCAGACTAATCTACTCGATAAATAATAACCAATTGGAAAGTCGGATGGAAGGTTGTCCAGTGACTCATCATATGATCACACATCTGTATGATTGAATATCTCTATGCACATACCAATGAAACGTGACCTATAACATCACATATATGTCTCGAAATAGAGTGACCAATGTATACCTTATTTTTTAATCAAAATTGGATAATCGTTTTTTTTTTCCGACGAAATTAAGGTGTAAAACTTGTCATACAAAAGTACAAAACAAATGTTTTTTTTTTTGACTTTAACCCCATCATATATTGATATGAAGATTTCATTCCGTGGATTCATGAATGATTTCAACTTTTGTCAAATTTTTGTCTTCCTTTTCCTGAACTAATAATGTTGCAAATCATTAATGAATCAAGTCTTAAAAATATTTTTTTAGAAAAAAATCATAAAGAAACTAAATATTTGGAAAAAAAATATATTATCAGTATATAGTATACATATGATTTATGAGCTAAATTATTTATATATTATATTAAATAAACACCATGTGTATGTCGGCTAGTTTAAGTGTAAAGATAAAGTTAAATCATTGGGATACTTTTGCACGCGTGTGGAGATTTTGTGTGCTTACACGAATGAATCAGTTGGAATATGTGAAAAAGTCGTTTAAAGATGAAAAAGTTGATTCTTTGATAGATTCGGATAAACATTAAATTATACAGTCACAAACACAAAACGTGGCAGTGGAGGTGTCACAAGGGGTTTTGTGAAAAAGTTGATTCCTTTTGATAGATTCGTAAAAACATTAAAGTATATAGTCACAAATCACAACACGTGGCAGTAGAGGTGTCACAAGGGGTTTTGTGTGACAAAGTGTGTAGTAGGTGGAAGGATGACAATGTGGTGGAGTTGGGTTTGTTATCTCCATCCTAGTCTTCGAATTACATCCCTACCCCTATACCTGTCACGATCTTCGTTTTTTCGGGTTCAGGGTTCGGTTCCCATTTCAAAAATATTAATGGGGCAACACGGCGTGGGTACAGGGATTCCCCGCCCCGATCCCCGTTTCGAGTTTTCCCCGTGGGTCTCCAAATCCGTGGGAAAAATTGTCATCTCTAAGTAGGTGTTGGTGTTTAAATTTATGGAAAATAACTTTTTTAATCAGCCAATATTGTTTATTTTGAATTTTAGTTTATTAACAGGTTAAATTTTGGTCATTGTACACTAACTATCAGTGTTCAGTTATTTTGGTTAAATTGCTGATGCGGCGCTGAATATATTAACTTTTTCGACATCATAGCAGCATTCTTTTTAATGTTAGTAAATTTTTGGTTCAACTTAACAATTTTCAATGTAAGATCAATATTTTTTGTTTCAATGTCACAATTTTCAATATAAAATCAATACTATAAAGATAATTTTCTTAACTAAACACATAAACTAAGCTTTACAATAATGACATTCTATTACAATTAACTATAAAAAATTGATTTTTTAGCATTTTATTTGCAAAGTGATCAACCAATATTTCATAAATAGATTTTTATTAGAACTCATTGATGTTGCGGAATATCACGAACCGGAACCTTCATGTGCATTCCAAAAACTTCTAAATAGGTGCTCTGTAGAGGTTCAAGCACTTCTAAAACATTCTCCATATTTCATCAATTAAGAGTTTTCTGTGAAATCTTTTGTGCATAGAATAATCATTTAGAATAGTATAGAATGGAATTAACTAGAATAGTGTAGATCTTAGAACCTCCTAGAGAGTTGATATGTATCGCTTTCATTGTAGAAAGCTACTAGTATAAATAAGATTAATATAAATAGGGTGAAGCTCTTATTGTAAACTACCAAGTTTTCAAGCAATATAGCATTTTCTTTCAAAGTTTTCTAGAAGCATTTTTACTTAAGTCACTTGCACACAAGCACCAAAGGACTTTATCTATGCAGCTTACATGGGTAAACAGATAAATTAAATGTCATAATTGTACAAACCGTAAAATATTATTAAAATAAAGATCGTTTTACATTAAAGCCAATAAAAACCCAAGCCACAAGTTGGCTCGCTGGACACCTACTCTAACAAATACAAAATACTAGGAAATTCAAATATCCAACCATATTTTTCCTACCAATTAATAGAATAAACATCCTTCCATGGTAGTTATTATGTATAGGACATATCAGTGGATTTTCACAGAAGAACCGCAGAAGGAAAAATTGGAAACACAGACCTGCTGATGGAGATAGAGGCCTGTCATAAATCATAGATTATAAGGGGCTGCTGACTGTGGATTTCAGTCGAGAGGGCGGACTTTTCATTGACAATTTTTAAAGAGGAATTTCGTTATACTGGAGATGGGGAGAGTAAATATTCAGGCTGTAATCTTTGTAGAAGTATCCCACATAAGGGACAACATGGTGAGAAAGATTTCTTGAAGGCTGAAGATTCGAAAAAAGATTTAAAATTGGAAGGGTATAAAGGCATCGTGAAAAAAATTAGAGGTGCCAACTTTGAAGCTCGTCTTTGACAACACATGCAAAACCAGGAATATTTAGTAGGGCAAAGTTGCATAGATACAGAACACCGGTGTAGCTTATGGGTTTGATCAACTCCATAGCCATTCTTCACTCCCGAACAAATGGCGTATTCTATTGATTCAAATGGCACAATTGCTGAACAAAAACTGCAATGTTCTTCATATTCAAAACTCTCTCTCATGTTAATAAAGCAAGAATGGAACCAGCCTTCAGCTAATAGATTGATACAATATCTTAAGATGCTATTCTATGTATGTGTGCATGAATGAACCAAAAGAAGTTCAACAAAGATAAGAACATCATGAATTACCACTTCATAATTTTACCAACTTTGGCAGCAAGAAATTTTAAATTATCCTCGACAATTTTCTCATGAAGTGAGATATAGTGCTCCAGTTGTGGCCATTCATCAGGACGCCAACAGCCAACATCGCAAAAATTTGTTGGCACATCTGACAGAAGATCTAAAATGGCAGAAAAATATAAACCAACAAGTCTTCTCCGTAGTTCATTTTCACAGCACAACTGCAACTCCTTCCATACATTTGTCTGTTCCTCTATGGCACTACTGAATCTTTCCAAGTCTTGGTGTTTTCTACTCTCGCTCACCTCATCATTTTTAAGCACAACATGCCTGATGATTACATTGATGAGGTGCAACTTACGGGTTGAAAGAGTGGGCAAAATTTAAATGCCGTAGACAAGAACGTAGTACAAATGCCAAAATTGGATCCAAAATAAGATGTCAACCATTTCTGCAGAATATGCTATACATAGTTTGGTATCGACTGTTTGAAAGACACGAGGGCTGCCACAATATCACAAATGTTCAGAAGCCCACTGAAACTCCCACACAGACTCAGAGACCATAATATGTTTTTTTCCCACCAAATTAATTCTACCTCAGGGAAACCAGGAAATGATCCGAAATCAATATCAAAACATATATTGGAGGAAGTGTCCAATTGCTGCCCTCCAATCCAAAGGAACTCGATAGCAGCTTTCTGAGTTCTGTAAAATTACAATAACATTTATTGGTCAATCAAACATAGGTAACTGTTTGAACGGTTAGTTCTTATTGCTTCCATTCAGCTTTTGACTAAATCATCAAAATTTCTTTTAAAGAAATGTGGGTGCTTGTTTGTTGCAAGCATCTATCCACATGGCAGTTGCTATTTCATTATTTGTTACCAGAAAATATAATTTTAAAAGTTCACCTTTCCTGGTACATGGGATTTAATAAATCAGAATCAAATCTTCGAGCCTGCAAATAACAGACACCAAACTTCTTAGAACTAGATTTAAGTACAGGGGTATCAATGACATCTATTCAGCATAAGGTAAAAGGTGACCAAGTGCAAGAAAAGGATCAAGAGATTCCATTGCTTAGAGTCATTTCAGTCAACTAAGCTCCTTTTCCTAGATATTATTATATGACTACTGTTCGGAGAGATGAAATTTCGATCTTTCTATTTTCCTCTTTATTTTTATTTTCAGTAAATTTTCTTTATTTTTGTAAAGGGCAAGAAGCAAGATATTGACCAATCTCATCTGAAACATAATATGAGAGAAGTAAAAAATCAATTTTTTGGATGGTATGTTATCTAAGAGTTTTCTCAAAATGCTATGAATAGAATTCAGTTTTTTCTTCAAATCTTGAATCGCTACATCGAGTGAGTTTATTATTTGACTTAAAATTTGATAAGAGAGAAATACTAGTACAATATTCAGGATAAGTTCATGGACATTCCAACTATAAGAGAATGGACGGATGGAATGTGATACCACAGCAATTGCCAAGCTCCAATGAGATACTGCCAGACCAAAGCAAGAATCATATACATATGGAACCTGCAGAGAAAATCTAGAGTCTATTGGAAACAAATATGCAAATTTAAAACAGAAGTAAACATGAAAAATTAATGCATACATCCGGGGAGCTATTCAAACCAGGAGTATTTGAAGGAATGTGTATTTCCCTTAGTGCTTTCCCAACTAAATTCCACGCTTTCATAGAGTTGTCCTGTAATACATGAACTGATCAAATAATCTGGAGGGCTACCAAGCTTTTCAACCTCAAGGCTTTCTGCTTGAGGCATTACTTGATAACAAAAGCAATTAACATGGATTTTTAAATTTTTAATATCTGTTGAACTAACACTCCCTTAATACTAAAATTCATATTTATATCAATAAAACACTTCCTTCAATATTTATTACCTGGCTGCAGCTGTACAAGAAAGATACAGTCATCCGGAGACACTCAACGCTGGCTTAAGACCAGCGTGAGTTTTGCAATTGTAATACAGAGGGGCTTCAACAAATGAAAGGGTTTACTATCGTAATTGGTTGACTTGATCCTATGTGACCTCCTTTCAAGGCTAGATCAAGGACATCTCCATACTCTTCTTTGGCTCCAGAATCTGCGACTGGTTCCATGGATCCATCAAAAGCCCAAGCTAAACCAGTTACCTGATTGTTATTTTACAAGATAAATAATATGCCATTCCATATGCCAAAAAAGGTGTTGAGAACTTACAATCTAGTCATGCGCACTACAACAGCCAATTATTTCAAATTCATGGCTGGTCATATTCATGGTCCACACTTCAAATGATCTGGATCCTTTACCAATAGCCAGGAACAAATTTAGTGGTGTTTGCAGGGGGGCAGTAAATGAAAGTATGGAGACAGGTGCTGAATCAACAGTAATAACCTAATTACACGAGCAATCACAAGTTCCAAAATAAGATATAATCAAAGTAGCTGGTCTAAATTTTGAAAGGATAAGTAGCAGACTTTTAGCAGGATATGCTGACCTCTCTCAGCAAAGAAAATGAAGCATGAACAGTTTCAGATGACTTCAGCAGTTCCTTAATATTCACCTGCCAAATCTTCACTCTATAAACAAAAAAAAGAGGAAAGTCAAAAAATTAAATGTTATAATCAAATAAAAGGTAAACCTTATATGTATGTGTGTGTATAATTCAGTAGTTCTAACCCATGTCAAGCAAATGTGCTAGACTTTTGGCTTCGAAAACAGAAAAAGTTTAATTAGTTACTCACCTCCCATTAGAACTTCCCGTCGCTAAAAGAAGTTGAGGTTTTAAAATTTCAGAGCCATATAAAGCCCAGCAAATAGATTTGATGCATGTATCATGTGCCTTGAGAAATCCACCATTTCATGCTTTACATAGGAGTTCAGGGGTAATAATGGAATAACTCTCTGGTGCATCAATTCTCCAGAATGAAATTTGACCACATTTCAATCCAGTAGCAAGAATAGAGCAGCAGCCCGAGGAGTTATAAGGAATAGAAACCCAATCTTCAGATGTCCTCAGAATCGGTGACCAAGCCACAATAAGGGGTGTCAGCATTGCATTGCGAGAAGCAAATTGTTGTGTCGTTATTAGTTGAACATTGCATTCTTTGATCTTCAGAGGTGTCCCTTCAGAAACAGATACGGGAATAATTTCCCATGTATTGTTTTCTTTTACATTGTCAAGTTTTTTTGCAGCAACCAAATAAAAATAGCAACACATTCAATGTAATGGCATATATCAAATGCACAACTTTTCAAATTGAAAGCAGATCATGTAGCTGCATTGAAGCTGATTTAGTAAGTATGGAGGTTCATGTCATGGAATAAAATGATAAAACTAAATCAGATAGAGAATGCAGTGTGCAGTACATTAGTTTCATTCTGTCTCCTTCGTTTTCTTTCGTTTCTTAAACTAGATACAGGTGGCTCATTAGGGCATTCAGATTCTGCATTATCTCGACTCCCTATCACCTGTATAAATAAAAAACCCCAAGAATAGTTTGAATTCATATCATTAATTGTTATGTCATCAAGAATATTTCATCTAGAAAAGTATATGGGGATATGCAAGAAACGGTAATCAGCAAAAAGTTGAAAGATAGAACCAACTCACATCTAAACTTTCTGAAGATATAATTTGAGACTCTCCGAAATTGATCTTGGAAAGATAATTATACATCATCTCTGATATGTCCATAACCTAGAAAATTTCAGATTATAACTTTAGCAAATGTGTGAAAAACAAACATTAAATTTAGGAATCACAGATGACATACTAGATTCCAAATTCATGACATTTATTATGCATAAGCAACAAAACCGTAAATACAACAAACTTGAAGGGCTATGAAATTCTTTTTGAAAGAAATGTTGATTAAGTATTGCCTCTCCAAACATAAACAAAGCCTCCACTACTAACACAACAAATTTACACATTAGCACAAATATGAATCTACTCATGGGCTCATAGCCAACACAGAACCAACAGTAAGAACATAATTAAGAGCATCTATAGACACAAGAATTGAAACAATTCCATTGCTAAAATTTTCACCATTTTTTTTGGTTCAGGAAGATTATTAAAGTGAAGAGACAGCAAGCTCGAATCATAATTCTGGTCCTGCCACCACTACTTCTTGAAAGCTTCATTTATAAAATACTTAATACCTCAATCCATTCAGCCGAAAAATCACAAAAAGGGAAAGCGGTAAAGTTTGACGTGCCCCCCAGTGGTGCAAACAGCAAGCAAACAACTGTACGATTCATAGCAAAATGTAGAATTAATTCAGGGAGGCAACTTGCGTTGCATACTCAAAGAAAAACTTTGATCAGGGTAATGGTATCAGTACCCATCATTGTTAGCAAGACCTGCAGGAGACCAGGAAATTGACCTAACACATGGCCGTGTATCCCGCGAAACATGCATCTGCAACAAGCACCCAGAGAGAAAATCTATCCCTGTGACAAAATGAAAACAAAATCAAATGCAGTGACCTGAGAAAATAAAAATTACTTGAAACCTCAACTCAAAATTAATTTTCATTTTCACTGTAAAACCACAAACCCAGAAATCCAAATTGCATCCAAATTGTGTACATACATACATACAATGAGCTAATTCAAAACATGAAATTCATTTTTTAATATTATTCTACGTACCTCCAGCATTTATGACACCAATGGAAAAAGGCTTGCTTGGGAGAACAGAAATTACACCTCGACATCCAGCTCCAGAAGGTTTAGCAGGATTCTAACCAAGTGAACAACAAGCATATAATAGTGATTCGAAGGCTAAATCAAACAGTATAAAATTAAATCCTAATTTGAAAAAACAAATAAAAAGTAAGGTAATATGAATTATATAAACTAACTACTATAAGATTCTCTATCAAATTCAAATCAGACCCTGCATTGAACTCCAACATAAAACAGCTTCCATACCAGTTATGAAGATCAGGTAGATTAAAATGTAAGCATAAATTTGGCGTTTAAAATTCAATAACAATGCAAAAATCTTCGGCTAAAAAATAAGCAAGCTATTCAGAAATATTATTACATTATATGCAATCAATTGATTTAGTAGTTGTCTTTCCTAAGTCATGGGATCATATCCCATTAGGTGGATCACAGAATACTGGACTCAGAATCAGTGGTCATTGATTCTTGTTCATGTCAGTGCATGGTTAATAATGTCATCTGCATAATCCTCACACTAACAGAATCACTTGACAGCCCAAAATTCTTGATCAACTAAAAACTCAGCTAGAACAGATTGAATGCCAGGATACTTCTGAACTTGAGCAATTTCAATGTTGAGACTCAAATGCTGTACATCGTATCAGTAAAATTGCATCAAAGCAATGCAATACTGAAATCAGCAAACTTTGAAAAGTTAACAATTACCAGGATCGTAACGAGGCTTCCAGAAGCGACCGCCACCAGATTCTCTTCGAACCAAGCAACAGCGTTCGGATAACAAGGCGTTGATACGAGCACCGCTGCTTGGAAGCGGGAAGACGTTGTTGAAGAGAATTGAAACAGAAAGCAGAGCGGCGTTTTATTATTTTGGAGTGAAGCGGATTCGATGCTTCGACCTAATTTGTGAAACAGCTCGAATAGTCCAAATCGAATTACACCATATAACCTACATATATTTGTATTTCCTAGACTAGACTAGAAGACTATAAAAAATCTAGTTGATAGCGTGGAGATCCGGGCTTCAGAAGTAACTTAGGATTCAGTACTGATATATTATGGAACCTAGTTGAATTATTGGAGATAACATCAGATTTGTATGTTTATGTTTAATTTGTAATTTGAATTTAATTACATTACGTTTCCGCTGTGTAATTTTTTTTAAAAAAAATTTAGACCCTGTTTCTTATAAATGATTAATTAGTCCCAATGACGATTAAGAGCTGGATTAGCTTCCGGGTCCCCACAACAGGTGGTATCAGAGCTGTAGGTCCTTGAACTGTAGGTTCCTTAGCACTGAGATAGAGGAGAGTGAGCGGGGTAGGTTGAGTTTTCTTACCTGCATCTGATTGCTAGCATGTGATTGATTTCAATGTGGAATTACATTGTGTATGCTAGCATGATATTATGTTTTACTACCTGGACTAATATGGCATATGATTGAATATAATGTTGATAGTACATTGTTTATGCTAAGATTTCAGTATGTTGTTACTGTGCATAAAGCTACATGTTACCTGAATATCTGAGTTGATTTCGTAATATGTATGATTTGAAAACTGGATCAGAACCAATTCTTGATCAGAGGTAAGCTGATCAGGGTTGGGATTGGGACGAATTTGTCTCCTGTTACTACTAACATATGTGATTATCAGATATTCCTCCCAGGAGAGTTCCAGAAAGGGGTAGTACTTCGTCTGATAAGATAGATGTATCAGAAACTCAGATGGAGATAAAGTTGAAAGAGTTTCAGTTACTTTAGCCGCCGATTCTGAGTGGTATCGAAACATCTGAAGATTCTGAGAACTGGTTTGAGGATATAGAAATACTATTCGACTTACTGGATTGTACTGATGAGCAGAAAGTTAAAATGGTGCCTAACCAGTTACGAGAAGCCGCTAGGAGTTGGTGGATTACAAGTAAAAGAATGCTAGAACAGAGAGATAACGTGATTTCGTGGGAAATATTCAGAACTGAATTTTATCGAAGATTTTTATCAGGTTCGTACCGAGAGGACAAGAAAGCAGAGTTTGAGAATTTGAGCCAAGGTCAACTGAATATTGAAGGATATATTGCTAAGTTCGCTACACTACTGCGTTTTGCTCCTCATGTAGCTGAAAATGATGAAGCTATAACGGCTCAATTCATCAGAGGATTGAACTCGGAGATAGTTGCATTGATGAATATGCAGCGACCATACCATTTTGCGGATGCCTTGAGTAGAGCGAAGAGAGCGGAGACGAGTCTGATCAGACAATTAAAAATGTTGTGTGCGATGCAACCCCGGACACAGCAATCCCATCATAGATTTGATAGTGGCAGTGCGAGCGGGAAGCAAGAGATGCTGAAAGCTCGAAAGAAACAGTTTAAGAGAGCAGGAAGTGGACTGAGTGGTTCATCTAGCTCTAGTGGTTCTAGCTCGAGTTATGCTGGAGTTTATTGCAGGGCTTGCGGAGGGAGACATCCCACAGAGCAATGCCAGGGAGTGACTGGTAGGTGCAATATCTGTAAACAGCGAGGAAATTTTGCTAGAGCTTGTCCACAGAGAGGTCCCCGAAGATTTCAGGGAGCAGAATCCTCTGGTGGGAGGGATCGAGGAACAGAACCAGGACCCACTTGATGATCCAGTGACAGGTAGTGATCTTTTATGATTATATTGCATATGTATTGATATATACTAATGCATTCTTTGCGATTATCTTTGACTGAGTTGCATTGATATACATTGTACCTGTGGAGTTTGGAATTACTATAGTATTGATTCCTTACCTTTTTGGGGAAAGAATTTGATATCAGTGATATTCTGTAATACATTGTATACTGCAGTAAGTTGAGAATGGGATTGAATTAGACTAGATGGTACTTGTATTGTCTGATGATGACTGCGTGATTGATATTGATATATCGAACAAGTACAGAGCTATTTTAGATTCTTGCCAGGAGATGGTAAGATTCAGATTTAAAATGACTGAAGAACGAATAATATACGATGAGGATTCTCGATTTTGAATTCCTTGATAACTATATTATTAATGAATCGATGATTTATTGAAAGGAATGGAGTAATTCCTTATATATATTCAGTTAATTACTAGAGTTGAGCCTAGCAGAGATCTATTTACTAATAGCAGGAAGTTTGCTATAGTCTTTCCGATGAGATTTCATGTCTGTCCTGGATCAGGGAGAGTGATTTCAGTCTTGATGTGATACCAGGTATTGGTTTCATTTTAGAATTTCTTATAGACTGATACTGATTGAATTGAGAGAATTGAGATATCAGTTGAAAGATTTATGGCCTGAAGAGTTAGAGTTACATCTGATTATATGTTTCTCTGTAAAGTACTTCAGTTCCGTTTATGGGTTGCTAAATCCTGTGCTCGGAAGTGTTCTGATGATTTTTATGCTCGGGTTATCTATGACCTTTTGATATATTCTCAGCATATGATTGATTGAATTGAACAGTGGAAATTTGTATTGAACATTCTGGGAACTGAAATTGTTGTATACAGATTGTTCGGATATGAATCTTGATTGTAACAGATTGTATTCAGAGTCTGTGATATCTGAAGATAGTATACTGATTGGTAGTTTGAATCTGATTCGATATTATTATCATTCTGAATCCGGGTTTGATACCGATTGTTATGAACCGTTGAGAGTATATACAGTTCAAGCCGATTCAGAGCTGATTTTGAAAATTACTGCAGTTCAGAAATTCGGTCAGAATGTTCAGAACTTGATTTTGATAGTCAGAACTGAATACCAGGTAGGTATTTTTTTTAATTTATATTATTAGCTGATTTATTTATGTCAGATATTCGAATTTGAAATGACAGGTATTGTCAGATGCACACAGTAGTAGATTCAGTATTATTCTGGTAATAGGAAATGTGTGATAATCGAATAGACAGTTGTGATATAAACAGATGAAATTAGTTATGATAGAATTGGTACTGACATGTTGGCAGAAATTGTACTGAGATGTCTGAATTGCTAACAGAAAAGACAGAAAGATAGAAATTAGAAGATTTATTACAGAATTGTATAGTTCTGAATAGAAATGGGAGTACATTTCTATGGCTTTTGTAATGAAATTACCGCCATTTTCTACAGATTATGATATGATATGATTGTGATTGACAGATTGTTCAATCTATATCTCATAGTTTGTACCAGATAACGTACAAACATGACCAAATGACACAGATCAAGGTCAGAGAAGTGGCCAGAAAGATCAGAATGCCACCGTAGAATATATCAGCTTTTGATTTTTGATTGATTGTGTACTTGTGATAGAATATATCATGAGCTCTCTCTTAGATAGTTTTACAGATTGACAGACAGTCAGAATATATGATCAAGATATTGGAAGAGTTCGGTACAACGTTAGTGCTGGATGTTAGCACTAATTGATATTAATTATTGTTACTGTATGACAATAGCTATCAAGACAGTTCAGAATAAACAGATTTAAGAAACCAACGTCGGATGATGACGATTGGTATTTGAAGCTAAAGATTGTATATGTCTTTGTTTGAGATAAATAAATTTGATAACAGCTGATGGTACTGACATATGATGAGCGGTAGATTGGTTTATACGGATGTTGTATAACCAGTAATGCGAGATTAATTCTGTCAGAAGGACTGGAGAAGTATTATGACATTATACTTAGTGAATTCTTATTCCGGACTGGAATCAGATATTTGAGTTTGGTCTAAACTCTGTTATGCATTTCTTCTGAGATCTCTGAATTGATTGTTGTGAGTTCGAGGACGAACTCAGATCTAAGAGGGGAAGAAATGTAAGGCCCAATAATTATAGAATTAATAAACAAAGATTAGTAATCGTCATTAACGTGAGACTCGGAAGATATGAGAATGCATGACATGCAATGAGGAAAGAAAAAAACATGAGAAAATAAGAGTTTTTATTGAGACAAGACCGCACCCGCGCCCAGAACAGGAGTGCACCCGCGGTCATTAAAAATGGAATTTCGAAGGTGAGGATGAAGCATCACCGCACCAGCGGTGCCAGACATGACCGCACCCGCGGTGCATAGACAGAAAGTTGGCAAATTTATTCAAAGCAAGACCGCACCCGCGGTGCGAGAAGGATCGCACCCGCGGTGCGAGAAGGATCGCACCCGCGGTTTAAACCCAAGCGCACCCGCGGTCAAGCTTCGGGAAATTTTGGATGAGGATCAGTAGGCATAGCGCACCCGCGGTCATGTAATGAGCGCACCCGCGGTGCAACGTGCAGAACAAAGAATTGGCCACTTGTTTGACATGAAATTGATATAAATATATATGGGTGTGATTCTTCACGATTTCATCAGATGAAATCGTGAAGTTCCTCTCCCCTTTTCCTTAAAAGGTTTCCATTTCTATAAGTTGTGATTTTGAGGAATCCGTGTATCAGAATTCAAATCCGACTTCAGTTCTGAGTTTCTCTCGACACGAGCTACACAAGGACGTAAGTGTTGTTATGTTTTGAGATGTTTTGAAAATATGATGTTGCTAGAATCGAATATGATTCAGATATAGTGTTTCTGCTACCGTAGACATTATAGAATTGAAGTCAGATTAAAGAAAAGACTGTTTATGTAATTATTATGATTTTTGAAAGATATCGACTGAGATTATATATCAGAATTGTGTTAGTATTCAGAGTATGAATTGTATTGACACAGATTATGAGTTCCAGTATTATATTTGTGATGTTCAGATTGACGGGGTTAGTCAGATTGTATTTTTATGTCGTCGAAACATCAGTTGATTTAGATTGATCAGATTCAGATATGATTTCGAGTATATCGTGATATCGTCGATATGGATTAGATTGTATCTCAATTGACATTGATCAGATTATGTGTTTTGATTTGAGTATTGATCAGAACTGGTTCGGAATTGAGTTGTTTATTGATATTATATCTGTTTGGTATTGATATTACCAGATTGGGAATGGACCGAGACAGAGTCGGGACTTCTTCTTCTTCTGAGCGAGAAGATACAGGTATTATAAATTAATGTTGAGTTGGGATTGCACAACTCGAGTGAGGTTTGACTCGAGTTTCCCTAAATCACATACTTTATTTTATTGCATGGATATTTGCAAGGAATGAATTGATATGCTTGTTTTCTTGATGGATAGATAACAGGTATTAGACGATTAATCTTGTGACAGAAGTTCCTGATAGTGGTGGGATCACCACGGGAATATTGCACGATGTCACAAGATCGTATAGAAATCTTGGGACGGAAGCGCCTGACAGTAGCGGGATCGCCACAGGCACATCGCACGATATCTCAAGATAGGATATTAGCGATAGAGCTACAGTCCATGACGGTTAGGTCAGGACACCGGATATTTGGTTATATCGAGTAAATAAAATTAGAACTTCTTCTATTACGGAATTCGATATAGGAACACCACATCTGGACACCGGGATCCCTAGGCTAGGATTGAGTCTAGTCTAAAATATAGAGTCACGAGTCCGAGTGACAGCTATATTGATTTATATTGCTTGATATTGAATTATGTTCCTGATGATGGTACATGATTAGAATAGAATTTATTCTTGATATTGATTTATGTTCCTGATTAGAGTACATGTTTAGAATATGATTTATTCTTGTTATTGATTCATGTCATGATTTTGATATAGGATATGATTTTCTGTTATATGATTTTATATTATTTATATGATTGCATGTATACATGATTTATACTGGGATCTTTATATCTCACCGGAGTTATCCGGCTGTTGTCTTGTTTTATGTGTGCATGACAACAGGTGGGGCAGGATAAGGGTCAAGAAGAGAACGAGGCTGGACTAGATAGCGTGGAGATCTGGGCTTCAGAAGAAACTTAGGATTCAGTACTGATATATTATGGAACCTAGTTGAATTATTGGAGATAACATCAGATTTGTATGTTTATGTTTAATTTGTAATTTGAATTTAACTACATTACGTTTCCGCTGTGTAATTTAAAAAAAAAATTTAGACCCTGTTTCTTATAAATGATTAATTAGTACCAATGACGATTAACAACTGGATTAGCTTCCGGGTCCCCACACAAGCTAGCTCACTGGTCCCCGCCCTCGGCCCCGACATCATCAGTACCTACAACAATCATGTCTAGTGAGCCTAAATACTCAGCATGCATATATCGTAAATAACGAGTAAATAATGTAGTAAAATTTGCATGGGATGAAATATCTGTCATGAGGCATAATGTGAAAATAACTTGTCATGAGCAATTATAATACGTGCATAACTGAACTGAACTGAAAATCATAGTAAAAATGTTTGCTCCTTGGAGCCCTGTACTGAAATAGCCTGTAATAATTTTCTGTTTAGATTATGGTCTACGCAAGTGGCCCCTGCACTGAACTGAACTGACCTGTAACTGACGACCGGATTTAACTGAACTGACCGATAACTGGCGACCGGATATAATAATGCTCCCATGATAGTGAAACGGCCACAAGCAATATCGCATAAATCTCAAAAATAAATATTTTCTATTTTTATGCACGTAAATAATTAAATGACTTAATGAAATGTCCTGTAATATTTTACCACATGGATTGGATCGTTCCCAGGCTCGCTACGACCTAAATATGCCATGAAAATTATGCAATAGATTTTCTTGAGCAAACTATGCAATTAAATCCGATAATGCGACAATGGCGCCCAACGACTTCGTATTTAATCATGACTCCGAACCAATCCAAACCAACATTGAAACATCGTATAGTCATGATTAAAATACACTTAAAATGATGAATTAATGCTCCTAAGATGATGCAAGTCGAAATTTTGGTGAATGGAGGCCAAAACATGAAACGCTCCTTCGAGAGTCAATTTGGCACATTGCACCGTAATTTCTCGTACGACTTCAAAAATTATCCGAATCACGAACGGCCAAACACATGGCCATTGCAACTTGATGAGGCACCGTCCAGTCCAAGGCCATAGGCTAAAAGCCAACCACGAACTCGAACGATGCCTGAGAAAAACAGCACACTTGCTGTCAAAATTACAGCAGCTGCACATTTGCTTTTCTTGTGTCGTTTTCGAGACTACCGGCCATTGGGGCTTGAACCACCGACCAGAGACTCTTACCAACATCCCAAGGAATGATTTGAACCATGGCTAAGGGCCCTAGGCCAGTCACAATTCGCACCATTCCAGCAACAACTCGAAAGATTCACCCGAGAGCACAAATTCTGCGCGTCGGGCATTGTTCTTGTTTTGCTGTCACGGATCGTTCCAATGGCCATTTGATTGACCATGTCACAATTTAGACATCTAGGGTTATGCTATGAACCGTGGCTAAGGGCCATAGGCCAACCAAGATCCACACCATTCCAAAAACGATCCATACATGCTGTAAAAATGAGAGTGCCGAAAGTGGGGAGGGGCTGTTCTTGAGTTTTATTGTAAAAACCGATTCACCATGGACCAAGACTCCAAAATTGTGACTTAGTCACGTCTTATACATGCTAGGGAAGTGATCTAACCATGGCTATAGGCCTTGGGGCATGCATGATCAGATTCATTTCTCCTTTGACAGCAAACTGAATTTCGAAAAGCTCAAATGGACAAAAGGTGAAGTTGCTGTCATTTTCGGGTTTTCCAGCGTGTATGGGGTTAAATGAATGGACCAACATGGTCCTAATGCATCCTATTACATGTCC
The DNA here is from genome assembly GCF_022965805.1 of Primulina eburnea. Taxonomy (NCBI): domain Eukaryota; kingdom Viridiplantae; phylum Streptophyta; class Magnoliopsida; order Lamiales; family Gesneriaceae; genus Primulina; species Primulina eburnea. The sequence continues at coordinate 14,343,635 of NC_133101.1, forward strand.
AGATGTCACCTTGGGAGCCTGGAATCGAACCAATACCTGAAACCCACAAAACATATGAAACCGTGAAGCTTGAATTGGAACGGCCGAAAATCTGCAGCATTTATTTTCAAAATTCTTGATGTGTTTCGGTTTTGTCATGGAAATAATGATCATGTAATGTAGAAATTTGATAATAGGACTTGATTGAAGATTCAAGGAAGAACATATGCATGCCTGGTTTCGTTTTGAAAAAAAAACGAAAGAATAAGACGACTCGGCGTGGAGGAGGTGGAGCGTTCTTGCTACCTTGTTCTTCACTCGATTTTTCTCTCTTGATTCTAGCTATGAGGCTCACGATTTTACACTCTGAAATGCTCTCAAATTTTCGTTGATGGGGAGGGGAAATGGTGGTTAGGAGAGTGAGGGAAATGGGTGCAATATAGGTGGAATGGCAAGACCAAGTCTCCTCTATTTGAAATTTGAAATTTGGTTTGATATCAAATGATTTTTTGGGGTGTTTGTTGGAGGCTAATGACCGATTCCTACAAGCTAGTCTAGGTTAGGATATTGCTTTTTAATTAATTAATTAAGGTTGATTAATAAGTGGAAAGATTATCATGATAACAATGACAAAGAAAGGGTCAAAGGTGATTTGGCAAGGTATTGTCTAGTCAATAAGGGTGGCCGAAATTTAACAAATAAATGGAAGGGAAATGTTGCTTATTTAGTAAATTTATAACCTTTAAAAGCCTTGCCTATCCTTTAATTAATTTAGTGAACTAACCCCTTAATTAAGGAACTTAAATGAATTTATTTTCTACTCACCTCAAGTTGTATAAATAATTCCCTAAACCTCCTATTAACTTAAATTAACTTACTTGCTAGCTAAAATAAATTCTGGAAATGTTTTCTGAATCTTAAATTTTATCTCTAAACTCCAACTCCAGTCCGACCTCACTGAAATAACTGAAATTATAAAATTTAAACTACTGCAATAAAATAATTAAATTTAAATAGTCATGCAATAAAATCAATTTAATTTAAATACTAGAATTATGCATGGCTTATACGTAGCCTAAGTTACGGGTTCTACAATCCTTCCCCCCTTAAAAGAAATTTCGTCCTCGAAATTAAAACTCACCGAATAGCTCGGGGTACCGACTCCTCATCTCTAGCTCAGACTCCCACGTAACTTCCTCCTCTGAATGGTTAAGCCATTTGACTTTGACTCGCTTAACCAACTTGTTCCGAAGCTTCTTCTCCTGCCAGTCTAGGATCTGCACTGGTCTCTCCTCATAAGATAGGTTCGGAGTAAGCTGCAACGGCTCAAAATTCAGCACATGCGAAGGATTCGCCATATACTTCCTCAGCATGGAGACGTGGAACACATTGTGTACTCCGGCCAGATTCGACGGAAGAGAAACACGATAAGACAGCGTCTCAACTCTGTCAAGGATCTCAAATGGTCCAATGAATCTCGGACTGAGCTTCCCTTTCTTCCCAAATCCCATGACGCCCTTCATAGGTGCCACCTTCACAAAAACACGGTCGCCAACGGCAAACTCTAGGCCTCTCCTTCTCTGATCTGCATAGCTTTTCTGTCGACTCTGAGCAGTCCTCATCCTATCACAGATCTTGACTGATACATCGGCAGCCTGCTGAATAATCTCCGGACCCAACTCTGCTCTCTCTCCTACTTCATCCCAATGAACAGGAGATCTGCACTTGCGGCCATACAGTGCTTCATACGGAGCCATACCAATAGACGACTGGAAGCTGTTGTTATAGGTGAACTCCACCAATGGCAACTTCGACTCCCAACTCCCTGAGAAGTCAATCACAAAAGCACGGAGAAGATCCTCTAAGATTTGAATAACTCGCTCTGACTGCCCATCTGTCTAAGGATGGAAAGCTGTGCTAAACAGCAACTTCGTACCCATAGTCGAATGCAAACTCTTCCAAGACGAGGAAGTGAATCTGGGGTCTCTGTCAGATACGATCGAAACTGGAATATCATGAAGTCGGACTATCTCCCGGATATACAACTCCGCATACTGAATCATGGTGAAAGTCGTCTTAATGGGCAAGAAGTGCGCTGATTTGGTAAGACGATCTACAATCACGCAGATGGCATTTGATCCTCTGACTGACTTCGGCAATCCGGTCACAAAGTCCATGGTAACATTCTCCCACTTCCACTCGGGAATGGGAAGAGGCTTGAGCAAACCTGCTGGTCTCTGATGCTCCACCTTCACTAACTGGCAAGTCAGACACTCGGATACAAAACGTCTGATATCCTTCTTCATCCCTGGCCACCAATACAACAACTGCAGATCTTTGTACATCTTCGTACTCCCATGGTGAATGGAATACGGGGACATGTGGGCCTCTGATAGAATATCTGCTCGAATAGAACCACTGCTGGGAACCCACATCCTGTCTCGGTATCTCGAAATATCGTCGCTGACTGAATACAAGATACTGCCCTTCGCCTAATCTCTCTGTTTCCACTTGGCCAACTGCTCATCTGTTACTTGACCACTACGAATACGGTCAAGAAGCGAAGACTGAATAGTCAAGGTAGATAGACGGGGAACTCTATCTCGAGGATATGACTCTAGATCAAACCTCTGCATCTCAAGCTGAAGAGGTCTCTGAATCGTCAAATGAGCCATCACTGCGACTTTTCTGTTCAATGCATCCGCAACTACATTAGCTTTACCCGGGTGGTAGCTAATGTCACAGTCATAGTCTTTCACAAGCTCCAACCAACGTCTCTGACGCATGTTCAGCTCCTTCTGCGTAAAGAAATACTTGAGGCTCTTGTGGTCGGTAAAGATCTGGCACTTCTCTCCATACAGATAATGCCTCCAAATCTTCAAGGCAAAAACTACGGCGGCCAACTCTAGATCATGGGTAGGGTAGTTCTTCTCATGGGTTTTCAGCTGTCGAGAAGCATATGCTATCACCTTCCCATGCTGCATCAATACTGCGCCATGACAGAGCTTCGAAGCATCGGTATATAGAACAAACTCACCGGGCCCTGACGGCATCGCCAATATTGGTGCTGAGATAAGAGCTTGCTTCAAAGTATCGAAGCTCTTCTGACACTCCTCGCTCCATACAAATTTCACATTCTTTTTGGTCAATGATGTGAGTGGAACGACAATAGAAGAGAATCCCTTAATGAACTTCCGATAATATCCTGCGAAGCCAAGAAAACTACGGATCTCTGATGCATTCTGCGGCACAACCCAATCTCTGACTGCTGCAACTTTCGCTGGGTCGACCTCAATACCACTGCTAGAAACAATGTGGCCTAATAACGTCACCTTCTCTAACCAGAATTCGCACTTACTGAACTTTGTGAATAGCTTGTGCTTCTGCAAGGTCTGCAAAACTGTGGTCAGATGCCTGCTGTGATCCTCCTGATTCTTAGAGTAGACGAGAATGTCGTCTATGAACACTATCACAAACTGATCAAGATACGGTTGGAATACCCGATTCATAAGATCCATGAAGATCGCTGGCACATTCGTCAGACCGAACGGCATCACAAGGAACTCATAGTGGCCATAACGAGTCCTGAAAGCAGTATTGGAAACATCAGCATCTCTCATCCCTCAACTGGTGATAACCAGAACGCAGATCAATCTTGGAGAATATCGAAGCTCCATGCAACTGGTCAAACAAATCCTCGATCCTCGGAAGTGGGTATTTCTTCTTCACTGTAACCCTGTTCAACTCCCGGTAATCAATACAAAGCCTCATCGTGCCATCCTTATTCTTTACAAATAAGACTGGCGTGCCCCATGGTGAAAAACTCGGGCGAATGAACTCCTTGTCCAGAAGTTCCTGAATCTGCTTCTTAAGCTCTGCCATCTCTGTCGGCACTAATCGGTACGGTTCTTTGGATATCGGAGTCGTACCTGGCATAAGCTCAATGGAAAACTCCACCTCTCTCTCGGGTGGCATACCAGAGACGTCTTCGGGAAAAACGTCTAAGAAATCTCTTACAATCGGAACATCTGAGGCTGACTGACTGGGTTCCTCAGGGACAGATATAAAAGTCGCTAGAAACGCCCGACACCCTCTATGCATGAGCTTCCTAGCCTGAACATACGGAATAATGCGCGGTAAGGGAAAGTACCTATCTGGCTCAAATAAGAACTGCGTCATTCCAGACGGTCGGACTAAAACAGATCTCTGCTGGAAGTCAATCAAAACTCTGTTCCGCAATGGCCAGTCCATCCTTAGGATGATGTTAAACTCTAGCATCGGCAGCACGATAAGATCCGCATAAACAAGATTGCCATGGAGCTCAAGATCTATGTCTCGTATCACATTGGTGGCTGCCATCTCTTCGCCTGAAGGCAACACTACTCAATAGGCTATATCTAGCCCGATGGTCTTGACTTTGAGGAAATTAGCAAAGACCTCCAAAATGAATGAGTGAGTGGCCCCTGAATCTATCGAGGCCTTCGTAGCGGAACCAGATATAAAAATTCTCCTTGAAAGATCGGAACTCTAAGTTGAACCCAATAGTTACAAGAACTAAACTTATAGACATGCAAAGGCCAGAGTTCTTCTAACCTAATTGCCGGAAATAATACTGAGTAGAGCATTCAATCTTATAACAGTTTCTAAGTTCAAAATCTTAATTCCGGTTCCCAAACGCTGAAATTCAAATAATAACTTAAAGCTTAAAGGTACTTGTCATCAACATAGTCTCCGGGTTCGTTTTCGTGGCATGGAGAGCAAAAACTCTGCCTTGGGTAGGCAGATTCCTCTGAGGACACTGCAGCAACATGTGGTCTGGACTGCCACACTTATAACACTTTCTTGAGCCGTACATACATTGAAGGGATCGGTTAACTGGATGGGAAGTGTTTAGAAGTGGGGGTTGAATAAACACTTTACTGATTTTAAAAATTCTTCGAAGATAGAGTTCAGTTTTGTTACAAACTGACTCTAGGTATCTCGCCTGTCATTAATAATCAGTTAAACTGTTGAAACAGTTGCGGAATAAACACTGAATAAGAGATAGAATATCTAACTGAAAAGTATAACTGAAATAAAAGAACACAAATTGTTTCTGGATGTTCGGAGACTTGAATAACTCCTACGTCACCCCTTCTATCACGGAGATGGGATATTCACTAAAAGACTTTGATCAAATACAATAAAATGCACTGACCCACTTCAGTATGGACTTATCAATTGCCAAAACTGAAACTCTTAGTATACAACACTTTCTACAGATCGTAACTGATCTTAGCACAGCTTATAAAATCTATCAAAGATTACAGAGAGCTTTACAAGCTCAATAACGTAGCCTTGAATGCTACTGATATATCAGATAAGCGTGAGCTTTAGATTTCTGAATGTGAGTAGATATTTTTGCAGAGTAACAGCAAGTAGAATAGAGTAGTTGAATCGTATTTTTCTCAGCTGCTCTCTTAGCTATTTATAGGCTCTCCTCTCAACGGTAACTTCAAAGAATGTTTGAATATTCTAACCGTTGATTGCCACGTCGATATGTTCTGACAGTTGTACACTGCTCATTCTGAAATGCGGCGTTCCACTACTAGTTGCAGGTGTTTGTACTATCTGTCGGTTGTCGTTTTCAACTGATGACGTGTTCAGCTGAGAGATTACCTGCTGAACGCTGGCTGAAAAATACAGTTACGCAATCAGTTGGACTCAATCAGTTATGATCTCAGTTGCGTAGTTCAGTTACGTTCGAGGCGCATATCAATATGCTAGATTCAGTTGCTTAGTTCAGTTAGTTCGGTCAGTTGGTTCTAATTTTTTCAAACTCCGGAATTTAGTTTATAACAATTTCCCCCTTTATGGTGTTTGACAAAACTGAGTAATTTTAAGAACTGAATAACTGAACTCATAGTAGATAAAATAAGATGTTTATCAACTGAATCATATATTCCACAAAAATACAAGAAAGCACTGATTGCTGCTAAGGTATCTTCTGCTTCTCTAACATCTCCTTAATTTCTTCCCCCTTTTTGTCAAACAATCCCATCTTTAAAGATAATCTATGGACTTCAACTGAGAGGACCGAGACAGAGGATGAAATATTCTTGATAGCAGAGGTCATTGCAAGTTGTAGCGTATCAATTTTTCTGGAGACAAGCGTCTCTATACCGTTAATGCGACTGTTAATGGAATTCTGAGTAGTAGAGAGACTCAAATCTATCCCCTTGTTCTTCTGAATATCTTCAACTGCTGATGAAAGAGAGTGAATAGCAGAATGCATTTTATCCAGTTTTTCTTTGTTGAATGAGTGAGAGTGATCCAACTTTAGATCATGAGATAACTGAGTATTCTGAATCTTCGTCATGGCAGAACGTATCTCATGCAAGTTATGCTGCATATTTTGAATTTCTTCCAGTACAAGATCAAAATCTAAGGAGGAGGAAGGATCAGAAGTTCCTGGTTCCTTTGTTGTTTGATTAGAAACGACCAACGCTTGGTTAGTTTCCTCCTGTTCAGCAGTGGTCGGAATTGGTATTTCTGATGTAGCAATTTCTGTTTGTGCTGGAGGAGATGAAGGAAGATTCTGAAGAACAGATGAGACATCCGGTTGGATGGTTGGTTCGGAAAGCTCTTGAACTGGTGCCTGTAAAGATTGATTAGGCGAAGCAACTGGCACATCAGTTTGATTGATCTGTTCAGCAGGTATTTCCAACTGAGCCGGTGCTTCTTCGAGGAGAGGAACCTCTTGAGCAAATTGATCAGTAGAATGATCAACTGGTTTAGAAACAGATTCAACAGCAACAGATTCTTGCACTACTGCTTGAATAATTTCATCAATATGGGCAAAGGATAACTCTGCTTCTGAGTACATATGTTGTTCAGCAGAAAAAGGTTGCGGAGCAACCATAACTGGTTCTTCAGTTGAGGTAACAACCTGTTTAGGAGATTTCTCTTGCTGCTGAGATTCGGGTGTCACAACCTCTTCATCCATGTCATCGTCTGAAGTTCCTGGGTGAAGGACTAGCTCTTGATCTTTCTCCCAAAAATTGATCTGAGATTGTAGATCAATAAGATCTGTGTCTAGCTGAGTGATGACTGCCCTATCAGCATATGCAGTTGGACTTGTGGGAACATAATTTTCCTTCAGTTTCTCAAGAATGTGTGCCAACTTCTTTGCTCTTAACTGATCAAAAAGGTATGTTTTTCTGTCCAATGCTTGAGCGATCGTTGCAGCATTGACAATTCTGAGAACAATTGCTTCCAGTTTAACAAATTTGTTCAGTTGGGACTTTCTTTTCAGCTGCTTCGCAAAAATTTCAGTTCTGAAAGCTGTCCAAGCATCATATGTCTGAAGTTTTATTGCTGCAAAGTTATTAACCTGTTCCCAGACAAGGTCAATATGAGTTTGAATCGGGTTGGATGGTCTAGGCTCTTCCATCAGTTTGCCCTTGCTTTTATCAGAACTGAGGATGTGTGGAATTTCTAATCCAGTTGCAGTGGAGTCCACCAGTTCTCTGATGATTATCCCTTTTGGTCTAGCCGGTGCAAGAATGGTAGGACGATTGACTTGAATCAATGAAGCTTTGGTTCTAGCTGGCTTTTGTTTAGGATCAGCTGAAACTTCTGGAGGAATGACCTTCAGCGGAATAGCTTGAATTGGCTGTTGAGCATCTGATGGAACCAGGATTTCAGTCGGAGTAGATGCAACTGATGTTATTAACTTAACTCGTTGAGTTCTTGGTTTCTTTGCTACTTGGGGAGAGGGTGTCTTTTCTGATTCAAATTCACTGGTAATAAGCTTCCTCTTGACTGTTTTTAACTGAGCCAAAGTCTTGGCTTTCTTAACTGATTTAGGAACGGCTTTCTGAACTTCAATCTCCTTTTTAACCTTCACAAATTGAGCAGGAGATAGGTCCAACTTATTCTTGAGTGGATGAGTATTCTTCGCATTAAAGCCTTTAAATTTTGATGATCTTTCTGAATCATCAGCCACTAACCCCTTTACTTTCAGCAAATAGCTTAACTGCACTGCGAACCCTTTGGACTGTTTGGAAGACAGAAACATATTTTTCAGAATATTAAATGTAAGGTGCTTCCAGTTGAGTTGACGATCAGCCATAATGACAGAAATGGCTTGAAATTTCTCCAACGTAAGGGCAGCAAAAGATCCAGTTTTTGCCAAGAGCCCTTTGGCTACTACATCAGCAAGTAACTGAACATCATACTTCAGTTCCTTCTTCGGATCGGAAACTTTGATCTTCCGTCCATCAGCAGAAAGTGAGGTTTGCATTTCTTCAACATCAGATGTTTTAACATCAGAAAGATGTGCCAATCCATCAGACGGTAGAGAATTAATAACTGAGTTAATAAAGGAAACTGATTAGGATAAATCAATTAAACCAAGTATATTGCGAAAATGAGAAAACTTAGTCTCGCCCAGTGGTTTGGTGAAGATATCAGCTGCTTGCTGCTCAGTTGAGACGTATTCCAATCTGATGTTCTTCTTTAAGATATGATCTCTGATGAAGTAATGTCTGACATCTATGTGCTTTGTCCTGGAGTGAAGAACTGGATTATAAGTAATAGCGATTGTGCTTGTGTTGTCACAAAATATGGGAGATTCCTTTGCATCAACACCATAATCTTTTAGTTGTTACTGAATTCAGAGTAGTTGAGCACAGCAGCTTCCAGCAGCAAGATATTCTGCTTCAGTTGTGGAAGTTGCTATGGATGTTTGCTTCTTACTGGACCAAGAGATCAGTCTGTCTCCTAGAAACTGACATGATCCACTTGTACTCTTTTGATCAAGCTTGCATCCTGCATAATCTGCATCTGAATAACCAACTAAATTCAAAGATGAGTCTTTAGGATACCATAATCCAACATTTTGTGTGCCTTTAAGATATTTCAGGATACTCTTGGCAGCTGAAAAGTGTGATAGCTTAGGATTTGCTTGAAATATTTCACACATACATACAGCAAACACAATATCAGGACGACTAGCAGTTAGGTACACAAGCTTAGGATTTGCTTGAAATCTTTCACACATACATACAGCAAACACAATATCAAGACGACTAGCAGTTAGGTACAATAATGAACCTATTAAACCTCTGTAAAGCGTCGTCTCAACTGATGTTCCCCCTTGATCAGTGTCTACTTTAACTGATGATCTCATGGGAGTACTTGCAGCTGAACATGATTCCATGCAAATTTCTTTAGCAATTCCTTTGTGTATTTGGTTTGACTGATAAAAGTTCCTGAATCCAGTTGCTTCACTTGTAAACCGAGGAAGAATGTCAGTTCACCCATCATACTCATTTCGAATTTATCCTGCATCAGCTTAGCAAATTTCTCGCATAATTTGGGGTTAGTTGACCCAAATATGATATCATCAACATATATTTGAACAAGTAAAATATGATCATTCTTGGAAAATTTGAACAATGTCTTATCAACTGATCCAACAGAAAAATTGTGATCAGTTAGAAATTTTGAAAGAGTTTCGTACCAAGCTCTTGGAGCTTGTTTAAGACCGTATAAGGCTTTGTTCAAATGATAGACATGATCAAGAAAGTGATGATTGACAAAACCTGGAGGTTGTTCAACATATACTTCTTTCTGCAACTGTCCATTTAGGAATGCACTTTTTACATCCATTTGATAGACTTTGAAGTTCTTGAACGATGCGTAGGCAAGGAATATTCTGATTGCTTCCAGTCTTGCAACTGGTGCATATGTCTCGTCATAATCAATTCTTTCTTCCTGCCTGTAGCCCTGTGCCACTAGTCTTGCTTTGTTACGCACAACTGAACCATCTTCGTTCAGTTTGTTCCTGTACACCCACTTTGTACCTATAACAGTTTTTGAAATTTGTCTTGGAACTAAGTTCCAGACGTTGTTATGGACAAACTGATTTAGCTCCTCTTGCATTGAATTTATCCAGTTAGGATCAGCAAGAGCTTCATCAGTCTTCTTTGGTTCCAATTGAGATACAAAGGCTGAATGAATAAATAGATTGAGCATCTGATTTCTTGTCCTTACCGGATCAGATGGATTACTTATCACCAATTCTGGAGGATGTGATTTCTTCCATCTGAGTTCAGCGTTTGTTGATTCTAAATTAGCAACTGTTTCTGTATGAAACTGATTGTTTCAGTTTCTGTTGGAGCTGTTTCAGTTGGTAACTGAATATCATTTGTTTGCTCCACTAACTGATTATCAAGATTAGCTTCCAGTTCAGCAGATTGATCTAATATCTCTGGCTCAGGTGTTTGGAGGTTGCTATGATTTATATGAATATCTTCTTCATCATCATCCTCCAAACTGATATCTGTAAATCTATCAGCTAGCTCAACTGTATCAGTTGGCTTAATAGTTAATGCAGATTCATCAAACACAACATGGATAGATTCCTCAACGTTCAAAGTATTTTTGTTGAAGACTCTATAAGCTTTACTCACTGATGAATCACCAAAAAATATTCCTTCTGCAGATTTAGCATCAAAGGATTTTAAAAATGTTTTACCATTGTCGAGTATAAAACATCTGCAGCCGAATATTTTAAAGTAAGAAACAACACTCTTTCTTCCATGCCAGATCTCATAAGGTGTTTTCATATGATTCTTATTAATCATTGATTTGTTTTGAGTGTAAAACGCAGTGTTCACTGCCTCTGCCCAAAATCTTTGAGAGATACCAGAATCAGCAAGCATTGTTCTAGCAGCGTCTTTGAGGGTCCTGTTTCTTCTTTCAGCTACACCATTTGCTGAGGAGTTCTAGCTGCTGAGAGCTCATGCCTGATTCCGGTATTCTTTAAATAATTTGAAAGAATTTGATTAATAAATTCAGTTCGTCGATCGGATCTGATTCTATCAATTCCAACTCATTTTTCATTTGATAATATTTTTAAAAGCTTAATCAGTTGAGCAGCAGTTTGGTCTTTGGATTTGAGAAATATAACCCAAGTAAATCTGGAAAGTCATCTACGACCACCAAGGTGTATTTCATTCCCCCTAAGCTCATGACTGGTATTGGACCAAATAGATCCATATGTAACAGCTCTAAGCATCGGGAAGAAGATTTACGACCCTTGTTCTTAAAAGAAAATTTGATTTGTTTACCAAACTGACATGCTGAGCAAATTTTATCTTTGGTAAAATCCATTTTGGGCAGTCCAGTAACAAGATCGTGGTTACTCAAATATGCAATAGATTTGAAATTCAAGTGGTTTAACCTCTTATGCCACAACCAGTTTTTAGAGGATTTTGAAGCAATAAAACATACTGGTGCATAAGGTTGATCATTCCAGCTGACTTTATAAGTGTTTCCACACCTTTTGCCAGTTAGAATGATCTCTTCAGTTGAGCTTTTGACTGAACACAAGTGCTTGTCAAATTGAACTGAAAATCCATTATCGCATAACTGACTGATGCTGATCAGATTATACTTAAGATTCTCAACTAGTAAGACATCATTGATAATAAAATTACCATGGATAAGCTTACCCTTACCCACAGTTTTACCTTTGGAATTGTCTCCAAAACTGATGTTTGGACCATTGTACTTAATTAGTTGGGATAGTAAGTTTGCATCTCCTGTCATATGTCGTGAACATCCACTATCCAAATACCAGACTGATTCTTTGCTAGTACCTGTTATCTGCATTCACACACAATGCATAACTTTGGTACCCATATCTATTTGGGTCCTAAACGGATTAGTCCCTTAGGAATCCAGACCTGGTTCTGACTCTTCGCTGTCAGATTCTGCCCATTTATCTTTGCTCTCTTCAGCTAAGAGTACCTTATGTTTCTTTCTGTAAGGCTTCTTTTCATCCTTAGATCTCCTCTTGTGCTCATAGGATTTCTTCTTTCTTTCAGTTGAAGCTTGACTGTCCTTCTTAGGTTTGGGATAGTCATCAATGAAATGACCTGGTTTACCACAGTTGTAACATGCACTTGATTCTTCTCTGGACTTGTTTCTCTGATAGTGCTTTTGGAAGTTCCCTTGATTTTTTCTCATAAACCTTCCAAACTTCTTGAAAAACAATGACATGGCATCATTGCTCAGTTGATCGGCAGCTTTCTCAACTGAACCAGTTGGTTCTGTTCTTACAGCAGCTAATGCAGTAGTGGCTGCTGGTGTAGAGGGTTCTCCTTCTCGAGTTTGCAGCTCAAACTCATAAGCCTTTAGATCAGCAAATAGATCATGAAGCTCAACTTTGTTTAAGTCTTTGGACTCCCTCATTGCCATAGTTTTGACATCCCATTCTTTGGGAAGACCCCTGATTACTTTCAATGCCACCTCTTTGTTTGTATACACTTTTCCAAGTGCATTTAGCTCATTTATGATGCAGCTGGTTCTTTCATTATATTCATGCATTGTTTCTCCAGCTTTCATCTTGATGTTGTCAAACTTCTGCACAGCAACAGAAAGTTTGTTTTCCTTGGTTTGTTCATTTCCTTCACACAGCTGGATCAACTTCTCCCAAATCTCTTTGGCTGTTCTGCACATCTTGATTTTACTGAACGTTACTTTGTCCAGTGTTTTATACAATATATCCTTTGCTACATTGTCAAGATTCGTTTTTCTCTTATCCTCAGCAGTCCACTCATCTCTAGGTTTTTCAATTCTGTGAGGTGCCCTGTCAGTGATTGCGACCGCTGTGTTTGCTTTGAGAATTTTCATTGGTCCGTCAGTTATCACGTACCACATGTCATCGTCTTGTGCAGCTAAGTGAGCCTGCATCCTGATTTTTCATTCATCAAAATCTTCCCTGGAAAACATAGGGATCTTGTTGAATGAAGACATAGTGAATCAGTTTGAATGTAGATATTCTTTGACAAGATAGAACCGCTCTAATAACACTTGAAGGGATCGGTTAACTAGATGGGAAGTGTTTAGAAGGGGGGGTTGAATAAACACTTTACTGATTTTAAAAATTCTTCGAAGATAGAGTTCAGTTTTGTTACAAACTGACTCTAGTATCTTGTCGGTCAATAATAATCAGTTAAACTGATGAAACAGTTGCGGAATAAACACTGAATAAGAGATAGAATAACTAACTGAAAAGTATAACTGAAATAAAAGAGCACAAATTGTTTCTGGATGTTCGGAGACTTGAATAACTCCTACGTCACCCCTTCTATCACGAAGATAGGATATTCACTAAAAGACTTTGATCAAAGACAATAAAATGCACTGACCCACTTCAGTATTGACTTATCAATTGCCAAAACTGAAACTCTTAGTATACAACACTTTCTACAAATCGTAACTGATCTAAGCACAGCTTATAAAATCTATCAAAGATTACATAGTGCTTTACAAGCTCAATAACGTAGCCTTGAATGCTACTGATATATCTGATAAGCGTGAGCTTTAGATTTATGAATGTGAGTAGATATTTTTGCAGAGTAAAAGCAAGTAGAATGGAGTAGTTGAATCGTATTTTTCTCAGCTGCTCTCTCAGCTATTTATAGGCTCTCCTCTCAACGGTAACTTCAAATAATGTTTGAATATTCTAACCGTTGATTGCCACATCGATATGTTCTGACAGTCGTACACTGCTCATTCTTAAACACGGCGTTCCACTACTAGTTGCAGGTGTTTGTACTATATGTCGTTGTCACTTTCAACTGATGACGTGTTCAGCTGAGAGATTACCTGCTGAACGTTGGCTGAAAAATACAGTTACACAATCAGTTGGACTCAATCAGTTATGATCTCAATTGCGTAGTTCAGTTACGTTCGAGGCGCATATCAATATGCTAGATTCAGTTGCTTAGTTCAGTTAGTTCGGTCAGTTGGTTCTAATTTTGTCAAACTCCGGAATTTAGTTTCCGACATACATGCTCCAGGATGGCGACGCGAGCACCTGGGACAGAGTGGGCGCTCAAGAGTCCTCGGGGCTGGGCGTCCCCGCTGCTGCTGCGGTTGCTGACCTCTGTTTCTAGGCGGCCCGTGAAAAGGCCTCTTGTTCTGTTGCTGTGGGGACCCGGAAGCTAATCATATTCTTAATCGTCATTAGGATCAATTACTAATCAAGTATTTAGGGTCATAAAATTTTTTCTAAATTACATGAGTGCGCAACAATGAAATAACTCTTATTTCACATACAAGATCACTATCCAGATCTATAGTACAATTCTAGTACAACATTTATTCAAATTAAAACTAAGGTTAACCTACTACAAATCAAGAGCTGACACCTATCTACATCATAGTCCGGAATCACCACTCTAATCTTGATCTCTCATCTTCTTCTCGACCCTGATCCTGTCCCACCTGTTGTCATGTACACATACAAACAAGACAACAGCCGGATAACTCCGGTGAGAATAAAATCCTAGTATAAATCAACGAAACATGCAATCAGATAAAAGCATATATATAAAAGCAGGAAACAGATATCAAGACATGCATCATAGTCTAAAACATGAATCAATATAAAACGGTAATAACAACATGAATCGTAATCCACGAAACATGATTCACTACTAATCGGTAGCTCAAACTCACGACTCGATCTCTCATACTCGACTCATCTCTCAGACTCGACTCATCGCTCATCTAAGGATCCCGATTGAATAAGAACGCAACAAGTCTCCCACCTACTAATCTCGTTTGCGGTGGTCGAAATTGGTACGTTCCTATTCCTGGACTTTGGTCTAATCCGTATCGAATATGAGTCAACATCGATATACCAAACGTCCAGTGTCTTGGCGAATCAACCAAAGACTTGGCGAATCAGCCAATACCTAATCTGACAATGTGCAATGTGCCCGTGACTAATCGGTCGCCATCAGGCACGTCTGTCAGTGACTCTCACTCAATAGCTATCCGCTACCTACTGCTTTTCTATACATCCATAGAATAAGCATACTCAGTCAGACAATAAAAAGGATAATAACAATACGCCACATACGAGGCACATCAGAACTCAATATCAATATCCAGAATCAAAAATATCAATGCAGTAAATAAAGTATGTGGTTTAGGGAAACTAGAGTCAAATCGGACTCAAGTTCATCTCCCGGTTAACATTGACTTATACCTTTATCTTCTCGGTCTGATGAAGTCGAAGCTTCGAAATCAAATCTGTCCATATTCAATCTGAAATGACAAGATCAATATACTGTATCAAGGTACAATTCAATTCAAAACCTGTTCTGATCAATACTCAAATCACAACATAATCTGATCGATGTCAATGTCATACGATACAATTTCAGTCGCTACTGAATCTGATCAATATCACTTCACTGATGTTTCGACGGTATAACAGTACAGTATCAGTAACCCCGTCATTTCCAACATCACCGATATAATACAAGAACGCATAATCAATATCAATACAACTCATAATCTCAACGATAATATAAATCTGATATCGAATCTCAATCAAATCAACTCCGAAAATCATAACAAGTACATAATAAGTCTGTTCTTCGATCTGATTTCAATTATATACTGATTAGTATATCTAGAACACCTAACAGTAGTCAAATCTCAATTCATAATCAATAACGATACAAATCTGATATCAATCTCGATCAATTCCCTTCCGAAATTCATAACAATTCCGTACATTATCTATTCTTCAATCCGATTTCGGTTATACGATGTCTAAGATCTCAAGAACAACATATATGAATCATATTCAATTCTACAAACCTCATATTTTCAAATCATAGCAAAACGTAATAAAACTTACGTTCGTGTGAAGCCGCTAACCCGAGGATCACAGAAATATATTCAGATCGAAAATCGGCGAATCGGTACTTGTAAAATCTCAATTCTATGGTGCAAGATATGCAAAGAATTTCCAGGGAACTTTCGCTTGCTTCTTTTCTGGTTTTGAAGAAAGATGACTTAATATATATCCCAATTGCATGTACAAGCAACGTGGCTCGTTTTCTTTAATTCTGGTTGGCGCTCAGGCGGTTGTAAACTACCGCTCGAGCGCGGCACTTTCTGTCGCGATGTTCAATTGAACATCTTCTGGCACTCGGGCGGTCAAAAATTACCTCTCGGACGCCAGACTTTATGCCCGATTATTCCTCTGGTTAAACACTGGCGCTCGGGCGGTCATATTCTACTGCCCGGGCGCCAGATGTTCGGTTGAACATCTTGGTGTAACATGCACCAACGCCCGGCTTCGTCACTTGAGCTCCTAAAACCTTCATTAATCGTAATTCCATTAATTAATCAATTCCTGATTACGGTAATCAAATCTTGGGCATTACATTTCTCCCCCTCTTAGATATGAGTTCGTCCTCGAACTCGCAGGCAATCATATCACCAGTAACTTAATTCACATGCAATCAACTCAGATATCAAATCAGATATAAGAAAAGAGATATTCAGAAGCTGAAAGAAAACTCACCTCAGTGCAATAATCCTGAGAATCTCTGTTTTATTCCGGATTCATTCTCTCATATAGTTTCTTCAATGCCCATTCTGATTCTACATCGAAAATAATAATTCAAGAAGTATAAACTCACCATACAACTCGAAATAACCCTGACAGGATCAATCGCACAATACTTGCTATACAACATCCGTATACACCAATCAACAACTCATATCAAATCAATGCTATCAACAGTTACCAGTCGATTTAATCCTGATCAGTTCATTACTCAGTCTTCTGCCAGAAAGTACCTAATCAACTGGAAGTCACGGTTTGATAGAAACAATCTTGGCACTTTGCACAAGTTAATCACTTTTCTGACAAAATTTCAGTAATCTAGTCATATCTGTACGTCATCCTGTACAATATAACATATGCTGATTTGCACAATCGTTCAATCATAACCCCATCCTGGTACAGTCTTGGCAAGATTTCGCTAAGTCCATCACTAGATCCATAGAATTGTACTCCTATTTCTATTCAGGAATTGATAATCTGTATAACCAATCTCCTGGTTTCTATCTTCCTGTCTTCATCTGTCAGTGATTTAGACATTTCAATACAAATTCTGATATAACTGATTTCATTTGTTTACATCAAAATTGTCCGTTCGAATTATCACACATTTCTTGTTACCAGAGTAATACTAAATCTACTACTGTGTGCATCTAACAATACCTGTCATTTCAAATTCGAAATATCTGGCATAAATAAATCAGCTAATAATATAAAATAAAGCATTACCTACCTGGTATTTTGATTGACACACTGTTCTGACTATCGAAATCAAGTTCTGAACAGTCTGATAAAATTTCTGAACTGCTGTAATTTTCAAAATCAGCTCTGAATCGGTTTGAAATTTATATAATCCCAACGGTTCATAACAATCGGTATCAACTGCGGTATTAGAATAACAGCAATATCAGATTGGATTCAAAATACCAATCATTTATATTGATCTAGTAAACTCTTAAAACGTAATTTCTGACATTTCTAAAGTTCTGCCATTTTCAATGTCATTTTCAACCACTGATCACGGTCTTAATTGTGCTACAATCAGTCAGTATATTGTCTTCGAATATCAAATACCCCAAATATAATCTGTCGCAATCAAGGTACACATTTCAATATACAATTTTCCAGTTCTCTAAATATTTAATACAAAATATTCGATTCAATTTGTCATATGCTGCGAATACTCAAAATATCATAAATATACCGAGTATAAAATCATCAGACTATCTCTGAACACATGATTCATCCATCCATAACTGAACTGATAAACAGAACTAAAAGATTTTACCGAAAATCACACAATTCAGATGGAATTCTAACTTTCAAACAGCAACTCTTCTAACTGATATTTCAATTCTTTCGTTCAATCAGTATCATTCAGCCCAAAGTTCTGAAAAGAATAACAGTACCTGATATCGAGTCAAGGCTAGAATCAATCTCCTCGGCTAGAATCAAAATCGAAATCTCATCTAGAACGACATTAGCAACATTCCTGCCACTCGAAACCCAATCAATGACACGTTTCATCTCAGTAAATCAACTGAATACATAAGGAATTACTCCATTCCTTTCAATAATCCTCGAGTCATAAATAATATGGATATCAAAGGAAATTTTAAATAAAAATTTTCAATATCAGTAATGTGGTCGGAATCGGACAACACAAGTACCACCTAATATAACTCAATCTCATTCCCCTCTTACTGCAGTATACGATATTAACAGAATTCAATGATACCAATCTTCCCTCAACAGATAAAGAAATCAATACTACAGTACAAACAGACCCAACAGAACAAAGCATATATCCATGCAATTCATACAAAATCATGTATAAGAAGTATGAGTATTTCTCAATACATACTCGAAATAATCATAAAAGAACAGTTACCTGTTGTTGTCCCATCAAGTGCATCCTGGGCCTGTCTCTTGGTCCTTACAACCAGATGATTCTGCTCCATCAAATCTTCGGGAGCCTTTCTGTGGGCAAACCCTAGCAAAATGTCCTTGCTGTTTACAGAAATTACATATACTAATCACTCCATGGCATTGCTCCGTGGGATGTCTCCCTCCGCAAGTTCTGCAATAAGTTCCAGTATAACTCGGGCTAGAACCGCTGGAGCTAGATGAACCACTCCCTAACTTCTTAAACTGCTTCTTTTGAACTTTCAACTGCTCTTTCTTTCCACCACTGCTGCTGCCAATCTCGATTCTGGAAGACAGTTGTTGTGGTATCGGTGTTGGAAGAACATATGAAGCTTCTTTTTGTCTCATCAGAACGGTTTCTGCTCTTCTGGCTCGATTCAGAGTATCAGTAAAGTTATTCGGTTGTTTCACATTTACCAATGTACGTATCTCCGGATTCAATCCCTAGATGAATTGATCAAATACAGCCACATCATTTCTAGCGACTTGAGGAGCAAAACGTAGCAAAGTGAAAAACTGGGCCAAATACTCATCAATCTTCAACTGACCCTGTCTAAGATTTGCAAACTCTGCACTTGTCGGTACGATAGAAGTACAAATCTTTGATAAAATTCGACTTTGAAAATTTTCCACGTAATTACTAAACCACGTTGTTCTATGGCTTCCCTAGTTACCAGCCACCAACTCCTGGCAACTTACCGTAACTGGTTTCCAATCATTTTAATTCTACAATCATCTGTGAGACTCAGAAATTCAAATTACATTTCTATATCCTCCAGCCAATTCTCACAATCAACCGGTGTCTCAGTACCCCTCAAAATCGGCGGTTGAAACGACTGAAATCTCATCAACTGTGTTTCCATTTGAGTTTCTGACATATCCATCTTATCAGTGGAAGTATTACCTCGTTCTGGAATTCTTCTAGGATGAATATCTGATAATCACAAGCATTAGTAATAACCTGAGACAAGTCCGTCTCAATCCCAATCCTAATCAACAGGTCCGTCTCAATCCCAATCCTAATCATCTTACCTCTGATTAAGAATTGGTTCTAATCCAGTCTCAAATAATACATATTACCAAATCAACCTAGATATTCAGGTAACATGTATCTTTATAAACAATAAAAACATACTGAAATCTTAACGTATACAATGTAATTTCAACATTATATTCAATCATATGCCATGTAGCTCCAAGCAGTAAAACATAATATCTTGCCAGCATACCATGTAATTCAACATTATAATAAATCACATGCTAGCACTCACATGGAAGGAAAGAAAATTTCATTCTACCCCGCTCACTGTTCTCTATCTCAATCTAAGGAACCTACTGTTCTAGGACCTAATGCTCTGATACCACCTGTTGTGGGGACCCGGACGCTAATCATATTCTTAATCGTCATTAGGATCAATTACTAATCAAGTATTTAGGGTCATAAATTTTTTTCTAAGTCACATGAGTGCGCAACAATGAAATAACTCTTATTTCATATACAAGATCACTATCCAGATCTATAGTACAAGTCTAGTACAACATTTATTCAAATTAAAACTAAGGTTCAACTACTACAAATCAAGAGCTGACACCTATCTACATCATAGTCTGGAATCACCACTCTAATCTTGATCTCTCATCTTCTTCTCGACCCTGATCATGTCCCACCTGTTGTCAAGTACACATACAAACAAGACAACAGCCGGATAACTCCGGTGAGAATAAAATCTCAGTATAAATCAACGAAACATGCAATCAGATAAAAGCATATATATAAAAGCAGGAAACAGATATCAAGACATGCATCATAGTCTAAAACATGAATCAATATAAAACGGTAATAACAACATGAATCGTAATCCACGAAACATGATTCACTTCTAATCGGTATCTCAAACTCACGACTCGATCTCTCAGACTCGACTCATCTCTCAGACTCGACTCATCGCTCATCTAGGGATCCCGATTGAATAAGAACGCAACAAGTCTCCCACCTACTAATCCCGTTCGCGGTGGTCGAAATTGGTACGTTCCTATTCCTGGACTTTGGTCTAATCCGTATCGAATATGAGTCAACATCGATATACCAAACGTCCAGTGTCTTGACGAATCAACCAAAGACTTGGCGAATCAGCCAATACCTAATCTGACAATGTGCAATGTGCCCGTGACTACTCGGTCGCCATCAGGCACGTCAGTCAGTGACTCTCATTCAATAGCTATCCGCTACCTACTGCTTTTCTATACATCCATAGAATAAGCATACTCAGTCAGACAATAAAAAGGATAATAACAATCCGCCACATACGAGGTACATCAGAACTCAATATCAATATCCAGAATCACAAATATCAATGCAGTAAATAAAGTATGTGGTTTAGGGAAACTAGAGTCAAATCGGACTCAAGTTTATCTCCCGGTTAACATTGACTTATACCTTTATCTTCTCGGTCTGATGAAGTCGAAGATTCGAAATCAAATCTGTCCATATTCAATCTTAAATGACAATATCAATAAACTGTATCAAGGTACAATTCAATTCAAAATCTGTTCTGATCAATACTCAAATCACAACATAATATGATCGATGTCAATGTCATATGATACAATTTCAGTCGCTACTGAATCTGATCAATATCACTTCACTGATGTATCGACGGTATAACAGTACAGTATCAGTAACCCCGTCAATTCCAACATCACCGATATAATACAAGAACTCATAATCAATATCAATACAACTCATAATCTCAACGATAATATAAATCTGATATCGAATCTCAATCAAATCAACTCCGAAAATCATAACAAGTACATAATCAGTCTGTTCTTCGATCTGACTTCAATTATATACTGATTAGTATATCTAGAACACCTAACAGTAGTCAAATCTCAATTCATAATCAATAACGATACAAATCTGATATCAATCTCGATCAATTCCCTTCCAAAATTCATAACATTTCCGTATAGTATCTATTCTTCAATCCGATTTCGGTTATACAATGTCTAAGATCTCAAGAACAACATATATGAATCATATTCAATTCTACCAACCTCATATTTTCAAATCATAGCAAAACGTAATAAAACTTACGTCCGTATGAAGCCGCTAACCCGAGGATCACAGAAATATATTCAGATCAAAAATCGGCTAATCGGTACTTGTAAAATCTCAATTGTATGGTGCAAGATATGCAAAGGATTTCCAGGGAACTTTCGCTTGCTTCTTTTCTGGTTTTGAGGAAAGATGACTTAATATATATCCCAATTGCATGTACAAGCAACGTGGCTCGTTTTCTTTAATTCTTGTTGGCGCTCGGGCGGTTGTAAACTACCGCTCGAGCGCGGCACTTTCTGTCGAGATGTTCAATTGAACATTTCCTGGCGCTCGGGCGGTCAAAATTACCGCTCGGACGCCAGACTTTCTGCCCGATTCTTCCTCTTGTTAAACACTGGCGCTCGGGCGGTCATATTCTACCGCTCGGGCTCCAGATGTTCAGTTGAACATTTTGGTGTAACATGCACCAACGCCCGGCTTCGTCACTTGAGCTCCTAAAACCTTCATTAATCGTAATTCCGTTAATTAATCAATTCCTGATTACGGTAATCAAATCTTGGGCATTACATTTCTCCCCCTCTTAGATATGAGTTCGTCCTCGAACTCGCAGGCAATCATATCACCAGTAACTTAATTCACATGCAATCAACTCAGATATAAGAAATGAGATATTCAGAAGCTGAAAGAAAACTCACCTCAGTGCAATAATCCTGAGAATCTCTGTTTTATTCCGGATTCATTCTCTCATATAGTTTCTTCAATGCCCATTCTGATTCTACATCGAAAATAATAATTCAAGAAGTATAAACTCACCATACAACTCGAAATAACCCTGACAGGATCAATCGCACAATACTGGCTATACAACATCCGTATACACCAATCAACAACTCATATCAAATCAATGCTATCAACAGTTACCAGTCGATTTAATCCTGATCAGTTCATTACTCAGTCTTCTGCCAGAAAGTACCTAATCAACTGGAATTCACGGTTTGATAGAAACAATCTTGGCACTTTGCACAAGTTAATCACTTTTCTGACAAAATTTCAGTAGTCTAGTCATATTTGTACGTCATCCTGTACAATATAACATATGCAGATTTGAACAATCGTTCAATCATAACCCCATCCTGGTACAGTCTTTGCAAGATTTCGGTAAGTCCATCACTAGATCCATAGAATTGTACTCCTATTTCTATTCAGGAATTGATAATCTGTATAACCAATCTCCTGGTTTCTATCTTCATGTCTTCATCTGTCAGTAATTTAGACATTTCAATACAAATTCTGATATAACTAATTTCATTTGTTTACATCAAAATCGTCCGTTCGAATTATCACACATTTCTTGTTACCAGAGTAATACTAAATCTACTACTGTGTGCATCTAACAATACCTGTCATTTCAAATTCGAAATATCTGGCATAAATAAATCAGCTAATAATATAAAATAAAGCATTACGTACCTGATATTTTGATTGACACACTGTTCTGACTATCGAAATCAAGTTCTGAACAGTTTGATCAAATTTCTGAACTGCTGTAATTTTCAAAATCAGCTCTGAATCGGTTTGAAATGTATATAATCCCAACGGTTCATAACAATCGGTATCAACTACGGTATTAGAATAACACCAATATCAGATTGGATTCAAAATACCAATCATTTATATTGATCTAGTAAACTCATAAAACGTAATTTCTAACATTTCTAACGTTCTGCCATTTTCAATGTCATTTTCAACAACTGATCACGGTCTTAATTGTGCTACAATCAGTCAGTATATTGTCTTCGAATATCAAATACCCCAAATATAATCTGTCGCAATCAAGGTGCACATTTCGATATACAATTTTCCAGTTTTCTGAATATTTAATACAAAATATTCGATTCAATTTGTCATATGCTGCGAATACTCAAAATATCATAAATATACCGAGTATAAAATCATCAGACTATCTCTGAACACAGGATTCATCCATCCATAACTGAACTGATAAACAGAACTAAAAGATTTTACCGAAAATCACACAATTCAGATGGAATTCTAACTTTCAAACAGCAACTCTTGTAACTGATATTTCAATTCTTTCGTTCAATCAGTATCATTCAGCCCAAAGTTCTGAAAAGAATAACAGTACCTGATATCGAGTCAAGGCTAGAATCAATCTCCTCGGCTAGAATCAAAACCGAAATCTCATCTAGAACGACTTTAGCAACATTCCTGCCACTCGAAACCCAATCAATGACACGCTTCATCTCAGTAAATCAACTGAATACATAAGGAATTACTCCATTCCTTTCAATAATCCTCGAGTCATAAATAATATGGATATCAAAGGAAATTTTAAGTCAAAAATTTTCAATATCAGTAATGTGGTCGGAATCGGACAACACAAGTACCACCTAATATAACTCAATCTCATTCCCCTCTTACTGCAGTATACGATATTAACAGAATTCATTGATACCAATCTTCCCTCAACAGATAAAGAAATCAATACTACAGTACATACAGACCCAACAGAACAAAGCATATATCCATGCAATTCATACAAAATCATGTATAATAAATATGAGTATTTCTCAATACATACTCGAAATAATCATAAAAGAACAGTTACCTGTTGTTGTCCCATCAAGTGCATCCTGGGCCTGTCTCTTGGTCCTTACAACCAGATGATTCTGCTCCATCAAATCTTCGGGAGCCTTTCTCTGGGCAAACCCTAGCAAAATGTCCTTGCTGTTTACAGAAATTACATCTACTAATAACTCCATGGCATTGCTCCGTGGGATGTCTCCCTCCGCAAGTTCTGCAATAAGTTCTAGTATAACTCGGGCTAGAACCGCTGGAGCTAGATGAACCACTCCCTAACTTCTTAAACTGCTTCTTTTGAACTTTTCTGCTCTTTCTTTCCACCACTGCTGCTGCCAATCTCGATTCTGGAAGGCAGTTGTTGTGGTATCGGTGTTGGAAGAACATATGAAGCTTCCTTTTGTCTCATCAGAACGGTTTCTGCTCTTCTGGCTCGATTCAGAGTATCAGCAAAGTTATTCGGTTGTTTCACATTTACCAATGTACGTATCTCCGGATTCAATCCCTGGATGAATTGATCAAATACAGCCACATCATTTCTAGCGACTTGAGGAGCAAAACGTAGCAAAGTGAAAAACTGGGCCAAATACTCATCAATCTTCAACTGACCCTGTCTAAGATTTGCAAACTCTGCACTTTTATCTTGTCGGTACGATAGAGGTACAAATCTTTGATAAAATTCGACTTTGAAAATTTTCCACGTAATTACTGAACCACGCTGTTCTATGGCTTCCCTAGTTACTAGCCACCAACTCCTGGCAACTTCCCGTAACTGGTTTCCAATCATTTTAATTCTACAATCATCTGTGAGACTCAGAAATTCAAATAACATTTCTATATCCTCCAGCCAATTCTCACAATCAATCGGTGTCTCAGTACCCCTCAAAATCGGCGGTTGAAAAGACTGAAATCTCATCAACTGTGTTTCCATCAAAGTTTCTGACATATCCATCTGATCAGTGGAAGTATTACCTCGTTCTGGAATTCTTTTAGGAGGAATATCTGATAATCACAAGCATTAGTAATAACCTGAGACAAGTCCGTCTCAATCCCAATCCTAATCAACAGGTCCGTCTCAATCCCAATCCTAATCATCTTACCTCTGATTAAGAATTGGTTCTAATCCAGTCTCAAATAATACATATTACCAAATCAACTCAGATATTCAGGTAACATGTATCTTTATAAACAATAAAAACATACTGAAATCTTAACGTATACAATGTAATTTCAACATTATATTCAATCATATGCCATGTAGCTCCAAGCAGTAAAACATAGCTGGGTAATTCAACATTATAATAAATCACATGCTAGCACTCACATGGAAGGAAAGAAAATTTCATTCTACCCCGCTCACTGTTCTCTATCTCAATCTAAGGAACCTACTGTTCTAGGACCTAATGCTCTGATACCACCTGTTGTGGGGACCCGGACGCTAATCATATTCTTAATCGTCATTAGGATCAATTACTAATCAAGTATTTAGGGTCATAAAATTTTTTCTAAATTACATGAGTGCGCAACAATGAAATAACTCTTATTTCATATACAAGATCACTATCCAGATCTATAGTACAAGTCTAGTACAACATTTATTCAAATTAAAACTAAGGTTCAACTACTACAAATCAAGAGCTGACACCTATCTACATCATAGTCTGGAATCACCACTCTAATCTTGATCTCTCATCTTCTTCTCGACCCTGATCCTGTCCCACCTGTTGTCAAGTACACATACAAACAAGACAACAGCCGGATAACTCCGGTGAGAATAAAATCCCAGTATAATTCAACAAAACATGCAATAAGAAAAAAGCATAAATATAAAAGCAGGAAACATATATCAAGACATGCATCATAGTCTAAAACATGAATCAATATAAAACGGTAATAACAACATGAATCGTAATCCACGAAACATGATTCACTACTAATCGGTAGCTCAAACTCACGATTCGATCTCTCAGACTCGACTCATCACTCATCTAGGGATCCCGATTGAATAAGAACACAACAAGTCTCCCACCTACTAATCCCGTTCGCGGTGGTCGAAATTGGTACGTTCCTATTCCTGGACTTTGGTCTAATCCGTATCGAATATGAGTCAACATCGATATACCAAACGTCCAGTGTCTTGACGAATCAACCAAAGACTTGGCGAATCAGCCAATACCTAATCTGACAATGTGCAATGTGCCCGTGACTACTCGGTCGCCATCAGGCACGTCAGTCAGTGACTCTCACTCAATAGCTATCCGCTACCTACTGCTTTTCTATACATCCATAGAATAAGCATACTCAGTCAGACAATAAAAAGGATAATAACAATCCGCCACATACGAGGCACATCAGAACTCAATATCAATATCCAGAATCACAAATATCAATGCAGTAAATAAAGTATGTGGTTTAGGTAAACTAGAGTGAAATCGGACTCAAGTTCATCTCCCGGTTAACATTGACTTATACCTTTATCTTCTCGGTCTGATGAAGTCGAAGCTTCGAAATCAAATCTGTCCATATTCAATCTGAAATGACAATAGCAATATACTGTATGAAGTTACAATTCAATTCAAAACCTGTTCTGATCAATACTCAAATCACAACATAATGTGATCGATGTCAATGTCATACGATACAATTTCAGTCGCTACTGAATCTGATCAATATCACTTCATTGATGTTTCGACGGTATAACAGTACAGTATCAGTAACCCCGTCAATTCCAACATCACCGATATAATACAAGAACTCATAATCAATATCAATACAACTCATTATCTCAACGATAATATAAATCTGATATCGAATCTCAATCAAATCAACTCCGAGAATCATAACAAGTACATAATCAGTCTGTTCTTCGATCTGACTTCAATTATATACTGATTAGTATATCTAGAACACCTAACAGTAGTCAAATCTCAATTCATAATCAATAACGATACAAATCTGATATCAATCTCGATCAATTCCCTTCCGAAATTCATAACAATTCCGTACAGTAGCTATTCTTCAATCCGATTTCGGTTATACGATGTCTAAGATCTCAAGAACAACATATATGAATCATATTCAATTCTACCAACCTCATATTTTCAAATCATAGCAAAACGTAATAAAACTTACGTCCGTGTGAAGCCGCTAACCCGAGGATCACAGAAATATATTCAGATCGAAAATCGGCTAATCGTTACTTGTAAAATCTCAATTGTATGGTGCAAGATATGCAAAGGATTTCCAGGGAACTTTCGCTTGCTTCTTTTCTGGTTTTGAGGAAAGATGACTTAATATATATCCCAATTGCATGTACAAGCAACGTGGCTCGTTTTCTTTAATTCTGGTTGGCGCTCGGGCGGTTGTAAACTACCGCTCGAGCGCGGCACTTTCTGTCGAGATGTTCAATTGAACATCTCCTGGCGCTCGGGCGGTCAAAAATTACCGCTCGGACGCCAGAATTTCTGCCCGATTCTTCCTCTTGTTAAACACTGGCGCTCAGGCGGTCATATTCTACCAGTCGGGCGCCAGATGTTCGGTTGAACATCTTGGTGTAACATGCTCCAACGCCCGGCTTCGTCACTTGAGCTCCTAAAACCTTCATTAATCGTAATTCCGTTAATTAATCAATTCTTGATTATGGTAATCAAATCTTGGCCATTACAGTTGCTGATGCTGATGAGGAGGAGGGCGGTGCGGTACTTGGGCTGGTCGCTTTCCCAAGCGATCTATCTCGATATCACGCTGATCCTGCTCTGGGGCTAGGGCTATGGAGACAACGACCTCATAAGTAGTAGGGTCTGACACCCTAACATCACGGTGCAAGATCGGCCGTAGACCCACCAGGAAATGCATTAACTTGGCTTTAGCATCATTCGCGATCAGGGGCACAAAATGACAACCCCTCTCAAACCTACGGATGAACTCCGTAACGGTTAGATCTTCCTGTCTCAGGCTCATTAACTCAGTGGTCAACCTGGTGCGCACTTCCTCAGCAAAATATTTGGAGTAGAACACTTCCGTGAAGCGCACCCAACTCAGTGTATCCACGTTCATGGCTACCGATGCTCCCTCCCACCATAAGCGGGCATCTCCTCCGAACAAATATGTAGCACAGCGTACTCTGTCTGCATCTCTCAGCTCCATAAACTCGAAGACGACCTCGAGGGATTTGATCCATCCCTCGGCAATCATGGGGTCAGACGTCCCAGAAAACTCCTTCGGACGCATCTTCATAAATCTCTCATAGACAGCCTCGGGCCCCGTCGGCCTGGTCGCCACAGCATGGTTCCCCGCAAACTGTGCGAAGAACTGCGTCATCCCAGCTAGCATCTGGGCATTCATGTCAGGTGGAGGTGGAGGTGGTAAGTCTCTCTCCTGCCTCTGCTCCTCCCTGTCCTCTCGGCGAGGCTCATCCTCTCTAGTGCGCTCAAGGATGCGTCTAGAGGGCATACTGTTCCATACATAACCCATACGTAACTATCATGCATAATTCCATAATTTATTTTAAATAAATACTGAAATAATGAAAGGATCTGAACGTAAAATACTTCATGGAAACATGATGTTAAAATAATTCATGCTGTAAATAAAATGCTAAAATGTAAACTTATAGACCGAAGACGTGACTCCATGAGCTTCTCGTGGTTAGTAGTAGTACAACCCTTTACAGAACCATTGCTCTGATACCAGCTGTAACGGCCCGAAATTTCGTGTTTGAAAATTTGCGGAATTTTAAAATTTTCTTTGTAAAATAATTAAAATTGCCTCATTCATAAAATGGACCGATAAATAAAGTATAATGTTCAAAAATGACAGCGGAAGAAATTAATGTTTTCCAAATAACAAGTTAAAGTATCCCATTACAGATAAAAATGTTTGATCATAAAAAAATGGCAAGTGTTGTAAATGAGGTCCTCGGGTTCCACTACTGCTGACCCAAGCTAGCTCACTGGTCCCCGCCCTCGGCCCCGACATCATCAATACCTACAACAATCAAGTCTAGTGAGCCTAAAGACTCAGCATGCATATATCGTAAATAACGAGTAAATAATGTAGTAAAATTTGCATGGGATGAAATATCATGTCATGAGGCATAATGTGAAAATAACTTGTCATGAGCAATTATAATACGTGCATAACTGAATTGAAAATCATAGTAAATAGCGATTGTGCTTGTGTTGTCACAAAATATGGGAGATTCCTTTGCATCAACACCATAATCTTTTAGTTGTTACTGAATTCAGAGTAGTTGAGCACAACAGCTTCCAGCAGCAAGATATTCTGCTTCAGTTGTGGAAGTTGCTATGGATGTTTGCTTCTTACTGGACCAAGAGATCAATCTGTCTCCTAGAAACTGACATGATCCACTTGTACTCTTTCGATCAAGCTTGCATCCTGCATAATCTGCATCTGAATAACCAACTAAATTGAAAGATGAGTCTTTAGGATACCATAATCCAACATTTTGTGTGCCTTTAAGATATTTCAGGATACGCTTGGCAGCTGAAAAGTGTGATAGCTTAGGATTTGCTTGAAATATTTCACACATACATACAGCAAACACAATATCAGGACGACTAGCAGTTAGGTACACAAGCTTAGGATTTGCTTGAAATCTTTCACACATACATACAGCAAACACAATATCAAGACGACTAGCAGTTAGGTACAATAATGAACCTATTAAACCTCTGTAAAGCGTCGTCTCAACTGATGTTCCCCCTTGATCAGTGTCTACTTTAACTGATGAGCTCATGGGAGTACTTGCAGCTGAACATGATTCCATGCAAATTTCTTTAGCAATTCCTTTGTGTATTTGGTTTGACTGATAAAAGTTCCTGAATCCAGTTGCTTCACTTGTAAACCGAGGAAGAATGTCAGTTCACCCATCATACTCATTTCGAATTTATCCTGCATCAGCTTAGCAAATTTCTCGCATAATTTGGGGTTAGTTGACCCAAATATGATATCATCAACATATATTTGAACAAGTAAAATATGATCATTCTTGGAAAATTTGAACAATGTCTTATCAACTGATCCAACAGAAAAATTGTGATCAGTTAGAAATTTTGAAAGAGTTTCGTACCAAGCTCTTGGAGCTTGTTTAAGACCGTATAAGGCTTTGTTCAAATGATAGACATGATCAAGAAAGTGATGATTGACAAAACCTGGAGGTTGTTCAACATATACTTCTTTCTGCAACTGTCCATTTAGGAATGCACTTTTTACATCCATTTGATAGACTTTGAAGTTCTTGAACGATGCGTAGGCAAGGAATATTCTGATTGCTTCCAGTCTTGCAACTGGTGCATATGTCTCGTCATAATCAATTCTTTCTTCCTGCCTGTAGCCCTGTGCCACTAGTCTTGCTTTGTTACGCACAACTGAACCATCTTCGTTCAGTTTGTTCCTGTACACCCACTTTGTACCTATAACAGTTTTTGAAATTTGTCTTGGAACTAAGTTCCAGACGTTGTTATGGACAAACTGATTTAGCTCCTCTTGCATTGAATTTATCCAGTTAGGATCAGCAAGAGCTTCATCAGTCTTCTTTGGTTCCAATTGAGATACAAAGGCTGAATGAATAAATAGATTGAGCATCTGATTTCTTGTCCTTACCGGATCAGATGGATTACTTATCACCAATTCTGGAGGATGTGATTTCTTCCATCTGAGTTCAGCGTTTGTTGATTCTAAATTAGCAACTGTTTCTGTATGAAACTGATTGTTTCAGTTTCAGTTGGAGCTGTTTCAGTTGGTAACTGAATATCATTTGTTTGCTCCACTAACTGATTATCAAGATTAGCTTCCAGTTCAGCAGATTGATCTAATATCTCTGGCTCAGGTGTTTGGAGGTTGCTATGATTTATATGAATATCTTCTTCATCATCATCCTCCAAACTGATATCTGTAAATCTATCAGCTAGCTCAACTGTATCAGTTGGCTTAATAGTTAATGCAGATTCATCAAACACAACATGGATAGATTCCTCAACGTTCAAAGTATTTTTGTTGAAGACTCTATAAGCTTTACTCACTGATGAATCACCAAAAAATATTCCTTCTGCAGATTTAGCATCAAAGGATTTTAAAAATGTTTTACCATTGTCGAGTATAAAACATCTGCAGCCGAATATTTTAAAGTAAGAAACAACACTCTTTCTTCCATGCCAGATCTCATAAGGTGTTTTCATATGATTCTTATTAATCATTGATCTGTTTTGAGTGTAAAACGCAGTGTTCACTGCCTCTGCCCAAAATCTTTGAGAGATACCAGAATCAGCAAGCATTGTTCTAGCAGCGTCTTTGAGGGTCCTGTTTCTCCTTTCAGCTACACCATTTGCTGAGGAGTTCTAGCTGCTGAGAGCTCATGCCTGATTCCGGTATTCTTTAAATAATTTGAAAGAATTTGATTAATAAATTCAGTTCGTCGATCGGATCTGATTCTATCAATTCCAACTCATTTTTCATTTGATAATATTTTTAAGAGCTTAATCAGTTGAGCAGCAGTTTGGTCTTTGGATTTGAGAAATATAACCCAAGTAAATCTTGAAAGTCATCTACGACCACCAAGGTGTATTTCATTCCCCCTAAGCTCATGACTGGTATTGGACCAAATAGATCCATATGTAACAGCTCTAAGCATCGGGAAGAAGATTTACGACCCTTGTTCTTAAAAGAAAATTTGATTTGTTTACCAAACTGACATGCTGAGCAAATTTTATCTTTGGTAAAATCCATTTTGGGCAGTCCAGTAACAAGATCGTGGTTACTCAAATATGCAATAGATTTGAAATTCAAGTGGTTTAACCTCTTATGCCACAACCAGTTTTTAGAGGATTTTGAAGCAATAAAACATACTGGTGCATAAGGTTGATCATTCCAGCTGACTTTATAAGTGTTTCCACACCTTTTGCCAGTTAGAATGATCTCTTCAGTTGAGCTTTTGACTGAACACAAGTGCTTGTCAAATTGAACTGAAAATCCATTATCGCATAACTGACTGATGCTGATCAGATTATACTTAAGATTCTCAACTAGTAAGACATCATTGATAATAAAATTACCATGGATAAGCTTACCCTTACCCACAGTTTTACCTTTGGAATTGTCTCCAAAACTGATGTTTGGACCATTGTACTTAATTAGTTGGGATAGTAAGTTTGCATCTCCTGTCATATGTCGTGAACATCCACTATCCAAATACCAGACTGATTCTTTGCTAGTACCTGTTATCTGCATTCACACACAATGCATAACTTTGGTACCCATATCTATTTGGGTCCTAAACGGATTAGTCCCTTAGGAATCCAGACCTGGTTCTGACTCTTCGCTGTCAGATTCTGCCCATTTATCTTTGCTCTCTTCAGCTAAGAGTACCTTATGTTTCTTTCTGTAAGGCTTCTTTTCATCCTTAGATCTCCTCTTGTGCTCATAGGATTTCTTCTTTCTTTCAGTTGAAGCTTGACTGTCCTTCTTAGGTTTGGGATAGTCATCAATGAAATGACCTGGTTTACCACAGTTGTAACATGCACTTGATTCTTCTCTGGACTTGTTTCTCTGATAGTGCTTTTGGAAGTTCCCTTGATTTTTTCTCATAAACCTTCCAAACTTCTTGAAAAACAATGACATGGCATCATTGCTTAGTTGATCGGCAGCTTTCTCAACTGAACCAGTTGGTTCTGTTCTTACAGCAGCTAATGCAGTAGTGGCTGCTGGTGTAGAGGGTTCTCCTTCTCGAGTTTGCAGCTCAAACTCATAAGCCTTTAGATCAGCAAATAGATCATGAAGCTCAACTTTGTTTAAGTCTTTGGACTCCCTCATTGCCATAGTTTTGACATCCCATTCTTTGGGAAGACCCCTGATTACTTTCAATGCCACCTCTTTGTTTGTATACACTTTTCCAAGTGCATTTAGCTCATTTATGATGCAGCTGGTTCTTTCATTATATTCATGCATTGTTTCTCCATTTTTCATCTTGATGTTGTCAAACTTCTGCACAGCAACAGAAAGTTTGTTTTCCTTGGTTTGTTCATTTCCTTCACACAGCTGGATCAACTTCTCCCAAATCTCTTTTGTAACCCCCTTGACCCGATACAATTAAAATATACAGCGGAATCTAAAATTTTCTTTTCAAAATACGGAAGGAGTTTCAAAATACATTTCTTCAAATATCTTTACAAAATAACAATACATGATAATTTAAATGACATAACAAAAACAAAACATCATTCCTATGATCATGCCAAAATCCTCCTTCCAACGGTGTATGCATATGACCCCCAATCCACAGTCAACGTCCCGGGGCACCACTCTGATCTGCATCACATGAAAATAACTGAAATGAGAATAAATCTCAGCAAGTGGAACTCTTATATAACAATGAACAATATACTCTGTAAAACATCTCTTTGAAATCATAAATACCATCAACTCTGAACTGTAAACTCTGAATATCAATAACATAGCAATAGCATAAAAATATGATGGTATTTCTCTTTCTCTGGGGATTGATATCAATAGTTTCTCTGCTCTGGTTTGCTCGTATCCCAAATCGATATAAACCGATAACTCTGGGGGATATAAGCCTCTGGTCGATGATCATCTAATATTGCATGCAATCTCTGACTATGTATTTATCAATCCGAAAACATTTAAACTCTTCTCTGGTTTTAACAATCACTTTGAACTCTATATATCTCTTTGTATTCCCTTTTTATCAATAATGAGACATACAATGCCTCCAATACATATAACAATACATACTATGGATCAAATGGAAGGGAATAACACAATAAACTCTTTGAAACACATACATATATAATCATGTGAGCAAAAAGGAATGAAATTCCACTTACAAACCACAACAACACCTCAACTTAGCTCTTGATCACCACCTACAACAAATAATCCACAAATAACACTAATATCAACTAAATATCCAAGATTACAAGCTAAAAACTCCATAAATCCACATAAACATCAACTCAAACCAACTCTTAAATTTCAACCTTAACAGAATCGCACCAAAAGCTTACCTAAGCTTCCTAGCACCAAGGAGAACGTCGATCCCAAGTCGAAACTCCAAAAAAACGCGTCAAATGAAGATAGGAGAAGAAAGAAATGGCTAGAAACCCTTGAAATGGAGAGCAAATGTCGAGAATATGAGAAAGAAATGGTAAAGTGATGGTCAACCACTCCAAAAAGTAGCTTAAAAACTCGACCATACCTTCACCGCGGGTGCGCTCCTCTAAGCACCGCGGGTGCGCAATGGCTTCGGCAGTCCAAAATAATTCTGGAACACTATCAGCGCGGGTGCGGCGACGCAAGCAGCGCGGGTGCGGTCCTTACCGCGGGTGCGGTCTTAACAACACCGCGGGTGCGGTGATGCCACGGCAGTTCTCCCAAAATCCAACAAAAATCAACGCGGGGGCGGTCCAGTTAAGAGCGCGGGTGCACTCAAGTCACGGCCAAGCACTATTCCCATGCAACTCAAATCGAACCGAAACGCTGAAACGAACAACCAACAACAACTAACACCTCAAGACAATAAAACTAACAATACTATAGCCCAAAATACAACTCTAAACATCTAATCAAATATCCCAAATAACAAACGAAACTTAAATCGTACCGTACACCGGCTCGGCTATTACATCTTTGGCTGTTCTGCACATCTTGATTTTACTGAACGTTACTTTGTCCAGTGTTTTATACAATATATCCTTTGCTACATTGTCAAGATTCGTTTTTCTCTTATCCTCAGCAGTCCACTCATCTCTAGGTTTTTCAATTCTGTGAGGTGCCCCGTCAGTGATTGCGACCGCTGTGTT
This sequence comes from Primulina eburnea, assembly GCF_022965805.1. Classification (NCBI taxonomy): domain Eukaryota; kingdom Viridiplantae; phylum Streptophyta; class Magnoliopsida; order Lamiales; family Gesneriaceae; genus Primulina; species Primulina eburnea. The sequence continues at coordinate 14,378,466 of NC_133101.1, forward strand.
TGCTTTGAGAATTTTCATTGGTCCGTCAGTTATCACGTACCACATGTCATCGTCTTGTGCAGCTAAGTGAGCCTGCATCCTGATTTTTCAGTCATCAAAATCTTCCCTGGAAAACATAGGGATCTTGTTGAATGAAGACATAGTGAATCAGTTTGAATGTAGATATTCTTTGACAAGATAGAACCGCTCTAATAACACTTGAAGGGATCGGTTAACTGGATGGGAAGTGTTTAGAAGGGGGGGTTGAATAAACACTTTACTGATTTTAAAAATTCTTCGAAGATAGAGTTCAGTTTTGTTACAAACTGACTCTAGTATCTTGTCGGTCAATAATAATCAGTTAAACTGATGAAACAGTTGCGGAATAAACACTGAATAAGAGATAGAATAACTAACTGAAAAGTATAACTGAAATAAAAGAGCACAAATTGTTTCTGGATGTTCGGAGACTTGAATAACTCCTACGTCACCCCTTCTATCACGAAGATAGGATATTCACTAAAAGACTTTGATCAAAGACAATAAAATGCACTGACCCACTTCAGTATTGACTTATCAATTGCCAAAACTGAAACTCTTAGTATACAACACTTTCTACAAATCGTAACTGATCTAAGCACAGCTTATAAAATCTATCAAAGATTACATAGTGCTTTACAAGCTCAATAACGTAGCCTTGAATGCTACTGATATATCTGATAAGCGTGAGCTTTAGATTTATGAATGTGAGTAGATATTTTTGCAGAGTAAAAGCAAGTAGAATGGAGTAGTTGAATCGTATTTTTCTCAGCTGCTCTCTCAGCTATTTATAGGCTCTCCTCTCAACGGTAACTTCAAATAATGTTTGAATATTCTAACCGTTGATTGCCACATCGATATGTTCTGACAGTCGTACACTGCTCATTCTGAAATACGGCGTTCCACTACTAGTTGCATGTGTTTGTACTATATGTCGTTGTCACTTTCAACTGATGACGTGTTCAGCTGAGAGATTACCTGCTGAACGTTGGCTGAAAAATACAGTTACACAATCAGTTGGACTCAATCAGTTATGATCTCAGTTGTGTAGTTCAGTTACGTTCGAGGCGCATATCAATATGCTAGATTCAGTTGCTTAGTTCAGTTAGTTCGGTCAGTTGGTTCTAATTTTGTCAAACTCCGGAATTTAGTTTCCGACATACATGCTCCAGGATGGCGACGCGAGCACCTGGGACAGACTGGGCACTCAAGAGTCCTCGGGGCTGGGCGTCCCCGCTGCTGCTGCGGTTGCTGACCTCTGTTTCTAGGCGGCCCGTGAAAAGGCCTCTTGTTCTGTTGCTGTGGGGACCCGGAAGCTAATCATATTCTTAATCGTCATTAGGATCAATTACTAATCAAGTATTTAGGGTCATAAAATTTTTTCTAAATTACATGAGTGCGCAACAATGAAATAACTCTTATTTCACATACAAGATCACTATCCAGATCTATAGTACAAGTCTAGTACAACATTTATTCAAATTAAAACTAAAGTTCAACTACTACAAATCAAGAGATGACACCTATCTACATCATAGTCCGGAATCACCACTCTAATCTTGATCTCTCATCTTCTTCTCGACCCTGATCCTGTCCCACCTGTTGTCATGTACACATACAAACAAGACAACAGCCGGATAACTCCGGTGAGAATAAAATCCTAGTATAAATCAACGAAACATGCAATCAGATAAAAGCATATATATAAAAGCAGGAAACAGATATCAAGACATGCATCATAGTCTAAAACATGAATCAATATAAAACGGTAATAACAACATGAATCGTAATCCACGAAACATGATTCACTACTAATCGGTAGCTCAAACTCACGACTCGATCTCTCATACTCGACTCATCTCTCAGATTCGACTCATCCCTCATCTAAGGATCCCGATTGAATAAGAACGCAACAAGTCTCCCACCTACTAATCTCGTTTGCGGTGGTCGAAATTGGTACGTTCCTATTCCTGGACTTTGGTCTAATCCGTATCGAATATGAGTCAACATCGATATACCAAACGTCCAGTGTCTTGGCGAATCAACCAAAGACTTGGCGAATCAGCCAATACCTAATCTGACAATGTGCAATGTGCCCGTGACTAATCGGTCGCCATCAGGCACGTCTGTCAGTGACTCTCACTCAATAGCTATCCGCTACCTACTGCTTTTCTATACATCCATAGAATAAGCATACTCAGTCAGACAATAAAAAGGATAATAACAATACGCCACATACGAGGCACATCAGAACTCAATATCAATATCCAGAATCAAAAATATCAATGCAGTAAATAAAGTATGTGGTTTAGGGAAACTAGAGTCAAATCGGACTCAAGTTCATCTCCCGGTTAACATTGACTTATACCTTTATCTTCTCGGTCTGATGAAGTCGAAGCTTCGAAATCAAATCTGTCCATATTCAATCTGAAATGACAAGATCAATATACTGTATCAAGGTACAATTCAATTCAAAACCTGTTCTGATCAATACTCAAATCACAACATAATCTGATCGATGTCAATGTCATACGATACAATTTCAGTCGCTACTGAATCTGATCAATATCACTTCACTGATGTTTCGACGGTATAACAGTACAGTATCAGTAACCCCGTCATTTCCAACATCACCGATATAATACAAGAACGCATAATCAATATCAATACAACTCATAATCTCAACGATAATATAAATCTGATATCGAATCTCAATCAAATCAACTCCGAAAATCATAACAAGTACATAATAAGTCTGTTCTTCGATCTGATTTCAATTATATACTGATTAGTATATCTAGAACACCTAACAGTAGTCAAATCTCAATTCATAATCAATAACGATACAAATCTGATATCAATCTCGATCAATTCCCTTCCGAAATTCATAACAATTCCGTACATTATCTATTCTTCAATCCGATTTCGGTTATACGATGTCTAAGATCTCAAGAACAACATATATGAATCATATTCAATTCTACCAACCTCATATTTTCAAATCATAGCAAAACGTAATAAAACTTACGTTCGTGTGAAGCCGCTAACCCGAGGATCACAGAAATATATTCAGATCGAAAATCGGCTAATCGGTACTTGTAAAATCTCAATTCTATGGTGCAAGATATGCAAAGAATTTCCAGGGAACTTTCGCTTGCTTCTTTTCTGGTTTTGAGGAAAGATGACTTAATATATATCCCAATTGCATGTACAAGCAACGTGGCTCGTTTTCTTTAATTCTGGTTGGCGCTCGGGCGGTTGTAAACTACCGCTCGAGCGCGGCACTTTCTGTCGCGATGTTCAATTGAACATCTTCTGGCACTCGGGCGGTCAAAAATTACCTCTCGGACGCCAGACTTTATGCCCGATTCTTCCTCTGGTTAAACACTGGCGCTCGGGCGGTCATATTCTACTGCCCGGGCGCCAGATGTTTGGTTGAACATCTTGGTGTAACATGCACCAACGCCCGGCTTCGTCACTTGAGCTCCTAAAACCTTCATTAATCGTAATTCAATTAATTAATCAATTCCTGATTACGGTAATCAAATCTTGGGCATTACATTTCTCCCCCTCTTAGATATGAGTTCGTCCTCGAACTCGCAGGCAATCATATCACCAGTAACTTAATTCACATGCAATCAACTCAGATATCAAATCAGATATAAGAAAAGAGATATTCAGAAGCTGAAAGAAAACTCACTTCAGTGCAATAATCCTGAGAATCTCTGTTTTATTCCGGATTCATTCTCTCATATAGTTTCTTCAATGCCCATTCTGATTCTACATCGAAAATAATAATTCAAGAAGTATAAACTCACCATACAACTCGAAATAACCCTGACAGGATCAATCGCACAATACTTGCTATACAACATCCGTATACACCAATCAACAACTCATATCAAATCAATGCTATCAACAGTTACCAGTCGATTTAATCCTGATCAGTTCATTACTCAGTCTTCTGCCAGAAAGTACCTAATCAACTGGAAGTCACGGTTTGATAGAAACAATCTTGGCACTTTGCACAAGTTAATCACTTTTCTGACAAAATTTCAGTAATCTAGTCATATCTGTACGTCATCCTGTACAATATAACATATGCTGATTTGCACAATCGTTCAATCATAACCCCATCCTGGTACAGTCTTGGCAAGATTTCGCTAAGTCCATCACTAGATCCATAGAATTGTACTCCTATTTCTATTCAGGAATTGATAATCTGTATAACCAATCTCCTGGTTTCTATCTTCCTGTCTTCATCTGTCAGTGATTTAGACATTTCAATACAAATTCTGATATAACTGATTTCATTTGTTTACATCAAAATTGTCCGTTCGAATTATCACACATTTCTTGTTACCAGAGTAATACTAAATCTACTACTGTGTGCATCTAACAATACCTGTCATTTCAAATTCGAAATATCTGGCATAAATAAATCAGCTAATAATATAAAATAAAGCATTACCTACCTGGTATTTTGATTGACACACTGTTCTGACTATCGAAATCAAGTTCTGAACAGTCTGATAAAATTTCTGAACTGCTGTAATTTTCAAAATCAGCTCTGAATCGGTTTGAAATTTATATAATCCCAACGGTTCATAACAATCGGTATCAACTGCGGTATTAGAATAACAGCAATATCAGATTGGATTCAAAATACCAATCATTTATATTGATCTAGTAAACTCTTAAAACGTAATTTCTGACATTTCTAAAGTTCTGCCATTTTCAATGTCATTTTCAACCACTGATCACGGTCTTAATTGTGCTACAATCAGTCAGTATATTGTCTTCGAATATCAAATACCCCAAATATAATCTGTCGCAATCAAGGTACACATTTCAATATACAATTTTCCAGTTCTCTAAATATTTAATACAAAATATTCGATTCAATTTGTCATATGCTGCGAATACTCAAAATATCATAAATATACCGAGTATAAAATCATCAGACTATCTCTGAACACATGATTCATCCATCCATAACTGAACTGATAAACAGAACTAAAAGATTTTACCGAAAATCACACAATTCAGATGGAATTCTAACTTTCAAACAGCAACTCTTCTAACTGATATTTCAATTCTTTCGTTCAATCAGTATCATTCAGCCCAAAGTTCTGAAAAGAATAACAGTACCTGATATCGAGTCAAGGCTAGAATCAATCTCCTCGGCTAGAATCAAAACCGAAATCTCATCTAGAACGACATTAGCAACATTCCTGCCACTCGAAACCCAATCAATGACACGCTTCATCTCAGTAAATCAACTGAATACATAAGGAATTACTCCATTCCTTTCAATAATCCTCGAGTCATAAATAATATGGATATCAAAGGAAATTTTAAATAAAAATTTTCAATATCAGTAATGTGGTCGGAATCAGACAACACAAGTACCACCTAATATAACTCAATCTCATTCCCCTCTTACTGCAGTATACGATATTAACAGAATTCAATGATACCAATCTTCCCTCAACAGATAAAGAAATCAATACTACAGTACAAACAGACCCAACAGAACAAAGCATATATCCATGCAATTCATACAAAATCATGTATAAGAAGTATGAGTATTTCTCAATACATACTCGAAATAATCATAAAAGAACAGTTACCTGTTGTTGTCCCATCAAGTGCATCCTGGGCCTGTCTCTTGGTCCTTACAACCAGATGATTCTGCTCCATCAAATCTTCGGGAGCCTTTCTGTGGGCAAACCCTAGCAAAATGTCCTTGCTGTTTACAGAAATTACATCTACTAATCACTCCATGGCATTGCTCCGTGGGATGTCTCCCTCCGCAAGTTCTGCAATAAGTTCCAGTATAACTCGGGCTAGAACCGCTGGAGCTAGATGAACCACTCCCTAACTTCTTAAACTGCTTCTTTTGAACTTTCAACTGCTCTTTCTTTCCACCACTGCTGCTGCCAATCTCGATTCTGGAAGACAGTTGTTGTGGTATCGGTGTTGGAAGAACATATGAAGCTTCTTTTTGTCTCATCAGAACGGTTTCTGCTCTTCTGGCTCGATTCAGAGTATCAGTAAAGTTATTCGGTTGTTTCACATTTACCAATGTACGTATCTCCGGATTCAATCCCTAGATGAATTGATCAAATACAGCCACATCATTTCTAGCGACTTGAGGAGCAAAACGTAGCAAAGTGAAAAATTGGGCCAAATACTCATCAATCTTCAACTGACCCTGTCTAAGATTTGCAAACTCTGCACTTGTCGGTACGATAGAAGTACAAATCTTTGATAAAATTCGACTTTGAAAATTTTCCACGTAATTACTAAACCACGTTGTTCTATGGCTTCCCTAGTTACCAGCCACCAACTCCTGGCAACTTCCCGTAACTGGTTTCCAATCATTTTAATTCTACAATCATCTGTGAGACTCAGAAATTCAAATAACATTTCTATATCATCTAGCCAATTCTCACAATCAACCGGTGTCTCAGTACCCCTCAAAATCGGCGGTTGAAACGACTGAAATCTCATCAACTGTGTTTCCATTTGAGTTTCTGACATATCCATCTTATCAGTGGAAATATTACATCGTTCTGGAATTCTTCTAGGATGAATATCTGATAATCACAAGCATTAGTAATAACCTTAGACAAGTCCGTCTCAATCCCAATCCTAATCAACAGGTCCGTCTCAATCCCAATCCTAATCATCTTACCTCTGATTAAGAATTGGTTCTAATCCAGTCTCAAATAATACATATTACCAAATCAACCCAGATATTCAGGTAACATGTATCTTTATAAACAATAAAAACATACTGAAATCTTAACGTATACAATGTAATTTCAACATTATATTCAATCATATGCCATGTAGCTCCAAGCAGTAAAACATAATATCATGCCAGCATACCATGTAATTCAACATTATAATAAATCACATGCTAGCACTCACATGGAAGGAAAGAAAATTTCATTCTACCCCGCTCACTGTTCTCTATCTCAATCTAAGGAACCTACTATTCTAGGACCTAATGCTCTGATACCACCTGTTGTGGGGACCCGGACGCTAATCATATTCTTAATCGTCATTAGGATCAATTACTAATCAAGTATTTAGGGTCATAAATTTTTTTCTAAATCACATGAGTGCGCAACAATGAAATAACTCTTATTTCATATACAAGATCACTATCCAGATCTATAGTACAAGTCTAGTACAACATTTATTCAAATTAAAACTAAGGTTCAACTACTACAAATCAAGAGCTGACACCTATCTAAATCATAGTCTGGAATCACCACTCTAATCTTGATCTCCCATCTTCTTCTCGACCCTGATCATGTCCCACCTGGTGTCAAGTACACATACAAAAAAGACAACAGCCGGATAACTCCGGTGAGAATAAAATCTCAGTATAAATCAACGAAACATGCAATCAGATAAAAGCATATATATAAAAGCAGGAAACAGATATCAAGACATGCATCATAGTCTAAAACATGAATCAATATAAAACGGTAATAACAACATGAATCGTAATCCACGAAACATGATTCACTTCTAATCGGTATCTCAAACTCACGACTCGATCTCTCAGACTCGACTCATCTCTCAGACTCGACTCATCGCTCATCTAGGGATCCCGATTGAATAAGAACGCAACAAGTCTCCCACCTACTAATCCCGTTCGCGGTGGTCGAAATTGGTACGTTCCTATTCCTGGACTTTGGTCTAATCCGTATCGAATATGAGTCAACATCGATATACCAAACGTCCAGTGTCTTGACGAATCAACCAAAGACTTGGCGAATCAGCCAATACCTAATCTGACAATGTGCAATGTGCCCGTGACTACTCGGTCGCCATCAGGCACGTCAGTCAGTGACTCTCATTCAATAGCTATCCGCTACCTACTGCTTTTCTATACATCCATAGAATAAGCATACTCAGTCAGACAATAAAAAGGATAATAACAATCTGCCACATACGAGGCACATCAGAACTCAATATCAATATCCAGAATCACAAATATCAATGCAGTAAATAAAGTATGTGGTTTAGGGAAACTAGAGTCAAATCGGACTCAAGTTTATCTCCCGGTTAACATTGACTTATACCTTTATCTTCTCGGTCTGATGAAGTCGAAGATTCGAAATCAAATCTGTCCATATTCAATCTTAAATGACAATATCAATAAACTGTATCAAGGTACAATTCAATTCAAAACCTGTTCTGATCAATACTCAAATCACAACATAATCTGATCGATGTCAATGTCATACGATACAATTTCAGTCGCTACTGAATCTGATCAATATCACTTCACTGATGTATCGACGGTATAACAGTACAGTATCAGTAACCCCGTCAATTCCAACATCATCGATATAATACAAGAACTCATAATCAATATCAATACAACTCATAATCTCAACGATAATATAAATCTGATATCGAATCTCAATCAAATCAACTCCGAAAATCATAACAAGTACATAATCAGTCTTTTCTTCGATCTGACTTCAATTATATACTGATTAGTATATCTAGAACACCTAACAGTAGTCAAATCTCAATTCATAATCAATAACGATACAAATCTGATATCAATCTCGATCAATTCCCTTCCGAAATTCATAACATTTCCGTATAGTATCTATTCTTCAATCCGATTTCGGTTATACAATGTCTAAGATCTCAAGAACAACATATATGAATCATATTCAATTCTACCAACCTCATATTTTCAAATCATAGCAAAACGTAATAAAACTTACGTCCGTATGAAGCCGCTAACCCGAGGATCACAGAAATATATTCAGATCAAAAATCGGCTAATCGGTACTTGTAAAATCTCAATTGTATGGTGCAAGATATGCAAAGGATTTCCAGGGAACTTTCGCTTGCTTCTTTTCTGGTTTTGAGGAAAGATGACTTAATATATATCCCAATTGCATGTACAAGCAACGTGGCTCGTTTTCTTTAATTCTGGTTGGCGCTCGGGCGGTTGTAAACTACCGCTCGAGCGCGGCACTTTCTGTCGAGATGTTCAATTGAACATCTCCTGGCGCTCGGGCGGTCAAAATTACCGCTCGGACGCCAGACTTTCTGCCCGATTCTTCCTCTTGTTAAACACTGGCGCTCGGGCGGTCATATTCTACCGCTCGGGCTCCAGATGTTCAGTTGAACATTTTGGTGTAACATGCACCAACACCCGGCTTCTTCACTTGAGCTCCTAAAACCTTCATTAATCGTAATTCCGTTAATTAATCAATTCCTGATTACGGTAATCAAATCTTGGGCATTACATTTCTCCCCCTCTTAGATATGAGTTCGTCCTCGAACTCGCAGGCAATCATATCACCAGTAACTTAATTCACATGCAATCAACTCAGATATAAGAAAAGAGATATTCAGAAGCTGAAAGAAAACTCACCTCAGTGCAATAATCCTGAGAATCTCTGTTTTATTCCGGATTCTTTCTCTCATATAGTTTCTTCAATGCCCATTCTGATTCTACATCGAAAATAATAATTCAAGAAGTATAAACTCACCATACAACTCGAAATAACCCTGACAGGATCAATCGCACAATACTGGCTATACAACATCCGTATACACCAATCAACAACTCATATCAAATCAATGCTATCAACAGTTACCAATCGATTTAATCCTGGTCAGTTCATTACTCAGTCTTCTGCCAGAAAGTACCTAATCAACTGGAATTCACGGTTTGATAGAAACAATCTTGGCACTTTGCACAAGTTAATCACTTTTCTGACAAAATTTCAGTAATCTAGTCATATCCGTACGTCATCCTGTACAATATAACATATGCATATTTGAACAATCGTTCAATCATAACCCCATCCTGGTACAGTCTTTGCAAGATTTCGGTAAGTCCATCACTAGATCCATAGAATTGTACTCCTATTTCTATTCAGGAATTGATAATCTGTATAACCAATCTCCTGGTTTCTATCTTCATGTCTTCATCTGTCAGTAATTTAGACATTTCAATACAAATTCTGATATAACTAATTTCATTTGTTTACATCAAAATCGTCCGTTCGAATTATCACACATTTCTTGTTACCAGAGTAATACTAAATCTACTACTGTGTGCATCTAACAATACCTGTCATTTCAAATTCGAAATATCTGGCATAAATAAATCAGCTAATAATATAAAATAAAGCATTACGTACCTGGTATTTTGATTGACACAATGTTCTGACTATCGAAATCAAGTTCTGAACAGTTTGATCAAATTTCTGAACTGCTGTAATTTTCAAAATCAGCTCTGAATCGGTTTGAAATGTATATAATCCCAACGGTTCATAACAATCGGTATCAACTACGGTATTAGAATAACAGCAATATCAGATTGGATTCAAAATACCAATCATTTATATTGATCTAGTAAACTCATAAAACGTAATTTCTAACATTTCTAACGTTCTGCCATTTTCAATGTCATTTTCAACAACTGATCACGGTCTTAATTGTGCTACAATCAGTCAGTATATTGTCTTCGAATATCAAATACCCCAAATATAATCTGTCGCAATCAAGGTGCACATTTCGATATACAATTTTCCAGTTCTCTGAATATTTAATACAAAATATTCGATTCAATTTGTCATATGCTGCGAATACTCAAAATATCATAAATATACCGAGTATAAAATCATCAGACTATCTCTGAACACAGGATTCATCCATCCATAACTGAACTGATAAACAGAACTAAAAGATTTTACCGAAAATCACACAATTCAGATGGAATTCTAACTTTCAAACAGCAACTCTTGTAACTGATATTTCAATTCTTTCGTTCAATCAGTATCATTCAGCCCAAAGTTCTGAAAAGAATAACAGTACCTGATATCGAGTCAAGGCTAGAATCAATCTCCTCGGCTAGAATCAAAATCGAAATCTCATCTAGAACGACTTTAGCAACATTCCTGCCACTTGAAACCCAATCAATGACACGCTTCATCTCAGTAAATCAACTGAATACATAAGGAATTACTCCATTCCTTTCAATAATCCTCGAGTCATAAATAATATGGATATCAAAGGAAATTTTAAGTCAAAAATTTTCAATATCAGTAATGTGGTCGGAATCGGACAACACAAGTACCACCTAATATAACTCAATCTCATTCCCCTCTTACTGCAGTATACGATATTAACAGAATTCATTGATACCAATCTTCCCTCAACAGATAAAGAAATCAATACTACAGTACATACAGACCCAACAGAACAAAGCATATATCCATGCAATTCATACAAAATCATGTATAAGAAATATGAGTATTTCTCAATACATACTCGAAATAATCATAAAAGAACAGTTACCTGTTGTTGTCCCATCAAGTGCATCCTGGGCCTGTCTCTTGGTCCTTACAACCAGATGATTCTGCTCCATCAAATCTTCGGGAGCCTTTCTCTGGGCAAACCCTAGCAAAATGTCCTTGCTGTTTACAGAAATTACATCTACTAATCACTCCATGGCATTGCTCCGTGGGATGTCTCCCTCCGCAAGTTCTGCAATAAGTTCCAGTATAACTCGGGCTAGAACCGCTGGAGCTAGATGAACCACTCCCTAACTTCTTAAACTGCTTCTTTTGAACTTTCAACTGCTCTTTCTTTCCACCACTGCTGCTGCCAATCTCGATTCTGGAAGGCAGTTGTTGTGGTATCGGTGTTGGAAGAACATATGAAGCTTCCTTTTGTCTCATCAGAACGGTTTCTGCTCTTCTGGCTCGATTCAGAGTATCAGCAAAGTTATTCGGTTGTTTCACATTTACCAATGTACGTATCTCCGGATTCAATCCCTGGATGAATTGATCAAATACAGCCACATCATTTCTAGCGACTTGAGGAGCAAAACGTAGCAAAGTGAAAAACTGGGCCAAATACTCATCAATCTTCAACTGACCCTGTCTAAGATTTGCAAACTCTGCACTTTTATCTTGTCGGTACGATAGAGGTACAAATCTTTGATAAAATTCGACTTTGAAAATTTTCCACGTAATTACTGAACCACGCTGTTCTATGGCTTCCCTAGTTACCAGCCACCAACTCCTGGCAACTTCCCGTAACTGGTTTCCAATCATTTTAATTCTACAATCATCTGTGAGACTCAGAAATTCAAATAGCATTTCTATATCCTCCAGCCAATTCTCACAATCAATCGGTGTCTCAGTACCCCTCAAAATCGGCGGTTGAAAAGACTGAAATCTCATCAACTGTGTTTCCATCAGAGTTTCTGACATATCCATCTGATCAGTGGAAGTATTACCTCGTTCTGGAATTCTTTTAGGAGGAATATCTGATAATCACAAGCATTAGTAATAACCTGAGACAAGTCCGTCTCAATCCCAATCCTAATCAACATGTCCGTCTCAATCCCAATCCTAATCATCTTACCTCTGATTAAGAATTGGTTCTAATCCAGTCTCAAATAATACATATTACCAAATCAACTCAGATATTCAGGTAACATGTATCTTTATAAACAATAAAAACATACTGAAATCTTAACGTATACAATGTAATTTCAACATTATATTCAATCATATGCCATGTAGCTCCAAGTAGTAAAACATAATATCATGCCAGCATACCATGTAATTCAACATTATAATAAATCACATGCTAGCACTCACATGGAAGGAAAGAAAATTTCATTCTACCCCGCTCACTGTTCTCTATCTCAATCTAAGGAACCTACTGTTCTAGGACCTAATGCTCTGATACCACCTGTTGTGGGGACCCGGACGCTAATCATATTCTTAATCGTCATTAGGATCAATTACTAATCAAGTATTTAGGGTCATAAAATTTTTTCTAAATCACATGAGTGCGCAACAATGAAATAACTCTTATTTCATATACAAGATCACTATCCAGATCTATAGTACAAGTCTAGTACAACATTTATTCAAATTAAAACTAAGGTTCAACTACTACAAATCAAGAGCTGACACCTATCTACATCATAGTCTGGAATCACCACTCTAATCTTGATCTCTCATCTTCTTCTCGACCCTGATCCTGTCCCACCTGTTGTCAAGTACACATACAAACAAGACAACAGCCGGATAACTCCGGTGAGAATAAAATCCCAGTATAATTCAACAAAACATGCAATAAGATAAAAGCATAAATATAAAAGCAGGAAACATATATCAAGACATGCATCATAGTCTAAAACATGAATCAATATAAAACGGTAAAAACAACATGAAGCGTAATCCACGAAACATGATTCACTACTAATCGGTAGCTCAAACTCACGATTCGATCTCTCAGACTCGACTCATCGCTCATCTAGGGATCCCGATTGAATAAGAACGCAACAAGTCTCCCACCTACTAATCCCGTTCGCGGTGGTCGAAATTGGTACGTTCCTATTCCTGGACTTTGGTCTAATCCGTATCGAATATGAGTCAACATCGATATACCAAACGTCCAGTGTCTTGACGAATCAACCAAAGACTTGGCGAATCAGCCAATACCTAATCTGACAATGTGCAATGTGCCCGTGACTACTCGGTCGCCATCAGGCACGTCAGTCAATGACTCTCACTCAATAGCTATCCGCTACCTACTGCTTTTCTATACATCCATAGAATAAGCATACTCAGTCAGACAATAAAAAGGATAATAACAATCCGCCACATACGAGGCACATCAGAACTCAATATCAATATCCAGAATCACAAATATCAATGCAGTAAATAAAGTATGTGGTTTAGGTAAACTAGAGTGAAATCGGACTCAAGTTCATCTCCCGGTTAACATTGACTTATACCTTTATCTTCTCGGTCTGATGAAGTCGAAGCTTCGAAATCAAATCTGTCCATATTCAATCTGAAATGACAATATCAATATACTGTATCTGAAGTAGAAGCTTCGAAATCAAATCTGTCCATATTCAATCTGAAATGACAATATCAATATACTGTATCAAGTTACAATTCAATTCAAAACCTGTTCTGATCAATACTCAAATCACAACATATTGTGATCGATGTCAATGTCATACGATACAATTTCAGTCGCTACTGAATCTGATCAATATCACTTCATTGATGTTTCGACGGTATAACAGTACAGTATCAGTAACCCCATCAATTCCAACATCACCGATATAATACAAGAACTCATAATCAATATCAATACAACTCATAATCTCAACGATAATATAAATCTGATATCGAATCTCAATCAAATCAACTCCGAAAATCATAACAAGTACATAATCAGTCTGTTCTTCGATCTGACTTCAATTATATACTGATTATTATATCTAGAACACCTAACAGTAGTCAAATCTCAATTCATAATCAATAACGATACAAATCTGATATCAATCTCGATCAATTCCCTTCCGAAATTCATAACAATTCCGTACAGTAGCTATTCTTCAATCCGATTTCGGTTATACGATGTCTAAGATCTCAAGAACAACATATATGAATCATATTCAATTCTACCAACCTCATATTTTCAAATCATAGCAAAACGTAATAAAACTTACGTCCGTGTGAAGCCGCTAACCCGAGGATCACAGAAATATATTCAGATCGAAAATTGGCTAATCGTTACTTGTAAAATCTCAATTGTATGGTGCAAGATATGCAAAGGATTTCCAGGGAACTTTCGCTTGCTTCTTTTCTGGTTTTGAGGAAATATGACTTAATATATATCCCAATTGCATGTACAAGCAACGTGGATCGTTTTCTTTAATTCTGGTTGGCGCTCGGGCGGTTGCAAACTACCGCTCGAGCGCGGCACTTTCTGTCGAGATGTTCAATTGAACATCTCCTGGCGCTCGGGCGGTCAAAAATTACCGCTCGGACGCCAGACTTTCTGCCCGATTCTTCCTCTTGTTAAACACTGGCGCTCGGGCGGTCATATTCTACCGCTCGGGCGCCAGATGTTCGGTTGAACATCTTGGTGTAACATGCTCCAACGCCCGGCTTAGTCACTTGAGCTCCTAAAACCTTCATTAATCGTAATTCCGTTAATTAATCAATTCTTGATTATGGTAATCAAATCTTGGCCATTACAGTTGCTGATGCTGATGAGGAGGAGGGCGGTGCGGTACTTGGGCTGGTCGCTTTCCCAAGCGATCTATCTCGATATCACACTGATCCTGCTCTGGGGCTAGGGCTATGGAGACAACGACCTCATAAGTAGTAGGGTCTGACACCCTAACATCACGGTGCAAGATCGGCCGTAGACCCACCAGGAAATGCATTAACTTGGCTTTAGCATCATTCGCGATCAGGGGCACAAAATGACAACCCCTCTCAAACCTACGGATGAACTCCGTAATGGTTAGATCCTCCTGTCTCAGGCTCATTAACTCAGTGGTCAACCTGGTGCGCACTTCCTCAGCAAAATATTTGGAGTAGAACACTTCCGTGAAGCGCACCCAACTCAGTGTATCCACGTTCATGGCTACCGATGCTCCCTCCCACCATAAGCGGGCATCTCCTCCGAACAAATATGTAGCACAGCGTACTCTGTCTGCATCTCTCAGCTCCATAAACTCGAAGATGACCTCGAGGGATTTGATCCATCCCTCGGCAATCATGGGGTCAGACGTCCCAGAAAACTCCTTCGGACGCATCTTCATAAATCTCTCATAGACAGCCTCGGGCCCCGTCGGCCTGGTCGCCACAGCATGGTTCCCCGAAAACTGTGCGAAGAACTGCGTCATCCCAGCTAGCATCTGGGCATTCATGTCAGGTGGAGGTGGAGGTGGTAAGTCTCTCTCCTGCCTCTGCTCCTCCCTGTCCTCTCGGCGAGGCTCCTCCTCTCTAGTGCGCTCAAGGATGCGTCTAGAGGGCATACTGTTCCATACATAACCCATACGTAACTATCATGCATAATTCCATAATTTATTTTAAATAAATACTGAAATAATGAAAGGATCTGAACGTAAAATACTTCATGGAAACATGCTGTTAAAATAATTCATGCTGTAAATAAAATGCTGAAATGTAAACTTATAGACCGAAGACGTGACTCCATGAGCTTCTCGTGGTTAGTAGTAGTACAACCCTTTACAGAACCATTGCTCTGATACCAGCTGTAACGGCCCGAAATTTCTTGTTTGAAAATTTGCGGAATTTTAAAATTTTCTTTGTAAAATAATTAAAATTGCCTCATTCATAAAATGGACCGATAAATAAAGTATAATGTTCAAAAATGACAGCGGAAGAAATTAATGTTTTCCAAATAACAAGTTAAAGTATCCCATTTCAGATAAAAATGTTTGATCATAAAAAAATGGCAAGTGTTGTAAATGAGGTCCTCGGGTTCCACTACTGCTGACCCAAGCTAGCTCACTGGTCCCCGCCCTCGGCCCCGACATCATCAATACCTACAACAATCAAGTCTAGTGAGCCTAAAGACTCAGCATGCATATATCGTAAATAACGAGTAAATAATGTAGTAAAATTTGCATGGGATGAAATATCATGTCATGAGGCATAATGTGAAAATAACTTGTCATGAGCAATTATAATACGTGCATAACTGAATTGAAAATCATAGTAAAAATGTTTGCTCCTTGGAGCCCTGTACTGAAATAGCATGTAATAATTTTCTGTTGAGATTATGGTCTACGCAAGTGGCCCATGCACTGAACTGAACTGACCGGTAGCTGGTTACCGGATTTAGCAATAATCCCATGACCGGTAACTGACGACCGGATTTAACTGAACTGACCGGTAACTGGTGACCGAATTTAACTGAACTGACCGATAACTGGCGACCGGATATAATAATGCTCCCATGATAGTGAAACGGCCACAAGCAATATCGCATAAATCTCAAAAATAAATATTTTCTATTTTTATGCACGTAATATAATTAAATGACATAATGAAATATCCTGTAATATTTTACCACATGGATTGGATCGTTCCCAGGCTCGCTGCGACCTAAATATGCCATGAAAATTATGCAATAGATTTTCTTGAGCAAACTATGCTATTAAATCCGATAATGCGACAATGGCGCCCAACGACTTCGTATTTAATCATGACTCCGAACCAACCCGAACCAACACTGAACCATCGTACAGTCATGATTAAAATACGCTTAAAATGATGAATTAATGCTCCTAAGATGGTGCAAGTCGAAATTTTGGTGAATGGAGGTCAAAACATGAAACGCTCCTTCGAGAGTCAATTTGGCACATCGCACTGTAATTTCTCGTACGACTTAAAAAATGATCCGAATCACGAACGGCCAAAAACATGGCCTTCCTAACTCGATGAGGCACCGTCCATTCCAAGGCCATAGGCTAAACGCCTACCAAGAACTCGAACGATGCCTGAGAACAACAGCACACTTGCTGTCAAAATTACAGCAGCTGCACATTTGCTTTTCTTGTGTCGTTTTCGAGACTACCGGCCATTGGGGCTTGAACCACTGACCAGAGACTCTTACCAACATCCCAAGGAATTATTTGAACCATGGCTAAGGGCCCTAGACCAGCCACAAATTCTGTTCGTCGGGAATTGTTCTTGTTTTGCTGTCACGGATCGTTCCAATGGCCATTTGATTGACCATGGCACGATCTAGACATCTAGGGGTATGGTATGAATCGTGGCTAAGGGCCATAGGCCAACCAAGATCCACACCATTCCACAAAATCGAACCATACATGCTGTAAAAATGAGAGGGCCGAAAGTGGGGAGGGGATGTTCTTGAATTTTATTGTAAAAACCGATTCACCATGGACCAAGCATCCAAAAGGGCGAATTAGTCACGTCTTAGACATGCTATGGAAGTGATATAACCATGGCTATAGGCCTTGGGGCAGCCATGATCAGATTCATTTCTCCTTTGACAGCAAACTGAATTTCGAAAAGCTCAAATGGACAAAAGGTGAAGTTGCTGTCATTTTCGGGTTTTTCAACGTGCATGGGGTTAAATTAATGGACCAACATTGTCCTAATGCATCCTATTACATGTACAGATGCCACCTTGGGAGCCTGGAATCGAACCAATACCTGAAACCCACAAAACAAATGAAATCGTGAAGCTTGAATTGGAAGGGCCGAAAATCTGCAGCATTTATTTTCAAAATTCTTGATGTGTTTCGGTTTTGTCATGGAAATAATGATCATATAATGTAGAAATTTGATAATAGGACTTGATTGAAGAGTCAAGGAAGAAACTATGCATGCCTGGTTCCGTTTTGAAAGAAAAACGAAAGAATAAGACGACTCGGCGCGGAGGAGGTGGAGCGTTCTTGCTGCCTTGTTCTTCACTCGATTTTTCTCTCTTGATTCTAGCTATGAGGCTCACGATTTTACACTCTGAAATGCTCCCAAATTTTCGGTGATGGGGAGGGGAAATGGTGGTTAGGAGAGTGAGGGAAATGGGTGCAATATAGGTGGAATGGCAAGACCAAGTCTCCTCTATTTGAAATTTGAAATTTGGTTTGATATCAAATGATTTGTTGGGGTGTTTGTTGGAGGCTAATGACCGATTCCTACAAGCTAGTCTAGGTTAGGATATTGCTTATTAATTAATTAATTAAGGTTGATTAATAAGTGGAAAGATTATCATGCTAACAATGACAAAGAAAGGGTCAAAGGTGATTTGCCAAGGTATTGTCTAGTCAATAAGAGTGGCCGAAATTTATCAAATAAATGGAAGGGAAGTTTTGCTTATTTAGTAAATTTATAACCTTTAAAAGCCTTGCCTATCCTTTAAATAATTTAGTGAACTAACCCCTTAATTAAGGAACTTAAATGAATTTATTTTCTACTCACCTCAAGTTGTATAAATAATTCCCTAAACCTCCTTGATACTCAAGGGAAATTTAGGGTCCAATCCCCGCAAGCGTCACTAGTCCAGACACGGGCTCCAAAATTACCCTGGGCCTGAAAATCACAAATAAGACCGTTAGGAGAGGGCCAGGAGGGTGTCCTGGCGTAGCCCCTCCGAGGCTCAAGTCAGAGACTGAGGATATATGGGGGAGCAGCTAAGGGTTCTGCTGAAAACAATATATTAAATAAATAACTGAACACTCAAACCTTGTATTTATAGGAGAATACCTGGGTCCTTGGTGGGCCTGTCTTCCATTTGGGCTAGGGCCCTTGGTGGGCCTGTCTTCCCTTCGGGCTAGGGATGAGCCAGGGGTAATGGGCCCATCCATGTGGTATCACCAGTCTCCTCCTCCCGAGTCAAATGAATCGCAGGTTCGAAGTTCGATTAGTTGTGCTGTCCCCGAGTTAACGGGTGCGAGTTGTACATTTCTTCTAGCCGTTCGTCGGTCTCCAAAAATTTGGAAACAAATCAAGTCGCAATCCTAAGATAGCAGTCATCTCTTCACTTCAATTTCACTTCTCCCTGCAAAATTTCCTCTGCAACTCACACATGCTCCACCATCGCAGCGTCGCCCCCTCCTCTCGCTCGCCCACGAAGCCTCGCCCCAAGCCTCACCTGCTCGTCTACTCGTCCAGCCGAGCACACACTCGAGACCTCGCCTGCTCGCCCCTCGCCCGAGTGCTCGCCCACATCATGCCACGCTTGCCCGAGCGCCCCAAGCGCCACGCTCTCCAATCGCCGTGTGCCGCGCTCGCCCCTCGCCTACCCTCCCATGCCGTGTCGCGCTCGCCCCTCGCCTGCTCGCCTACGCCGCCCATACACTCGCCTGCTCGCCCGCCCAGACGCTCGCCCCACGCCGTGTGCTCGTCCACGCCATGCCACGCTCGCCCGAGCGCCGCAAGCGCCACGCTCTCCAATCACCGTGTCGCGCTCGCCCCTCGCCTGTTCGCCTACGCCGCCCATACACTCGCCTGCTCGCCCGCCCAGACGCTCTACCTCGCTACGCTCGGACGCTCGCCTGGTCGCCCGCCCAGACGCTTGCCCTCGCCTCGCCCTGACGATCGACCTCACCGTGCCCAGACACAACCCCTGCCCATACACTCGCCTGCTCGCCCGAGCGTCTGCTCGCCTGCCCCGCCGAGGTGCTTACACCAGCGCCTGCTCTCCCATGCCCCTGCTCGCCCGTGCCGCGCCACGCCAGATCGCCCGAGCGCCTGCTCGCCTGGCGCGCACACGAGCGCCCTTGCTGCCAGCTCGTCCAGCCGAGCGCTCGCCCCTCGCCAAGCCGAGCTCTCGCCCCTCGCCCAGCCCCGTGCTCGCCCCTCGTCCTGTGCCTGGCTCGCCCCATCGCCCCAGCGCCATAGCACCACGCTCGCCCCTGCTATGGCGCTGGGGCGATGGGGCGAGCCAGGCACAAGACGAGGGGAAGATCGATCCCCGTAATTTTCGCAGCGGCAAACATTGTTCTTTAACGACAAACGAAATAAATTTTTCTAACACAGTAAGCCCTCGTCGCCACCATCTTCAAGGTCCTCTACTAAGCTTTCGAAGGGATATAGTTTCCATTTCCTCACGCTCTGACTCCTCTACTAGCCTCAGCCCAAGTAGGTAAAATTTCAGTTCCACCTCCTCACCCCTGACTCCTCTACTAGACTCAGCCAGGTAAAATTTCAGTTCCACCTCCTCATCCCTGAATCCTCTACTAGGCTCAGCCCAAGTAAGTAAAATTTCAGTTCCACCTCCTCATCCCTGACTCCTCTACTAGGCTCAGCCCAAGTAGGTAAAATTTCAGTAGCCCAAGTAGGCAAAATTTCAGTTCCACCTCCTCACCCCTGACTCCTCTACTAGGCTCAGCCCAGGCAGGTAAAATTTCAGTTCCACCTCCTCATCCCTGACTCCTCTACTAGGCTAAGCCCAAGTAGGTAACATTTCAGTTCCACTTCCTCACCCCGGACTCCTCTACTAGGCTCAGCCCAAATAGGTAAAATTTCAGTAGCCCAAGTAGGCAAAATTTCAATTCCACCTCTTCACCCCTGACTCCTCTACTAGGCTCAGCCCAAGTAGGTAAAATTTCAGTTCCACCTCCTCACCCCTGACTCCTCTACTAGGCTCAGCCCAAGTAGGTAAAATTTCAGTTCCACCTCATCATCCCTAACTCCTCTACTAGGCTCTGCCTTAGCAGGAAAATAAAATTCAGCACCATCACCCTCTAACTCCTCTGCTAGGCGAAGCCTTAGCAGGAAAATAAAATTCAACACACTCACCCTCTAACTTCTCTGCTAGGCGACGCCTTAGCAGGAAAATACAATTCAACACCTCCACCTTCTAACTCCTCTGCTAGGCGACGCCACAGCAGGAAAATAAAATTCCACACCTCCACCCTCTAACTCCTCTGCTAGGCGACGCCTTAGCAGGAAAATAAAATTCCACACCTCCACCCTCTCACTCCTCTGCTAGGCGATGCCTAAGCAGGAAAATAAAATTTAACAACTCCGCCCTCTAACCCCTCTGCTAGGCGATGTCTTAGCAGGAAAATAAAATTCAGCACCATCACCCTCTAACTCCTTTGCTAGGCGACGTCTCAGCAGGAAAATAAAATTCAACACCCCTACCCTCTAACTCCTCTGCTAGGAGATACCTTAGCAGAAAATAAAAAGTCGACACATCCACCCTCTAACTCCTTTACTAGGCGATGCCTTAGTAGGAAAATAAAAATTCACCACCTCCACCCTCTAACTCATCTACTAGGCGATGCCTTAGTAGGAAAATAAAAATTCACCACCTCCACCCTCTAACTCCTCTACTAGGCGATGCCTTAGTAGAAAAATAAAAATTCGACACCCCCAACCTCTAATTCCTCTGTTAGGTGACACCTTAGCAGGAAAATAAAAATTCGACACCTCCACCCTCTAACCCTCTGCTAGGTGACACCTTAGCAGGAAAATAAAAATTCGACACACCCAACCTCTAACTCCTTTGCTAGGTGACACCTTAGCAGGAAAATAAAAAGTCGACACCTCCACCCTCTAACTCCTCTGCTAGGTGACACCTTAGCAGAGAAATAAAAATTCACCACCTCCACCCTCTAACTCCTCTACTAGGCGATGCCTTAGTAGGAAAATAAAAATTCGACACCCCCAACCTCTAATTCCTCTGCTAGGTGACACCTTAGCAGGAGAAATAAAAATCCGACACCTCCACCCTCTAACTTCTCTGCTAGGTGACACCTTAACAGGAAAATAAAAATTCACCACCTCCACCCTCTAACTCCTCTACTAGGTGATGCCTTAGTAGTAAAATAAAAATTCGACACCCCCAACCTCTAACTCCTCTGCTAGGTGACACCTTAGCAGAAAAATAAAAATTCACCACCTCCACCCTCTAACTCCTCTACTAGGCGATGCCTTAGTAGGACAATAAAAATTCGACACACCCAACCGCTAATTCCTCTGCTAGGTGACACCTTAGAAGGAAAATAAAATTCATTTCATCATCACAACACAACAACATCTACGAACTTAATATAAGAACTTGACTCTATTAAATTTCAATCAATAACATAAGACAAATTCAGAGACAAAATACAGCAAAATTCGAGTCAAGATTATTATTCTCTAAAGTGGTAAGCCTTCCCGAGCCCCTTTAGAGCCTTGCCCGGCGCATTCTCCAACTTTCATCTCTGCTCCTCTTGTACCTCCCCAGGACAAAATTACTCACTTCTTCCTTTCTTAATCATGTTAAGCTCCACACGCGCTCTTTTTCCCTCCTCCCTCACTACCCCTTCATAACACCGACGTGCGACTTTTTGGTCCCCGCACAAGACTCCAACTCCTTTTCCCACAGGAAACTTAATCTTCTGATGATAAGTTGAAGCTACGGCTCTGAAATCCTTCAGGGCTGGCCGTCCTAGAATTCCATTATACGCTGAAAGGGTATACACCACGGTGAACGCTATCATTTTTGTTACTCACCGAGGATCAGTCCCCAAGAATAGGGGAAGCAAAATCTGACCCAAAGGCGGGATGGAGTGTCCTGCAAACCCATACAGCGGGTTGGAAATCGGCTCAAACTCAAATCCTTCCATCTTCATTTGATCCAACGTGCTCTTGAACAAAACGTTCATGGAGCTTCCATTATCGATAAATATCCTTGCCACATCATAATTGTCAATGGTGGCCGTCACCACCAAGGCATCGTTATGTGGAGTCACAACGTCTCGGAGGTCTTTCGGGCCAAAGCTGATGAAGGGGTTTTGTGGTAAGTCTGCACCCCTATGTATCTCAAAGTTCTCCAACCTTCTCCCATGTGCCTTCCGAGCTCGCCCAAAGTCTCCATCAGTAGCACCGCCCGAGATCATATGAATCATTCCTCTCGTAGGTTGGTTATCCTCATTCATTCCCCTTCTCGGTTCGACGGGCTCCTGTGGAACATCTTGACATCGACCTTCCCCTCTCTGCTCCCCAACCCTTTGATTTATCCATGGAGGTCCTTGACCACGTCTAGGGGACGGGCGAGACCTCGGTCGACTCTCGGATACGAATCCTTCTCGTCTGTCCCGCGAAGGCAATTTAGCACTGTACTCAACTCTTCGGGACTTCTCTCACCTCCCCGTGGGCTCCCTCACCTCCATCACCTCGTCACGACTCCTATTTAGAGAAACATTTGATGAGAATTGTCCTCTACTTCTAGTTCTGTCCTCCTCTCTTTCCCCCACACCCCTCTTCCTTCCCCTTCTCTCTTCTCCCTCCACTCTATTTCCTCCAGGCCGATTCTCCATCCTTCTGTACCGTTGGGCATCCTCCAAGTTTACATATTTCTCAGCTCGAGCCAACAGATCATCATAGTTTGACGGAGGCTTCTTGACCAGCGACTTGAAAAACTCCCCTCCCCTCAGTCCTTGTGTAAAGGCACTTATCATGGTGTCGGGGGTAGCCGTCGGTATCTCCAGCGCTGCACTGTTGAAACTCTGGACAAATTCTCGCAAAGTTTCAGCCTCCTGCTGCTTCATCACAAACAGGCTCAGATAATTTTTCTTGTGCCTTTTGCTGCTGGCAAATCGGTGCAAGAAAGCTGTAGCTAAATCCTCGAAAGACTGTATCGAGTTGGGCTGCAGGGTATTAAACCATTGCTGGCCTGACCTCAACAACGTACCCAGAAACACCCTGCACCTGACTCCATCTGATTATTGGTGCAACAGAGCCGCATTTTCAAATCTCCCCAAGTGTTCTTCGGGATCCGTATGTCCGTCATACTCTCCAACGTTTGACTGTCGGAAATTGGGAGGAAGCCCTTCTTCCAAGATGGCCAATGAAAAAGGACTTCCTCTCTTGGGTACCGACGTCCTGCTTCCTACCTGCTCCCTCAACCTCCGTATCTCCTTCCACATCTCCACCATCTCGCTAATCTCCCCACTCTGGAGGGGTTGCGTATCCTCCCCCCTGCTCTGGTGGGCTCCAATATTTTCCTCTCGCTCCTGACGAGCGGCCTGCTCTTCTGCAAACATAGACTCTTTATTCCTCTTCATGGCCTCATCCACTGTCCGGGTGATAAATTGGTCCAACTGTTCCAGGGTCAAATTCCTCACATTCTCATTGGGACGGGTTTGCTCGACCCTTGTCTCGTGAAAGGGCTGCTCGGTTCTTATCTCTTGACGAGGTTGTTCCTGTCTTGTCTCAAGACGCGGTTGTTCTTGTCTTGCCTCAACATGAGACTGCTCGGGTCCTCTTTGAGGACGCGATGATGCTGAGGTAGCTCTTCTACTCCCTCTCTTGCCTACCATTTCTACGTCTCAACTCAAGTGTTCCCACAGACGGCGCCAAGTGATACTCACGGGAAATTTAGGGTCCAATCCCAGCAAGCGTCACTAGTCCAGACACGGGCTCCAAAATTACCATGGGCCTGAAAATCACAAATAAGGCCGTTAGGAGGGGGCCAGGAGGGTGTCCTAGCGTAGCTCCTTCGACGCTCAAGTCAGAGACTGAGGATATATGGGGGGAGCAGCTAAAGGTGCTGCTGAAAACAATATATTGAATGAATCAACTGAACACTAAAACCTGGTATTTATAGGAGAATACCTGGGCCCTTGGTGGGCCTGTCTTCCATTTGGGATAGGGCCCTTGGTGGGCCTGTCTTCCCTTCGAGCTAGGGATGAGCCAGGGGTAATGGGCCCATCCATGTGGTATCACTCCTATTAACTTAAATTAATTTACTTGCTAGCTAAAATAAATTCTGGAAATATTTTCTGAATCATAAATTTTATCTCTAAACTCCAACTCCAGCCCGGCCTCACTGAAATAACTGAAATGATAAAATTTAAATTACTGCAATAAAATAATTAAATTTAAATACTCATGCAATAAAATCAATTTAATTTAAATACTAGAATTATGCATGTCTTATACGTAGCCTAAGTTACGAGTTCTACAATACGTGTATAGAATATCATACGTGTATATACTTTTTTAATACATAAGCCCGATTACTTTGGTATTTCTTGATTCCAAACGTGAATATGAGTTGCTAGATTGTAGTTCAAATATAGTATTTGGTTGCTACTAGAAATTTTACTCGAAAATGGATAGAATAATGCCACGAAATCTGCTGCTGAAAGCCTCGAATTTGGCAATTTTTATTCTTAAATTTTTGTGAGGTTTTCGGTGTTCTTTTATCTTGGTTTGATCTCTTACTTATAGTTTGGATCTTACTTATAGTTGGGAAGAGAGAAGTTGAGCGGAAGCCTTAGTGAACGTTTTAAGGCTTTTAAGCAGCTTATTTAATGCTATAATGTAGCCATCAATTGGGTGTTACAATATGAATACGGACATGGCTTAATTTTTGAGATTTGTCATTATAGGTTGTCATCAAGTCATTGAATGGGTTCAAACTTATTGGATGTGCCCAAAATTTCGAGTTCTTGGGCTGTAGTATTTATAAATTTTTGTAGGCCTTCACCCAACCTATTAATGAATATATAATTCAGTCTTCGGAAAATTAATCGACAAAATATACCATCCGAGCAGATCCTATATACGGTTTCTAGCTTATACATATCATCAACCACAATGCATCTGCTCCTATGTATGTCGATACCATACTGAACCTCGCCATCTGATGACCTTCGTGGAGTCGATAAATGAGTCAAAGTCTAGCACTAGTACGTAGATCATCTATGTTGTCTCGGATCAAAATACTAATGATATAAAACCTTAACTGCAGACTAATCTACTCGATAAATAATAACCAATTTGAAAGTCGGATGGAAGGTTGTCCAGTGACTCATCATATGATAACACATCTGTATGATTGAATATCTCTATGCACATACCAATGAAACGTGACCTATAACATAACATATATGTCTCGAAATAGAGTGACCAATGTATACCTTATTTTTTTTAATCAAAATTGGATAATCGTTTTTTTTTTCCCGACGAAATTAAGGTGTAAGACTTGTCATACAAAAGTACAAAACAAATGTTTTTTTTTAATCTTTACCCCATCATATATTGATATGAAGATTTCATTCCGTGGATTCATGAATGATTTCAACTTTTGTCAAATTTTTGTCTACCTTTTCCTGAACTAATAATGGTTCAAATCATTAATGAATCAAGTCTTAAAAATATTTTTTAGAAAAAATCATAAAGAAACTAAATATTTGGAAAAAAAAAATATTATCAGTATATAGTATACATATGATTTATGAGCTAAATTATTTATATATTATATTAAATAAACACCATGTGTATGTCGGCTAGTTTAAGTGTAAAGATAAAGTTAAATCATTGGGATACTTTTGCACGCGTGTGGAGATTTTGTGTGCTTACACGAATGAATCAGTTGGAATATGTGAAAAAGTCGTTTAAAGATGAAAAAGTTGATTCTTTGATAGATTCGGATAAACATTAAATTATACAGTCACAAACACAAAACGTGGCAGTGGAGGTGTCACAAGGGGTTTTGTGAAAAAGTTGATTCCTTTTGATAGATTCGTAAAAACATTAAAGTATATAGTCACAAATCACAACACGTGGCAGTAGAGGTGTCACAAGGGGTTTTGTGTGACAAATTGTGTAGTAGGCGGAGGGATGACAATGGGGTGGAGTTGGGTTTGTTATCTCCATCCTAGTGTTCGAATTACATCCCTACCCCTATACCTGTCACGATCTTCGTTTTTTCGGGTTCGGGTTCGGTTCTCATTTCAAAAATATTAATGGGGCAACACGGCGTGGGTACAGGGATTCTCCGCCCCGATCCCCGTTTCGAGTTTTCCCCAGTGGGTCTCCAAATCCGTGGGAAAAATTGTCATCTTTAAGTGAGTGTTGGTGTTTAAATTTATGGAAAATAACTTTTTTAATCAGCCAATATTGTTTATTTTGAATTTTAGTTTATTAACAGGTTAAATTTTGGTCATTGTACACTAACTATCAGTGTTCGGTTATTTTGGTTAAATTGTTGTTAAATTGTTGATGCGACGCTGAATATATTAACTTTTTCGACATCATAGCATCATTCTTTTTAATGTTAGTAAATTTTTGGTTCAACTTAACAATTTTCAATGTAAGATCAATATTTTTTGTTTCAATGTCACAATTTTCAATATAAAATCAATACTATAAAGATAATTTTCTTAACTAAACTCATAAACTAAGCTTTACAATAATGACATTCTATTACAATCAACTATAAAAAATTGATTTTTTAGCATTTTTATTTGCAAAGTGATCAACCAATATTTCATAAATAGATTTTTATTAGAACTCATTGATGTTGCGGAATATCACGAACCGGAACCTTCATGTGCATTCCAAAAACTTCTAAATAGGAGCTATGTAGAGGTTCAAGCACTTCTAAAACATTCTCCATATTTCATCAATTAAGAGTTTTCTGTGGAATCTTTTGTGCATAGAATAATCATTTAGAATAGTATAGAATGGAATTAACTAGAATAGTGTAGATCTTAGAACCTCCTAGAGAGTTGATATGTATCGCTTTCATTTTAGAAAGCTACTAGTATAAATAGGATTAATATAAATAGGATGAAACTCTTATTGTAAACTACCAAGTTTTCAAGCAATATTTCATTTTCTTTCAAAGTTTTCTAGAAGCATTTTTACTTAAGTCACTTGCACACAAGCACCAAAAGACTTTATCTATGCAGCTTACATAGGTAAACAGATAAAGTAAATGTCATAATTGTACAAAACCGTAAAATATTATTAAAATAAAGATCGTTTTACATTAGAGCCAATAAAAACCCAAGCCATAAGTTGGTTCGCTGGACACCTACTCTACAAACACAAAATACTAGGAAATTCAAATATCCAACCATATTTTTCCTACCAATTAATAGAATAAACATCCTTCCATGGTAGTTATTATGTATAGGACATATCAGTGGATTTTAACAGAAGCACCGCAGAAGGAAAAATTGTAAACACAGACCTGCTGACGGAGATAGAGGCCTGTCATAATTCATAGATTGTAAGGGGCTGCTTACTGAGGATTTCAGTCGAGAGGGTGGACTTTTCATTGACAATTTTTAGAGAGGAATTTCGTTATACTGGAGATGGGGAAAGTAAATATTCAGTCTGTAATCTTTGTAGAAGTATCCCACATAAGGGACAACATGGTGAGAAAGATTTCTTGAAGGCTGAAGATTCGAAAAAAGATTTAAAATTGGAAGGGTATAAAGGCATCGTGAAAAAAACTAGAGGTGCCAACTTTGAAGCTCGTCTTTGACAACACATGCAAAACCAGGAATATTTAGCAGGGCAAAGTTGCATAGATACAGACCACCGGTATAGCTTATGGGTTTGATCAACTCCATTTCCATTCTTCACTCCCGAACAAATGGCGTATTCTATTGATTCAAATGGCACAATTGCTGAACAAAAACTGCAATGTTCTTCATATTCAAAACTCTCTCTCCTGTTAATAAAGCAAGAATGGAACCAGCCTTTAGCTAATAGATTGATACAGTATCTTAAGATGCTATTCTATGTATGTGTGCATGAATGAACCAAAAGAAGTTCAACAAAGATAAAAACATCATGAATTACCTCTTCTTAATTTTACCAACTTTGGCAGCAATAAATTTTAAATCATCCTTGACAATTTTCTCATGAAGTGAGATATAGTGCTCCAGTTGTGGCCATTCATCAGGACGCCAACAGCCAACATCGAAAAATTTGTTGGCACATATTACAGAAGATCTAAAATGGCAGAAAAATATAAACCAACAAGTATTCTCCGTAGTTCATTTTCACAGCACAACTGCAACTCCTTCCATACATTTGTCTGTTCCTCTATGGCACTACTGAATCTTTCCAAGTCTTGGTGTTTTCTACTCTCGCTCACCTCATCATTTTTAAGCACAACATGCCTGATGATTACATTGATGAGGTGCAACTTACGGGTTGAAAGAGTGGGCAAAATTTTAAATGTCGTAGACAAGAACGTAGTACAAATGCCAAAATTTGATCCAAAATAAGATGTCAACCATTTCTGCAGAATATGATCTACATAGTTTGGTATCGACTGTTTGAAAGACAAGAGGGCTGCCACAATATCCCAAATGTTCAGAAGCCCACTGAAACTCCCACACACACTCAGAGACCATAATATGTTTTTTTCCCACCAAATTAATTCTACCTCAGGGAAACCAGGAAATGATCCGAAATCAATATCAAAACATATATTGGAGGAAGTGTCCAATTGCTGCCCTCCAATCCAAAGGAGCTCGATAGCAGCTTTCTGAGTTCTGTAAAATTACAATAACATTTATTGGTCAATCAAACATAGGTAACTGTTTGAACGGTTAGTTCTTATTGCTTCCATTCAGCTTTTGACTAAATCATCAAAATTTTCTTTTAAAGAAATGTGGGTGCTTGTTTGTTGCAAGCATCTATTCACATGGCAGTTGCTATTTCATAATTTGTTACCAGAAAATATAATTTTAAAAGTTCACCTTTCCTGGTACATGGGATTTAATAAATCATAATCAAATCTTCGAGCCTGCAAATAACAGACACCAAACTTCTTAAAACTAGATTTAAGTACATGGGTATCAATGACATCTATTCAGCATAAGGTAAAAGGTGACCAAGTGCAAGAAAAGGATCAAGAGATTCCATTACTTAAAGTCATTTCAGTCAACTAAGCTCCTTTTCCTAGGTATTATTATATGACTACTGTTCCGGAGAGATGAAATTTCGATCTTTCTATTTTCCTCTTTATTTTTATTTTCAGTAAATTTTCTTTATTTTTGTAAAGGGAAAGAAGCAAGATATTGACCAATCTCATCTGAAACATAATATGAGTGAAGTAAAAAATCAATTTTTTGGATGGTATGTTATCTAAGAGTTTTCTCAAAATGCTATGAATAGAATTCAGTTTTTTCATCAAATCTTGAATCGCTACATCGAGTGACTTTATTGTTTTGACTTAAAATTTGATAAGAAAGAAAAACTAGTACAATATTCATGATAAGTTCATGGACATTCCAACTATAAGAGAATGGACGGATGGAATATGATACCACAGCAATTGCCAAGCTCCCATGAGATACTGCCAGACCAAATCAAGAATCATATACATATGGAACCTGCAGAGAAAATCTAGAGTCTATTGGAAACAAATATGCAAATTTAAAACAGAAGTAAACATGAAAAATTAATGCATACATCCAGGGAGCTATTCAAACCAGGAGTATTTGAAGGAATGTGTATTTCCCTTAGTGCTTTCCCAACTAAATTCCACGCTTTCATAGAGTTGTCCTGTTATACATGAACTGATCAAATAATCTGGAGGGCTACCAAGCTTTTCAACCTCAAGGCTTTCTGCTTGAGACATTACTTGATAACAAAAGCAATTAACATGGATTTTTTAATTTTTAATATCTGTTGAACTAACACTCCCTTAATACTAAAATTCATATTTATATCAATAAAACACTTCCTTCAATATTTATTACCTGGCTGTAGCTGTACAAGCAGAGTCCATCAAAAGCCCAAGCTAAACCAGTGACCAGATTGTTATTTTACAAGATAAATCAAATGGCATTCCATATGCCAAAAAAGGTATTGAGAACTTACAATGTGGTCATGCGCACTATAACAGCCAATTATTTCAAATTCATGGCTGGTCATATTCATGTTCCACACTTCAAATGATCCGGATCCTTTACCAATAGCCAAGAACAAATTTAGTGGTGTTTGAAGGGGGGCAGTAAATGAAAGTATGGAGACAGGTGCTGAATCAACAGTAATAACCTAATTACACGAGCAATCACAAGTTCCAAAATAAGATATAATCAAAGTAGCTGGTCTAAATTTTAAAAAGATAAGTAGCAGACTTTTAGCAGGATATGCTGACCTATCTCAGCAAAGAAAATGAAGCATGAACAGTTTCAGATGACTTCAGCAGTTCCTTAACATTCACCTGCCAAATCTTCACTCTATAAACAAAAAGAAGAGGAAAGTCACAAAATTAAATGTTATAATCAAATAAAAGGTAAACCTTATATGTATGTGTGTGTATAATTCAGTAGTTCTAACCCATGTCAAGCAAATGTGCTAGACTTTTGGCTTCGAAAACAGAAAAATGTTAATTAGTTACTCACCTCCCATTAGAACTTCCCGTCGCTAAAAGAAGTTGAGGTTTTGAAATTTCAGAGCCATATAAAGCCCAGCAAATAGATGTGATGCATGTATCATGTGCCTTAAGAAAGCCACCATTTGATGCTTTACATGGGAGTTCAGGGGTAATGATGGATAAACTCTCTGATGCATCAATTCTCCAGAATGAAATTAGACCACATTTCGATCCAGTAGCAAGAATAGAGCAGCAGCACAAGGAGTTATGAGGAATAGAAACCCAATCTTCAGATGTCCTCAGAATCGGTGACCAAGCCACAATAAGGGGTGTCAGCATTGCATTGCGAGAAGCATATTGTTGTGCCGTTATTAGTTGAACATTGCATTCTTTGATCTTCAGAGGTGTCCCTTCAGAAACAGATATGGGAATAATTTCCCATGTATTGTTTTCTTTAACATTGTCAAGTTTTTTTTGCAGCAACTTAATAAAAATAGCAATACATTCAATGTAATGGCAGATATCAAATGCACAACTTTTGTGAGGGCCCGTTATCCAAATAACGATTTATTAACATGAAATCATAATTAATCAGTAAACAGCGCAAAAATGAGTTAAAAATTTGCGTTTGGGCCTATAAAAATTTCGACATGACCTTCGCATAAATAGGACATACCAGAAAATCAAATACTCAAAATACACAACGTATGCCCTCAATAAATACAACAGCATAAACATGTGCCAGCTAGACACAAACATGATATATACAAACCCAAAATATCATAGAGCCGACAAGGCTCGATAATACCATAATATAATCCTCCAAATATATACATATAATATCTGGGAGACATCAACACTGTTGGAAGCCAAATTTCGGAGTTTGACAAACTGAAGAAACTAACTGAATTGTGAAGACAACTGAATAGTTAAATCAGCTGAACTAATGAAGAAAACTGATCAGTTGGAAACCGATCAGTTAATATATTCAGCTGCATAAGTTTCAGCCAAAACTGATCTCAACTGAATGCTTCTCGGGAAAGAACATTCAACCAACAAAAGGACATAATAAACAGCAAATGAATATGGAAAGCCGCACCACAATCATTACAGCATAGAACAACGTATTTCGGCTACTACAATTAAGACGATGTATTACAATCAATGAAGGATCATTGCCCAACAAATGATGAAGGGGCATTCAACGGATACCAGAATTCAAATGCATATCAAAGTGACCGTTAAAAGCGAAGTATAAATATGACTAAAGAACTGTAGAAGAATAACAACGATCACTCAATCTCAAGCTTGCTGGTACTCTGTCAAAATCTCAGCTCACTCTCATTTGAATTACTCGTAGCAATCAAGGCTACAATCTGAGCTTATTAGCACTCTCTAAAAGTTTTTAGATTCAATTGTGCTAATATCAGTTACGTACTGAAAACATTGTGTAAAACTAAGAGTTTCAGTTTTGGCAGTTGTGAGTCCAAACTGAAGTGGGTCTGCACAAGTGTTGTATTTGATCAAAGTCTTTTAGTAAATATCATATCCTTGTGATAGAAGGGGTGACGTAGGAGTAATTAAATTCTCCGAACATCCAGAAACAACTCTTGCATATTTCTTTCAGTTTTGTATTCTATCTTTCAGTCAGTTACTTTCCGCAACTACTCCAGTTTAACCGATTGTTATTGACCAACAAGATTCCGAGTTTCAGTTTGTCACTAAACTGAACTCAAATATTCTTAAAGAACAATTTTAAGTGTGAGTGTTTATTCAACCCCCCCCCCCCCTTCTAAACACTCTTAGTGTGATAACCGATCCTATCAAGTGGTATCAGAGCAGTTGAATCTTGTTTTTGAATACTTCTGATCTATAAATCTGTTAGCATGACTTCTTTCAATAAAATTCCTATGTTCTCAAGAGAAGATTTTGATGACTGGAAAATCAGAATGCAGGCTCACTTAGCTGCACAAGACGATGATATGTGGTTTGTCATAACAGACGGACCCATGAAGATTCTGAAAGCAAACACAGCAATAGCCATAACTGAAGGGGCACCACAGAGAATTCAGAAGCCCAAAGAAGAGTGGACAACTGAGGACAAGAGAAAAGCAAATCTTGACAACGTGGCCAAAGATACTTTATACAAAACATTGGATAAAGCAACCTTCAACAAAATAAAGATGTGCAAAACAGCAAAAGAAATTTGGGAGAAGTTGATTCAGTTGTATGAAGGAAATGACCAAACAAAAGAAAATGAACTATCT
Source organism: Primulina eburnea (assembly GCF_022965805.1). Taxonomy (NCBI): domain Eukaryota; kingdom Viridiplantae; phylum Streptophyta; class Magnoliopsida; order Lamiales; family Gesneriaceae; genus Primulina; species Primulina eburnea. Next base: position 14,412,212 of record NC_133101.1, read on the forward strand.
GTTGCTGTCCAGAAATTTGACAATATCAAAATGAAGGTTGGAGAGTCAATGAATGAGTATGATGAAAGAGTGAGCAGTATTGTAAATGAATTAAATGCACTCGGAAAAGTGCATACTAACAAAGAAGTTGCATTGAAAGTAATGAGAGGTCTTCCAAAGGAATGGGACGTCAAAACAATGGCTATGAGAGAATCAAAAGACTTGAACCAGATCGAAATTCATGAACTGTTTGCTGACTTAAAAGCTTATGAATTTGAATTGCAGAACAGAGAAGGAGAATCATCTACTCCCACAACTACAACTGCTTTAGCAGCTGTCAGAACTGAATCAAATAGTTCAGCTGAGAAATCTGCTGATCAATTAAGCAGTGATGCAATGTCATTATTCATCAAAAAGTTCAGAAGGTTCATGAGAAAGAACCAAGCAAACTTTCAGAAGCAATACCAGAAAAACAATTCAAAAGAAGAAACAAATGCTTGCTACAATTGTGGCAAAACAGGTCATTACATTGCAGAATATCCTAAACCTAAAAAGGACAGTCAAGGATCAACTGACAGAAGAAAGAAACCATATGATCATAAAAGAAGGCCCAGAGAAGATAAGAAAACCTACAGAAAGAAACACGAAGTTCTACTAGCTGAAGAGAGCAAATCCAAATGGGCAGAAACTGATAGTGATGAATCAGAACCAGAAAGTTCATATAGCTCAAGTGATGAAGAGGAAGTCAAATGCCTAATGGCAAATCATACTGAAGCAGAATCGACAAGTCAACATGTATTTGATTTTAGTTCAATTGACTTTACAAGAGAAGAACTCATTCTGACATTGCATGATATGGTAAATGAGTACCAGAAACTTGCATCATCATTTGAGAAAATAAAATCAAAGCAAAATGATCCCATAGACAACAAAACCAAAACTGATGAATCAGTTGATGAGTTGAGTCTAAGAAGGGAAATTGCTGAGCTAAAAGAAGAAAGAAAGAAAGATCAGTCACTGATCCAGAAATTGATCTTTGAAAATTCAAAACAGACTGAACTTATTCAATCTTGGAATAAGTCGTCTACTGCATTAAATGAGATGCATAATTCACAAAAATCAGCTTCTGACAAAACTGGTTTAGGATTCAGTAATCAAGGAGAAATGTCTTCAAATGATACACAACCAAAGTTGACAGTAAACAAAGGAAAGTACATTCAATTTGTCAGATCAACAGTAGATCAAGAAAAATTTGAGCCTAGCAAAATGAATGAACAACCCATTGAAAATATGTATAAGGCCAGAAGACATGGAGTTGGTTATAGTTCAAAAATCTCTACTGACTCAGTAAGTCAGTCATCAAAAAGGTTTGAAAGGAATCGATCAAATAAATATTCAAATTATCACAACTGCAAACCAGTCCAGAAAAGATACAAACTAAACCATCAGTCAAACCAAGTCAAAACGCATATTGTGTCATCTGTACAACACACACCTAACACACAGAAGCCGAGAAAAACAATTTGGAACACAGCTACTGGAAAGACAGTTAGACTAATCCAAGTATGGATTCCAAAGGGACTAATAAGTCATGGACCCAAATAGATATGGGTACCAAATCATATTATGTATGTGCTTGCAGGTAACAGGTACAGATAAAAATTCAATATGGTATTTGGACAGCGGTTGCTCAAGACATGTAACAGGAGATGCAAGTATGCTATCTCAACTGACCAAATATAGTGGTCCAAACATCAGCTTCGGAGATAATTCCAAAGGTAAAACCGTGGGTAAGGGTAAGATTATCCATGGTAACTTTACTATTAAAGATGTTTTATTGGTAGAAAATCTAAAGTATAACTTGATTAGTATAAGTCAGTTACGCGACAATGGATTTTTAGTACAATTTGACAAAGACTCATGCTCAGTTAAAACATCAACTGATGAAATCATACTAACTGGCAAACGATGTGGAAACACATATAAAGTCAGTTGGAATGAACAGCCTCATGCACCAGTCTGCTTCATTGCTTCAAATTCATCTCAAAACTGGTTGTGGCATAAAAGGTAAAATCATTTGAACTTTAAATCCATTGCTTATCTGAGTAAACATGAACTTGTAACTGGTCTGCCCAAAATAAATTTCTCAAAAGAAAAACTTTGCTCAGCATGTCAGTATGGTAAACAAGTACGATCTTCTTTCAAAAACAAGGGCTGTAAATCTTCATCCCGATGCTTAGAACTATTGCACATGGATCTCTTCGGTCCAATACCAGTCATGAGCTTAGGGGGAATGAAATACACCCTGGTGGTCGTAGATGACTTTTCAAGATTTACTTGGGTTATATTTCTAAAATCCAAAGACCATACGGCTGCACAACTGATCAAACTCTTCAAAAGACTTTTAAATGAAAAATCAGTTGGGATTGATCGAATCAGATCTGATCGAGGAACTGAATTCATCAATCAAACACTTTCAAACTTTCTAGAAAATGCTGGAATCAAGCATGAGCTCTCAGCAGCAAGAACTCCTCAGCAAAACGGTGTAGCTGAGAGAAGAAATCGGACCCTAAAAGAAGCTGCTAGAACAATTCTTGCTGATTCTGGGATTTCTCAAAGATTTTGGGCAGAGGCATTAAACACTGCATGTTACACTCAGAACAGATCGATGATTAATAAGAATCATATGAAAACACCATATGAGATCTGGCATGGAAGAAAAAGTATAATCACCTATTTCAAAATATTTGGCTGTAGATGTTTCATTCATGATAATGGTAAAAATTACCTAAAGGCATTTGATGTCAAATCTGCAGAAGGAATTTCCTTGGATATTCATCAGTTAGTATAGCTTATAGAGTCTTTAATAAGAAAACCTTAAATGTTGAAGAATCTGCGCATGTTAATTTTCATGAAAATGCACTAACTGATAAGCCAACTGATCAAGTTGAGCTAGCTGATCGATTGACAGATATTAGTTTGGACGACGATGATGAAGATGAAAGTCATAACAATCAAGACATCTTCCAAACACCAGAACCAGAGATTTTAGATCAACTAAATGAGCACGAAGTCAATGAAAACAATCAGTTATTAAAGGAAACTGATAACATTCAAATACCAGCTGCTGAGACATCAACTGAAGCTGAAAATTGCACTCAGATGCCAACTGAAGAAGTTGCTGATCCAACAAATACAGAATACAGATGGAGAAAATCACATCCACCTCATCTGGTAATAGGAAATCCATCTGATCCTGTAAGAACTCGCAATCAAATGTTAAATTTATTTATTCACTCAGCTTTTGTCTCACAACTGGAACCAAAGAAAACTGATGAAGCTCTTGCTGATCCCAACTAGGTAAATGCTATGCAAGAAGAGCTGAATCAGTTCACTCACAATAACGTCTGGAACTTAGTTTCAAGACCAACTTCAAAAACCATTATAGGTACGAAATGGGTTTACAGGAATAAACTAAACGAGGATGGCTCTGTTATACGCAACAAAGCAAGACGAGTAGCACAGGGATATAAGCAAGAAGAAGGAATTGACTATGATGAGACGTATGCTCCAGTTGCAAGATTGGAAGCAATCAGGATATTTCTTGCTTATGCATCTCACAAAAACTTCAAAGTTTATCAGATGGATGTGAAAAGTGCATTCCTAAATGGTCAATTACAGGAAGAAGTATATGTCGAACAACCTCCAGGTTTTATTAATCACAAATTTCCTGATCATGTATATTATTTAAACAAAGCATTATATGGTCTTAAACAAACTCTCAGAGCTTGGTACGAAACTCTTTCAAAATTCCTAACTGATCATGATTTTTCAGTAGGATCAGTTGATAAGACCTTATTCAAATTTACTAAAAATAATCATATCTTATTAGTTCAAATTTATGTTGATGATATATTTTTTGGGTCAACTAACCCCAAATTGTGTGAAAAGTTTGCTAAGTTAATGCAGGATAAATTTGAAATGAGTATGATGGGTGAACTGACATTCTTTCTTGGACTGCAAGTAAAGCAACTGGAAACTGGTATATTCATTAGTCAAACAAAATATACAAAGGAGCAGCTAAAGAAATTTGGTATGGAATCATGTTCAGCAGCAACAACTCCCATGAGCTCATTAGTTAAACTAGACATTCACGAAGGGGGAATATCAGTAGAAGCGACATTATACAGAGGGTTAATAGGTTCATTGCTATACCTAACAGCCAGTCGCCCTGATATTGTTTTTGTTGTTTGTATGTGTGCCAGATTTTAAGCAAACCCTAAGCAATCACATTTCTCAGCAGCCAAAAGAATTCTGAGATATCTTAAGGATACACAAAATGTTTGATTATGGTATTCCAAAGACTCCACCTTCAATTTAGTTGGATACTCAGATGCAGATTATGCAGGATGTAAGCTTGATCGCAAAAGTATAAGTGGATCTTGTCAGTTTTTAGGAGATAGACTGATTTCTTGGTTCAGCAAGAAACAGACATCTATAGCTACATCAACAACTGAAGTAGAATATCTTGCTGCTGGTAGCTGCTGTGCACAACTGATTTGGATTCAGCAACAACTGAAGGATTATGGAGTCAAGTCAACTGAATCGCCCATATTTTGTGATAATACAAGCACAATAGCAATTACTTATAATCCAGTTTTTCACTCAAGGACCAAGCATATAGATGTCAGACATCACTTTATCAGGGATCATGCTTTGAAGAAGGATATTCGACTAGAATATATTTCAACTGAACAGCAAGCAGCTGACATCTTCACAAAACCACTACCCGAGGCTAAGTTTTCTTATTTTAGAAATATACTTGGTTTAATTGAGTTGTCTTAGAAATTATTAATTTTGCTTCACTAACAGAATTATATGCAGAAAATAAGAACACAACAAATCAAAAATAACATTTTATTACGCATACCAACGTTCCCAGTTTACAGAACATATCATGGCATCAACTGAATCAAGCCATGCTCTAACCCAATCATTTAATTCATAAATTCGAACTCTAGCAAATGCCCTAGATTTCGAAATCCTATCAACAACATGCCACTCCTTCCACAACAACGCCTCCAAAAGACAATTGTCTTCAACCAAATCTCTAACATGCCTAACTTCAAAACGTGCAAGATACTTCAGTGCTCTTGCCTCTTGAGCACGAGTAGGAATAGCACCACTGTCACTAACCCTCTTCAATTCATGAATTTTCTCCCATTTTATCAACACCTTTTGCAGGACATATCTTTACATCTTTCTTTTGATATTTGCTAAACGAGGAGCTGATTGCTCAGTCACATGGACATGAGTGCTGCTGCATGTATCAGAATCGGACATATTAAAATATTTTGAACTGATATTGCATCACATTCTAATCACTATCATCTTATTTATAGGAAAGAGACATTGGAGAAGCTGAAGAGTCTCAAGTCAATTAAAGCGCCTTTCACACTTACCAAGGATTTTTTTTAACTGAAACCAGTTTAATTTTTTTTCGTTTAAATAAGTATCAGTTAATACTCAACTTCTGACAGTTAGTCTCACAATCAGTTTATTTGTTTAAATATCACAACTGATGAGATATATCATTTGCAAAAAAACAAAATTAAAACCAAATAGTGATTTCATTATCTATAAATGTTGGTCTGGATTACATCATCATACTCTTCCTCCACAACCATTATCCAAAATTTCAACCAAACAGATAAAGAAGAAGGAGCAGTCATGATAAAGCTGTGAGACAAAGATATGCGCCTCAGGATCTTCAATTCCTTGCGGAGCATCAGCTGATACATGTGACCGTCTTTGAAAACGTCCACCCACACAGCAATATTCAAGTGCCTTCGCACTTTATTCAGCTCCGCCACCAATTCATGAGTGGTGGCCTCACCAGAATTGTATAAGAGCTCAAGCTCTTGCAATCGCTCCCAGTAACGCAGATTCTCATAGAAGACTTCGTCTTCTATCTGGATCTTCCTGGCCTCAACAGAAAAAGGAGAAAGATTCGAACCACTTGCATCTGCCATCTCTTACTCTTGAATATTTTTAATATGAAAGAAACTAACTGTGTTATTTCTATTTATAGGAGAATATCAAGAAAGCTGAAGAGCCACGATCATTTATCATATGACTTTTTAAAAGTTAAAATCTTTATATTGTCATTTTAAAAGTTTTATGCACCAACTTAGGGGGAATATTAAATTTTAAAAGGTTAACTGAGAAAACAGTTGTTTGTAACCTCTTAACTGAATTGAATCAGTTTCTTAACTGATCATTCAGTTGGATTGTTTACAAATCTTCTCACATACGTTAACTAATTAAAATTTATTAAATTCTAAATCATTTGATGTGACTGCAAAATCACAAACGTGGCTTACTCTCAACCAATTATTTTACATACACAATTACAGCACACGTAAACATATTTTTACTCAAAACTTTTACTGGACTGACACGTGTCCGATAATTCAAACAGTCACAAACATTAGTACTTTACCAGCTTTGATTCAGTTCGTCTTCCATACAGTCACAATTATCTTCAATCCTCAAAGCAAATCTACATTTTTCGTTTCTACAGGAAATCTTCTAGCTTTCAATGGCGGCTCAAACTCCTGCTCACATATTAAATGCAATAGCTATCAATTTTGGATCTGTTACGCCTTAAACGCATACAAATCTCGAGGATGAGATTAATGTTTTTAATGCTGTAACATATCCCAAAGTTTTTGTTTTGATGATACCAAAACTTGGCTTAAAAATGTACTAATGTTTTATATTGAGGCATGCAGGAAATTAAGAGCAAGGTTACGTTCGGAAGATCCGAAATGTGGTTCGGACGTTCCGAAATTGTGACAATCCGGAAGCTGCGAGGAGCACGTTCGGACGTTCCGAAGACTGGATCGGACGTTCCGAACACCAGCAATCAAATCACTTCAATCCGGAGACAAATTGATCTGACTGTTGATTGAGTAGATTTCGGACGCTACGATAGACATGATCGGACGGTACGAAATGTTGAAGATTTCAAATCTCCGAAAACGCGGGAATGTTCGGACGGTACGAACCGGAGTTCGGACCTTCCGAAGTTGTGCATACACTGTCGAAAAGAACTGTTCGGAAGAAAAGAAGTTTGATCGGTCCCTCCGAAGCACATGTTCGGACCCTACGAAGTCAAGAACGGACGATCCGAAGTCATCCCAGAATTTCGCAAATTGATTTCAATCAAATCGGACGTTCCGAAGTACAAACAGAAGATCCGAACCTTGGCGTCCAAGACTAGTATAAATAGGCCTTTGAGGATGCATTCTCAACCATCCCACTCCATTCTCTCTTGTCTCTTACAAAGCTTTCTACTATCTCTTGTGTGCGTTGATTAAAAGAGTTGTAATATCAAAAGAGTTGTAGAAAAAAAGTGAAAGTAATACTCTCGAGTGTGTTGTAAAGTTCGTGGCTATCCTTGGAGCCCTCAAGGCCAAGTAGACGCATCAAGGCGTGGTTGTAAAAGCTAGCTTGGAGCTCCTAAAGCCAAGTCGTTATAGTGATACCTCGATCCTCAACGAGAAGGGGAGACGTAGACGATTCTTCGTCGAACTTCCATAAACATCTCTATCTCTCTTTACTTTGCGCATTTACTTTATTACGCATTTATTTTACGCACTTACTTTACGCATTCTTTTTATTTGTGATTGTCCCTCAAGTCTTCCGCTTGCAATTTTTGCAAACTCGTTTTAAAAACGCTAAAGGGCCTCAAAGAACCTATTCACCCCCCCCCTTTAGGTTCTTCAAGTGGTATCAGAGCTTGGTTTTTCAAGATATTTTAAATGGCCAATCTAGCAAGCGAGTATGCCCAAGGACAATCTACAAATCGTCTCCCTCTTTTCAATGGTACTAATTACGGATATTGGAAGAATAGAATATCTCTATACATCCAATCCGTCGATTACGACCTTTGGAAAATAACGGTAAAAGGTCCCTATATCCCCATGAAAACGGTGGATAATAAGGAAATTCCTAAGGGAATGGATGACTTCACCAGGGACGATATGAAACTTATCTCTCAAAATGCTAAAGCTATGAATATTCTTCATTGTTCCCTAGATATGAATGAATACAACCAAATCTCGGCTTGCACCTCCGCCAAAGAGATTTGGGACAAATTGGAGATTTGCCACGAGGGAACCAATCAAGTCAAAGAAACGAAGATAGATCTTCTCCAACTCAAGTACGAGACCTTTGAGATGGAACCCAAGGAGGATATCGACACCATGTTCCGGCGGCTCACCCAAATCATCAATGAGCTTGCCCAACTTGGAGAGAACTACCCAACTAAACAAGTGTGGAGGAGAGCCCTTCGAGCACTACCGGCGGAATGGGATGCAAAGCGCACGGCTATCATTGAATCCAACAAGGGAGATGCGGCATCCTACGACCTTGATCAACTTCATGGGACCCTAAAGACCCATGAACTTGAAGTATCTACCCGGAAGGAGACAAAGAAAGATGACGACAAAGCAAAGGCGAAAGGGATCGCCTTGACCAGTCAACTTGAAGATAGCGACGATGAAGAAATGACACTCCTCACTAGAAAGTTCAAAAGATTCATGCGGAGTTCCAACTTCAACAAGAAGGACAAGAAGATTGAGAAGGAAGTGACCTGCTACAACTATCAACAAAAGGGTCACTATGCAAACGAGTGTCCCTCCAAGAAGAAGGCCGGCAAAGACAAGAAGAAGGCCCTTCTAGCCACGTGGAGCGACAGCGACAACGAAGAGGAGTCTACTCTATGCTTCATGGCGAAGGAAGATCATCTGACCGACTCGGATGACGACGAGGTACCCTCTTACGATGAATTACTCTCCGCTTACACTAGTATGCACAACATTGCTAAGTCACTTAGAAATAAGAACAAGCAACTTAAAACTGAACTAGAGGCTAGGATGCATGACAACACTAGGCTCAAGACAAATCTAAGAGACTTAGAGAAAGCCTTCAACAAGTTCAATGTAAGTAGCGGTAAACTAGAAAACCTCTTGAGCATGCAAAGGTGTAACTTCGACAAAGGAGGTCTAGGATATGAAAAGAAATCAGTCAACTTCGCTAGTCTTATCGCAAAGGCAAAACTAAGAACACCACCCACATGCACTTACTGTTGTAAGATAGGCCACATAAGACCTAAATGCAAGAAACTTAGACACCAACACAATAAGAATAGCTATTGGAAATGGATCCCCAAATCCCCAACTACTACTAACCTCAAAGGACCCAAAGAAACGGGTACCAACTATCAAACTGTATCTCAACCTTGTAGGGACAAAGGGGAGACAAGTCATCGAGCACTTGGTATCTTGACAGTGGATGCTCTCGACACATGACGGGAGAAAAGAAGCTGCTACAATCCATTCGACCAAAAGAAAAGGGATCGGTGACCTTTGGAGACAACAGCAAAGGGATCATAGAAGGCATCGGCTCAATAGGTATATCTAACTCTACTATTATTGATTATGTACTTCTTGTGAAAGGACTTAAACATAACCTCCTAAGCATTAGTCAATTGTGCGATAGGGGTTATGAAGTCAAATTCACACCACACGATTGCACTGTATCACTCACAACTGACAAATCCATTAGTTTCAAAGGTTATAGAAGTGAAAATGTTTACAAGGTCGATTTAAAGATTTCATCTTTTTCAAAAATAAAAAGCCTTGTAACATTAAATGTTGATGACAACATTCTTTGGCATAGACGACTTGGTCATGTTGGGATGAGCACCATAGAAAAACTTTTAAAACTTGACCTAGTTTCCGGAATGCCAAAGCTGAATTTAAAATTAGATTCTTTTTGTGATGCTTGTCAACTTGGTAAACACACAAAGGAATCTTTCAAAAATAAAAATTTTGTATCAACTTCTATGCCCCTTGAGTTACTTCACCTAGATTTATGTGGTCCCTCGAGGACAACTAGTCTAGGAGGTAAATCCTATGCTTTTGTCATTGTGGATGATTTTTCACGTTTTACTTGGACATTGTTTTTAGCCCATAAAAGTGATGCCTTTGATCATTTCAAAATTTTCGTCAAAAAGGTTGAAAATGAGAAAAATCTTTTGATCAAACAAATCCGTAGTGACCACGGAACGGAATTTCAAAATGAAATTTTTTCAATTTTTTGTCAAAACAAAGGCATTGGTCACAACTTTTCTTGTCCTAGAACTCCTCAACAAAACGGTGTCGTTGAGAGGAAGAATAGGACCCTAGTAGAGATTGCAAGGACCATGCTATGTGAGCATTCTCTACCAAAATATTTTTGGGCTGAAGCGATGAGTTCTGCTTGTTACATCATCAATCGCGTATCAATAAGGCCAATCTCAAGAAAACTCCATACGAACTATGGAGAGGGAGAAAGCCTAACATTTCTTACTTCCGCGCTTTTGGATCAAAATGCTTCATCCACAACAATGGTAAGGACAACCTGGGTAAGTTCGATGCTAAATCGGACAAAGGTATCTTTCTTGGTTACTCTACTTCTAGCAAAGCATATAGAGTCTTTAATAAACGCACTTTACTAGTTGAAGAATCTATTCATGTCATATTCGATGAAACTAACCCTTGCTTGTCTAGACCTGTTATTTCTGATGATGATGATATAGATATCCTTGGCGAAAAGTTGGAGTCCACAAGCCTAGATGATGTTTCTAAAGATCAAGAGGACGCACCTCTAACAAAGGAGTGGACTACGCACAAGGATCATCCCATGGACCTCATCATTGGTAGCCCATCGAAGGGAGTATCTACTCGCTCTTCTAATATGTGCAATTATCTTGCTTTTCTTTCTCACATAGAGCCTAAGAACATAGAAGAAGCTTTACTTGATGATTCTTGGATTATTGCTATGCAAGATGAACTAAATGAATTTATAAGGAATAAAGTTTGGAATCTTGTACCTAGACCCACTGATAGACCTGTCATAGGAACTAAATGGGTATTTAGGAACAAGTTAGATGAGCATGGTACAATCACTAGAAATAAAGCTAGGCTGGTAGCTAAAGGATATAGTCAAGAAGAGGGAATTGATTATGATGAGACTTATGCCCCTGTTGCTAGACTAGAATCCATTCGCATGCTACTTGCTTTTGCTTGCTCTAGAGACTTTAAATTGTTTCAAATGGATGTTAAAAGTGCTTTTCTTAATGGTGATTTGAAAGAAGAAGTGTATGTTGAGCAACCTGTTGGTTTTGAAGATGTGAACTTATCTGATTATGTGTATAAACTTGATAAGGCTTTGTATGGTTTGAAACAAGCTCCTAGAGCTTGGTATGAGAAATTGTCTACCTTCTTGCTGTCTAATGGTTTTTGTAGGGGTAAAGTTGATATTACCTTGTTTACCTTGACTAAAGATAATGATTTGTTGATAGTACAAATATATGTAGATGATATTATTTTTGGTGCTACTAATGAACACTTGTGTAGAGATTTTTCTAAGCTTATGCAGGATCACTTTGAGATGAGCATGATGGGCGAGCTCAACTACTTCCTTGGTCTCCAAATCAAGCAATGCAAGGATGGTTTCTTTGTCAACCAAGGGAAGTACATCAAGGAGATGCTCAAAAAGTTTGGGATGGAGTCTTCCAAAGCCTCATCCACACCTATGAGCACGACAGTCAGACTCGACAAAGATGAGGGAGGTAAACCTGTTGACCAAAAGTTATTTCGTAGCATGATTGGCTCCCTACTCTATGCGACTGCTAGTAGACCTGACATTATGTTTAGTGTTTGCTTGTGTGCACGATTTCAATCATGTCCAAAGGAATCACACTTATTCGCCTTAAAACGCATTTTCAAATATCTTTCAAATACTCCAAATCTCGGATTATGGTATTCTAAGAACTCATTTTTCGATTTAAAAGCTTACTGTGATGCCGACTTTGGAGGATATAAGGTGGATAGAAAGAGCACTAGTGGTACTTGTTTCTTTTTGGGAAATTGGTTGGTGTCATGGTTTTCTAAAAAGCAAAACTGTGTTGCACTTTCAACGACCGAGGCCGAGTATATGGCTGCCGGTAGTTGTTGTGCACAAATTCTTTGGATGAAGTATCAATTACTCGACTATGGTGTTATTTTTTCAAAAATTCCAATCTTTTGTGATAATACAAGCACCATATGTCTAACAAAGAATCCAGTTCAACATTCTCGTACTAAACATATTGACATTCGACATCATTTTATTCGTGATCACATTGAGCAAAATGATGTTGAACTTCACTATGTTGACACCAAGAATCAAATTGCTGATATTTTTACAAAACCACTAGATGAATCTACTTTTACTCGTTTGCGTGGTGAACTTGGCATGATTGAGTTGTAAACACTAGTCGAATACTCTCGTACATATTTGTTAAATTGAGGGGGAGTATTATTAATGTGAGCATTATAATGTCGGATAATACAAATTAATTGTATTTATCCATAATTATGGCTCAACATTCATTTATGTGCAAAATATTTTAACTTTTGAGTGTTCCTCATCTTGGCTCTTCGGAATCACCGTTTCTTCTTCGGATGCTTCGTTTCACTTCGGATCCACCGAACGTGTTCGGATCGTCCGAACCTGCCCATAGGTTCCAGAAACTCCGATTCACTCTTCGGACCATCCGAACACACATCGGATCGTCCGAACCTCCTTCCGATGTCATTTAATGTTCGCGCCTTCCCAATGCCTGACTGCAGGACTTCGGACCCTCCGTTTACTTATCGTAGCCTCCGTTCTGGATCGGAACGTCCAATTGTTAATCGGATCGTCCGAACGTCGTGCCAGCTAACCGATCTGTTCGCATTCCGGACCTTCCGAACGCATGTTCGGACCGTCCGAACATGGCCTATAAATAGGCGTTCGGATCCTCTGAATCATTTGCTCATTCAATCCTTCTTTCTTTCCCCACACAAAACACTCACTACTCACTATGCCTCCGCGCCGTAACGCAGCTGGCCGAAATGTTCGCCCTCGTCACAGTGCCTTTCACCATGATCTTACCCAACCACCCAACCCTCGTCCTGTCCCACCTGAATTCGAAACCCGCAACATTTTGCCTGGTCGTACACTTCACTCCGATTACCTCCGTACGAATTCCTTTACGTTGATTACTCTTATTGAGTCTCAACGTTGGGGAAATTTTTCCTACCTTCCGTACCCGATCTCACCTACCCCTCTCTCGTGCATCAGTTCTATGCGAACTTTTCCCTAGTTCTTGGTGGTGATGACACTAGTGTTGTTACCATTGTTCAGGGTCGATTCATTTCTTTTTCTACTGCCGACCTCTCTGCTTGGTTCGATCTTCCTCGAGACGGACCGAGTGAGTTCTTTTCTCAGTCTTGGACTGAGAATGACCCCACTTTTGATCGAGTCACTGCCTTGACCACCATCTTCGGTCGTCCGCCTACTCCTGCTGATGACCGTCCTCATGCGAAGGACCTTCCTCCTCAGCTTCAGCTTGTTCTGAAGCTTATCACTTCTTCCATTGTTCCTCGCAGTGGAGACCTCTCCACTTGCAAGTATCTCGATTTATACATTCTTTATTACTTAGTCTCCCAGCATCCTTTTAACCTTCCCCGTTTTCTTATGTACGCCATGGAGTACGCGGCTTCTTCTACTCGCGTCTCTTTTCCGTTTGGCCGGTTCATTAACCGGATTCTCGCCCATTTTGACATTGACTTTGTAGATGAAGAATCCTTATCTATTTCTCCCCGCGAGACTATCGACCATAATACCGTTGTTAAGATGGGACTCTCTTGGAATCCCGTCTTATCCCGTTGGGTCGTCGACAAGGATCGCATCTTTGCGTCCTATCGTCCGACCGACCACTTTCATGTTCCCTTCGATCTTCTTCCTCCTCACGTTCAGACGAGAGGATTTCCCGCTGGTCCCCCTACTACGGGTACCACTCCTACCCCTTCGTTTGATATTCCCTCTTCATCCCATCAGCGTGTTCCCGACCCTATTAGCACTCCTTTGATGACCATGGATGACCTTCCTCATGGCTTCACTCCGCCTGCTCCCTCTGGACCCTACGATCGGATTTTCGAGTATCTCGAGCGATTGGAGACTCGTTTCGACACTCGTTTCTCCCTTTTGGAGTCTACCTTAGAGCGCCATCATACTGAGACTTCCTCGCGTCTTGATTCCATCGAGGCCGAGATGAGGAGCCATAGAGAGTCGCGGGATGCGGATTCTTAGCTTTTTGTTATTTTTTGTTTATTTTATCTTTATGCATCATTGTATAAAAGAGTTGCATTTATTAGTGGATATTTTCCCTGTTTATTTGTCTCTCTTTACGCTTATGTCTTTTTGATTATCGCAAAAAGGGGGAGAATTTATTTGGTTAAAATTGCTATTAAATGGTTATTAAATAAATTCGCCTTAATTCAACCTCTTAGACTTGTTATTTGATTAAGGGGGAGTTATTTAATAATATTTAGATTATGTTGATTATTGTTTCTCAATTTTTAACCAAGTTTTGTGATCATCAAAAAGGGGGAGATTGTTACGCCTTAAACGCATACAAATCTCGAGGATGAGATTAATGTTTTTAATACTGTAACATATCCCAAAGTTTTTGTTTTGATGATACCAAAACTTGGCTTAAAAATGTACTAATGTTTTATATTGAGGCATGCAGGAAATTAAGAGCAAGGTTACGTTCGGAAGATCCGAAATGTGGTTCGGACGTTCCGAAATTGTGACAATCCGGAAGCTGCGAGGAGCACGTTCGGACGTTCCGAAGACTGGATCGGACGTTCCGAACACCAGCAATCAAATCACTTCAATCCGGAGACAAATTGATCTGACTGTTGATTGAGTAGATTTCGGACGCTACGATGGACATGATCGGACGGTACGAAATGTTGAAGATTTCAAATCTCCGAAAACGCGGGAATGTTCGGACGGTACGAACTGGAGTTCGGACCTTCCGAAGTTGTGCATACACTGTCGAAAAGAACTGTTCGGAAGAAACGAAGTTTGATCGGTCCCTCCGAAGCACATGTTCGGACCCTACGAAGTCAAGAACGGACGATCCGAAGTCATCCTAGAATTTCGCAAATTGATTTCAATCAAATCGGACGTTCCGAAGTACAAACAGAAGATCCGAACCTTGGCGTCCAAGACTAGTATAAATAGGCCTTTGAGGATGCATTCTCAACCATCCCACTCCATTCTCTCTTGTCTCTTACAAAGCTTTCTACTATCTCTTGTGTACGTTGATTAAAAGAGTTGTAATATCAAAAGAGTTGTAGGAAAAAAGTGAAAGTAATACTCTCGAGTGGGTTGTAAAGTTCGTGGCTATCCTTGGAGCCCTCAAGGCCAAGTAGACGCATCAAGGCGTGGTTGTAAAAGCTAGCTTGGAGCTCCTAAAGCCAAGTCGTTATAGTGATACATCGATCCTCATCGAGAAGGGGAGACGTAGACGATTCTTCGTCGAACTTCCATAAACATCTCTATCTCTCTTTACTTTGCGCATTTACTTTATTACGCATTTATTTTACGCACTTACTTTACGCATTCTTTTTATTTGTGATTGTCCCTCAAGTCTTCCGCTTGCAATTTTTGCAAACTCGTTTTAAAAACGCTAAAGGGCCTCAAAGAACCTATTCACCCCCCCCCCCCCCCTTTAGGTTCTTCAGGATCCATTCTATCTTTTGGAGAATCGAATGTCCAGCAAGTATTTCAGAAACTTGACACTGCTGGATTAAGGACATTTTTGGGGCAATCCTCACAAGAAATCTATCTCAAAGAAATTCAAGAATTTTATTCCAACGGCCACATCAATCCTGATGGGAATATCGAGTCAACAATCAATGGTCAGTTACTAATTATCTCGGCAGACTCTTTTGGAGAACTTTTCTCTCTACCGTCTGATGGAATGGCTCTTCTTTCTGATGTTAAAGCATCGGACATCGAAGAGATGCAATCTCAGCTATCAGCAGACGGTCGGAAAATCAAAGTTTCTGATCCCAAGAAAGAACTGAAACATGAGGTTCAGTTGCTTGCGGATATTATTTCCAAAGGTTTATTAGCGAAAGCAGGATCGTTTGCTGCCCTGACCTTGGAAAAATTTCAAGCCATTACTGTCATAATGACTGAACGCAAATTCAACTGGAAGCACTTTTTATTCAATATTCTCAAGAATATGTTTCTGTCTCCCAAACAGTCCAAAGGATTCGCAGTGCAGATAAGCTACTTGCTGAAAGTTAAGGGATTAGTGGTTGATGACTGCGAAAGTTTCTCAAAATTTAAAACCTTTAATGCGAAGAATACTCAACCACTCAAGACTAAGTTGGACATATCTCCTGCCAAATTTGTAAAGGTTAAAAAGGAGATTGGAATGCAGCAAGCTGCTCCTAAATCAGTCAAGAGAGCCAAGACATTGGCCCAACTGAAGGCTACAAAGCGAAAACTGATTCTCAGTGAATCAGATTCTGAGAAAACTATATCTCCTAAACTCATCAAGAAACCAAGGACACAAAGAACCAAGCCAATATCAGCAGTGGAATCAACCATTACTGAGAAACTGTCTCAGTCAGCTACTGAAAAGCCTATTCAGGCTATTCCATTTCAGATCATCCCTCCTGATGATACATTCCCCACTGAGAAGATATCCACTAAAGTAAAAGCACCCTTCACTCGTGTAAATCAACCAACTATCTTACCACAGGCTAGACCTAAAGGCGTCATATTAAAGGAACCAGTGGAGACTATCAAATCTGGTTTACAAATTCCTCACATTCTAACCACGGAGAAGGGAAAAGGCAAGCTTGAGGAGGAGCCAAGGCCATCTCACACCATTCAAACTCATATTGATCTAGTTTGGGAGGAGGTAAATACATTTGCCACATCAAAACTCACAGTTTTTTATCGTTGGAAAAGCTTTAGGACCGAAATTTTTGCCAAGAAACTGAAACACAAATCTCAACTGAAGACGTTTATTAAACTAGAAAAACAAATCTCAACTGAAGACGTTTATTAAACTAGAAAAGATAGTTTTGAGGGTAGTGAAAGCTGCTAATATTGTTCAAGCACTGGAAAGGAGACAATATTTCTTTGATCAAATACGGGCTAATCAACTGACTAAGATAGTTGGAAAGTTGAAAGAAAACTACAACCCCACAGGGCGAACTGCATATCAAGATAGAGCTGTGTTCACTCAACTGGATGCTGATCTTAGTGGCCTACAGAGGGAAATAAGGTTTTGGGAACAAGATCAAGAACTAGTCATTCCAGAAAAATCTTCAGGAACAGAGGAATATAAATCTCAATCACCTCAGAAGAATGAATCTTTTGAAGAACTCATTACTGAAAAATCAGCCCAGGAAGTTCCACAAACATCAACCAAGGATCAACATATGTACTCTGAGACTGAACTGACCTTTGACAATATCGATGAAATTATTCAGTCAGTTGCTCAGGAAGCTCAAATTGAAGCACATAATTTTGAATCCGAAGATCTTCTACATACACAAACAGAACAAGAAGTTCTAGTTACATCTGAAGACCCCATTCAAACTTTTATTGCTGAAAAACATTTTCAATCTCCAGTTGATAAAGCACATACTCAGTTCTCAGACAATGCAGAACAAGATCAATTATTTATTGCTCCAGAAACAGTCCAGCTAGTAACACCTGAAACAGAAGAGCAAATTGAAGTGTTCACTCAGAATCAAGAGGAAACACTCACTAAATCCGTGGACGAACAGTTGCCCAATGTTGAAAATGTTCAAATTGAAAAACCACCCCAAGTTTCAGCTGTTAATCAAACAGAAAAACAAGTCCATGACTCTCCAATAGTAGTTACCCCAGATAACCCTGAACAAAGTGTTTCTGATGCTCAGAACCAACCTTCCTCATCTCAAGGTCAAGAAGAGACAGTTGATCGTACTATGATAATTTTTACTCCACCAGAACAAGTGCCACATCAGGAAGATATAGGAGTCATGTCTCCTGAAATCTCACATTCAGAAGCAGTATTCGAAGAAATCAACACCATCAAGACAAATATGAATCAAATGATGGATGCCATCAAATCCATTCAGTCCACCCAATACTATCATTCTGTCAAGTTGAATGGATCTGAAGATTTTGTTTTTGCAAAACTGAAGAGTATTCAAGAAGTGGTAACTGAACTGTCAGTTGCCATAGAACACAAGCCGAACAAAGCTACAACTGCTGCTCTTTTCGTTGCTCAAGATGTAATCAACCAACGAGTAGAACGACTAGAAACCTCCGTTGCAAACAAAATAGACTCACTGCAAACATCAGTTCTTACTACCATCTCCAGTATTTCAGCAGATGTCGGCATTCTATCTACTGAAGTTCGACAATTGTCTATCAACATGGCTCAGTTTGACAAAAAGGGGGAAGTTAGTATGACTCAGAAAAAGCATTAAAGAGCAGTTCATTGAAGCAGTTCATTGAAGAGCAGTTAGTAGTTCAGCAGTTTATTTTGAGACAATCTTTGTTAAGAAGAAATCTATAAGAGTTCAATCTTTTCCTCAGTTAATAAATGCTTAGTTTTGTCAAACACCAAAAAGGGAGAAATTGTTGGAAACCAAATTTCGGAGTTTGACAAACTGAAGAAACTAACTGAATTGTGAAGACAACTGAATAGTTAAATCAGCTGAACTAATGAAGAAAACTGATCAGTTGGAAACCGATCAGTTAATATATTCAGCTGCATAAGTTTCAGCCAAAACTGATCTCAACTGAATGCTTCTCGGGAAAGAACATTCAACCAACAAAAGGACATAATAAACAACAAATGAATATGGAAAGCCGCACCACAATCATTACAGCATAGAACAACGTATTTCGGCTACTACAATTAAGATGCTGTATTACAATCAATGAAGGGATCATTGCCCAACAAATGATGAAGTGTCATTCAACGGATACTAGAATTCAAATGCATATCAAAGTGACCGTTAAAAGTGAAGTATAAATATGACTGAAGAACTGTAGAATAATAACAACGATCACTCAATCTCAAGCTTGCTGTTACTCTGTCAAAATCTCAGCTCACTCTCATTTGAATTACTCGTAGCAATCAAGGCTACAATCTGAGCTTATTAGAACTCTCTAAAAGTTTTTAGATTCAATTGTGCTAATATCAGTTACGTACTGAAAACCTTGTGTAAAACTAAGAGTTTCAGTTTTGGCAGTTGTGGGTCCAAACTGAAGTGGGTCTGTACAAGTGTTGTACTTGATCAAAGTCTTTTAGTAAATATCCTATCCTTGTGATAGGAGGGGTGACGTAGGAGTAATTAAATTCTCCGAACATTCAGAAACAACTCTTGCATATTTCTTTCAGTTTTGTATTCTATCTTTCAGTCAGTTACTTTCGGCAACTACTCCAGTTTAACTGATTGTTATTGACCAACAAGATTCCGAGTTTCAGTTTGTCACTAAAATGAACTCAAATATTCTTAAAGAACAATTTTAAGTGTGAGTGTTTATTCAACCCCCCCCCCCCCCCTTCTAAACACTCTTAGTGTGATAACCGATCCTATCAAACACCACGCAGTACCTAAATACAACTGAGCCCACTCTCAAGGAGCTCTGGTACTTCCTGAGGCTTCCTCTCGAGCGCCTGAGGTCGAACCATCTGTACCACCTGTCATGTCCACACACAAAAGACACGACAGCCCCCTCTCGGGGGTCAGAAACCCCAGTACGAGACATCAAGAAACCACGATATATGACATAAAAATGCAATGATGCCATGCATGAATGCAATGCATGTGTAGGTGCAAGATATCAGGATAACAGGAATCAAATGATCGATATCCACAATCATACATATATGCTCGAGCTGGTCCACGACTCAGCGGACCGTGCCTGGGATATGACCCTGCCTCGAAGCCAGCAACTACCTAAGCCGGACCGAATCAAGGTAGCAAAAAATCTCCAGTACACCATATCATATCATATATATAACGGATCTCAACCGAAATATAACTGGATCTCAATAACAGATAGGCTCAATATGATATGTTCAGTGGTATTGATGTGTCTAACTAAAATAAAATGTGTGTAAACAAAAGAAATATTTTATTTTATTTTGCACATCAATTACCAACTGATAATATGCGAGTCAGCATATAATATCACATAAATAAACAAATAGAAAATAAATCATACATAGGATCATCAGATGCCTCTGTCGAACATCGTGAAATAACTGATCTCTACGTACCTCAACTAATTTACCAGTAACTTAAATCCTCAAGAAAGTCCTGGAAATGCCAACTCAGACAAATCACTTGAATATTAATTTAAATGGTCTTATTATCATTTAAAAATCCCAGAACCATTTAAATTCACTAAAAATCCAATTTCAACAATTTAGGCATTATAAATTCCTAAAATTCCAATATTCGACTAAAATGCCTAAAATCAATCTTTTTTATTCTATCGTCGCAAAATATTCTCTTCAGCTTTAAATGACGCTAAACTAATATTTAAGCGACTGCGCTAAATTCTAGGTTCGCCAGGTAATACCACCAACTCGTACGATTCCGGAACCTACAACAATAACCCAATAATTAATCAATAATGATACAATATTGGATTCGAAATTGAATTAAATTCACATAGACAATAATCCTCACCGATGTAGCTTATACTTCCAATAACAGAGGCTAAAATCGATCCTAAATCGAAGCTAACCGGCAACATGCGGAAAACTCGTCGGAGTAGGTAACCGGAATCACACAGAAAAACAGGGGTTCTCGAAAATTTACAAAATTGGTACCAAAAGAAAGCTTATGACATAAAGAACAAAACCCCTCAATAAATTTTCAGTTTTGAGTGGCGGAAAACGGCGATTTCAACGGTGAAACCGGCGGCGTTTCTCGACGGGTTTTCAAAAACCGCGATTTTATCTAGCAAGATTGGTATCAATGGATAGCTTTCGTCAAGTGCTTTCCAACCATATATTTACTTGAATTTTTCTGTCACCGGGGAGGCAACAATCGGCGGTCAAAGAGGCGAAAATGATGGTTTGAAGCTTTCACAATGGGGTTTACGGGTTTCTGGAGAGAGATGGAACATTTCGGATGGTGATGTGTATTTTATAAAATATATATATATATATATATATATATATATATATATATATATATATATATATATATATATTAATATTCTATGTGAATGATTATCTTTTATCTTTTCGGGGTTCGAAATTTGACCCAGTCTATTTTATTTCAACTCTTGTGTGCTATAAAATTTAGATATGCATTTTAATATCGTCTATAAACCGATATTTTCTATTACATATTTTAAACACACAATTTAATTATTTGGCTTAATTATTTTAAATTAATCTTAATTATCGCCAAATAATATATTTAAATCGGGTCATTACATTTCTCCCCCTCTAACAAAAGATTTCGTCCTCGAAATCGAAACACACAACACACACCTTATATACAACATAGTCAAACATCTACCACTGATATTACATAGGAAAGTCAGAGTACATGGAATAATTTGTGACAGCTTTCAAACAAGTGAGGCCATTCTTGCCGCATTTTAGCCTCCAGCTCCCATGTAGCCTCTTCAGTCCCATCTCTACTCCACTGTACCATAACCAGTGGAATCGTCTTATTTCGAAGTTGCCTATCCTTTCGATTAAGAATCTGTATAGTATACTCAATATAGCTAAGAGAACTGTCTAACTCCACATCCTCGGGTCTCAGAACATGAGATGGATCCGGCTCATACTTCCGCAGCATCGATACATGAAACACATCATGTATAGCAGACAAACTCTGCGGCAAGTCCAATCTATAAGCCAATAAGCCAATCCTTTCAACAATAGTATACGGTCCAATATAACGTGGAGCTAACTTCCCTTTTAGCCCAAATCTCATCGTGCCACGAAATAGTGACACCTTTAGAAAAACTTGATCACCGACTTGAAATTCCAAAGGCCTGCGTCTTTTATTCGCGTAGCTAGCTTGACGATCCTGAGATGCTTTCATTCTTTTTCTAATCAAATTAATCTTTTCATTCATCTCTTCAACAAACTCAGGTTGTACCAATGGTTTTTCTCCAACCTCATTCCAACATACAGGCGATCGACACCTTCTACCATACAAAGCTTCGAATGGTGCCATCCCAATAGTTGTTTGAAAACTATTATTGTAGGATAATTCAACCGATGGTAAAGATTCTTGCCAGTTTCCACCAAAATCCATTACCACTGATCGTAACATATCCTCCAAAGTTTGTATAGTCCTCTCTGTCTGACCATCTGTTTGGGGATGATAAGTTGTACTCATTGCCAACTTAGTACCCAAAGCATTCTGAAGACTACTCCAAAACTTGGAAGCAAATCTAGGATCTCGATCAGATACAATAGATACTGGAACTCCATGCAATCGAATAATATTATCCACATATAATCGTGCCATTTTAATATAAGCATAAGTACGATCGTATGGGATAAAGTGTGCTGATTTGGACAATCTATCGACTATCACCCAGATAGCATCACAACCTCTGTTTGATCTGGGCAAGTGAGTCACGAAGTCCATTGCAATATGTTCCTAGTTCCATTGTGGTATTTCTAAACTCTGTAACAAACCTCCAGGTTTCATTCTCTCGGCTTTAACCCACTGGCATGTCAAACATTTTGCTACAAATTCAGAAATTTCTCTCTTCATCGCATCCCACCAGAAATATGGCTTCAGTATGTGGTAGATTCTATGAGTACCAGGATAAACACTATGACGGCTGCAATGCGCCTCTTGAAGCAATGCTTCTCTCAATCCTGTGACATTTGGTACCACTAA
Organism: Primulina eburnea; assembly: GCF_022965805.1. Lineage (NCBI taxonomy): Eukaryota > Viridiplantae > Streptophyta > Magnoliopsida > Lamiales > Gesneriaceae > Primulina > Primulina eburnea. The sequence goes on from NC_133101.1 coordinate 14,435,035, forward strand.
CCTGTTATTCATTCGTAAACAACCATCTGATGATATATTGTATTTATCTGGATTACCAAAAAAAACCAAGTCTTTCGATTTCTGAACTTGTGGATCATTCTTTTGAGCTTTCTTGATCTTCGAAATAATCTTCGGCTCAAATTGTAAAGCAGAAACAATAATGATTGCCTTTCGGCTGAAAAGTCAAACCAGAAGTACATAAATCATCATAATTCTGTCAGACATGGATAGATGCTATCATAACATCCTGATACTTCCGGCTTAATGCATCTGCAACCTGATTCATTTTTCCTGGATGATACTGTATTTCACAGTCAAAATCTTTCAATAAATCTAACCATCGTCTCTGCCTCATATTCAGTTCTGATTGAGTAAATAGATATTTCAAACTCTTAAGATCTGAGTAGATAATAAACTGCTCACCATATAAATAATGTCGCCAAACTTTTAAAGCAAAAACAATGGCTGCTAGTTCAAGATCATGAACTGGATATCGGGATTCATGTGTTTTCAATTGCCTTGAAGCATAAGCAATAACTTTTCCATGTTGCATTAAAACACATCCCAAACCTCATGATGATGCATCAGTACAAACCACAAATCCACCTGATCCAGATGACAATGCCAACACTGGTGCGGTTTTTAACTTCTCTTTCAATGTAAGAAAACTCTTTTCACATTCATCTGACCAAATAAATCTTGCATCTTTCTTGGTCAGTTGGGTAATGGGTCAGGCAATCTGGGAAAATCCTTCAATGAATCGTCTATAATAGCCGGCCAATCCCATAAAACTTCGAATCTCCGGTATATTGGTTGGTCTAGCCCAATTCAGGACTGCTTCAACTTTACTCGGATCTACAGATATACCTTGGGCTGATATCACGTGACCCAAAAATATCACGCTATCCATCCAAAATTCACACTTTGACAACTTAGCATACAATTGAGAATCTCGAATTGTTTGAAGAACCAATCGTAAATGCTCTTTATGTTCCCGTTTTGATCTCGAATACACCAGTATATCATCAATAAAGACAATAAAAAATTTATCTAAAAAATTTCTGAACACTCTATTCATCAGATCCATAAACACTGCTGGTGCATTTGTTAAACCAAACGGCATTACTAGGAATTCATAATGCCCATATCTAGTTCTAAAAGCTGTTTTAGGAACATTTTCTTCTCTAATCCGAAGTTGATGGTATCCTGATCGAAGATCAATCTTCGAATAAACAGAATTTCCTTGAAGCTGATCAAACAAGTCATCAATTCTATGCAGAGGGTATTTATTTTTAACAGTGACTCGATTGAGCTGCCTATAATCAATGCACATTCTCATAGAACCATCTTTCTTCTTTACGAACAATACAGGTGCTCCCAGGGTGACATACTAGGGCGGGCGTATATAACCCTTTTCAAGTAAGTCCTGTAATTTCTCTTTCAATTCTTTCAGTTCTGCAGGAGCCATTCTGTACGGTGCTCTAGAAATCGGCGCATTACCCGGCATCAAGTCGATGCTAAAATCAATTTCTCTCTGTGGTGGAAAGCCTGGTATTTATTCAGGAAAGACATCGGGGAATTCTTTCGCTACTGGGATATCAGATAATTTCGGTTCTTTCTTTGTAGCATCCACAGCATAAACCATATATCCCTCATTTCCTAAAGATAATAATCTAAACATTTCCATTGCTGAGACTAACGGTATCTTAGCCTGTGATCCTTGACCATAAAAATTCCATTTTCTACCATAATATGGCCTAAATCGTACAACACCATGAAAACAATCTACATTGGCTCGATAACTGGACAGTGTGTCCATACCAATGATACAATCAAAATCATGCATCGGTAATACAATCAAGTTTGTGATCATAATGCTATCATCGAAATGCAACACACAATCTAACACAATTTGCCCAGATGGAATAAATCGACCAGCTGGCGTAGACACAGATACAGTTTCATTAAATGGTGTAGTCCAGAGTTCATATTCATCAACATAATCGGATGCAATGAATGAATGAGATGCTCCAGTATCAAATAAAACTCGTGCAATATGATCGTAAATAAGGCAAGTACCTGCGATCACCCCTCCTGGAGCCTCTCTAGCCTGGTCCTCAGTCAAAGCATACACTCGGGCTTGTTGGGGACCCTGAAAAGACTGTGGCACATTACCCCTGACCTGTGGTTAACTAGACTGCTGGTATGACGGTGCAGAAGCAAATGGTCACTGAGATGAGCCACCTGGAAAACTACCTCTAGCATAAGGCAACTGCTGTGGCTGCATCTATCCCTGTGCACGGCTCGGACAAACTCTGGCATAATGCCCTGACTGACCACAAGTATGACATGAACCCTGTACTCCACTACACTGTGCATGTAACGCCCCGAAAATTTTAAAGTTCACGTAAACCTCATGCGCGCAATTATTAAATGCTTTTGTATTTTAATTAATTGTTGGGATTTCATTAATTGATTATGTGGTGCATAATTGACATGTTTAAATTATATTTTCTACATTGTTGCATTAAAATTTATTTTTAAAGGTTATTCGAGTTGCGATCGAGGAACGGGGACCGAGGGCTAAAAATGTAAAATGATTTTATTAAATGTTTAGTTTTATTATTTTAAAAATGCGGTCGATGCTTTTAAGTTATTTTCAAAAATAAGGGTTGTGAGGTGATTTTATACGCCGGAACGTAATTTTTATCGGTATTGGATTTTCAAATAAAATTCGAGTTTTCGGGCATCCCGGCTATTAAATTCACATTTTTTATTTAAAAGAAAACTTTGCTATTATTTTATTTAAAATCTAATTAATTTAATTGGGCTTTAATTTATGGCTTAATAGGCCTAAAGTTTAGTTAAGGATTAATTAGTATAAAAGATTGCAACAACCCTATTCTAGACTACACAAAAAACTATCGGCCACCTTATTTCACTTTTGAAAAACTCTTTCCCCCACCCCTTTAAACTGACGGCCACACCTATTAGTTTTAAAATTCAGAAATTCTCTCAAACACCACACACAACTCACGGCACCTTGAGGGAAAATTTTAGGAAGGAATTTCGAAGGCTTCAAGGCAAGTCCAAGCCGTCGTCGCGTCCCGTTCTTCGTCGTCAACGAGTATTCGAGCGTAATTAACGCAAAGGCACACCCTAATCTCCTTTTCTCATCCATTACATCATATTATGTTTGAATTATTGAGTGCATGAAAATCAAGACTTTAATTTCCAGAAATTCGTAATATTGCATGGATGAGTGAAACAACATGGTTTTTGATTCAAATAATTTACATATTGATTGTTTAAGGGGCTGCCATGGTCTTAGGTATGAACTAGTAGTGTTTATGCATGTTTTAACACCCACTAGACTCACGGCAATCACCAAAGAAACAAGCCACAACTGATAATAAAAACAAGTCGGGACCGTATCGGAACGTAATGATCTTGGGGCTCGGTTTTAGGGAAATTCGATGCATGGGCTTGCTTGGGTCACTGCTGGGTTTATGCTAGGGGCTAGGAAGGAGTCCTAGCCATGCTAGGACTCGAGTTAGATGGCTAGGGAAGAGCCCAAGAGCACAAGGACTCTTCCCCAAATCCACCCGAGAGCATCAAATTAGGAAGGCAGCGCTGGTGTATTATGCTGTGCGCAGATGATAAAAGGGACGCACGGCTGGCCTGGGGGCGAGCAAGGAGGGTCCTATAGGGTCTAAGGAAGATGGGTAAGGTCTGGTCTAGGGGCTGGAGTGGCGGGCTGGCGGCTAGGACACGAGGGAAACACTAGGGAAGAGTCCACGGCAGTAGGGACTCTTCCCCTTGCACGAACAGGTGGGTCTCGGGCTGGGGGGCTCTCAGCTCGGTGTGGGGCTGGTCTGGGTGGTCTGGTCGGTACCCTAGGATGTCTAGAGATGGTTAGGAAGGTCTAGGGTAGAGTCCTAGCCAAGCTAGGACTCATCCCTACCAGCAGCGAAGAGTTCTTCTCATGAAGGACTCTTCCCGAGAATTTCTGCGCAGCGGGGTGCGCGAGTTCAGGCGTCGCAGGGGGTTTTGGGGCTTAGCTTAGGGGCTTGTCACGGGTTTGAAGGAGTCCTAGGGGTTCTAGGTCAGTGTCCAACACGTTGGTTCAGGGGCTGGAGACTTTGGGATAGAGTCCTAGTAGCAACTAGAGTCCTTGTCCATCTACAACCCCTTGGCCGAGAATAGTATGGTAAGGGAAGGGTTCGTTTTTGGGTTTTATGGTATGGTCTTGTCAAACTTAGAGTCCAGTGGGTAACTTTAACATGTTGGGCACCTTTTGGTTCGATATGGTTCGGGGGTAACTCGTTAAACTTAAGAGATGGCTCGGGGTCGAAGTTTAGGTGTCAAATTGAGTTCTAAAATAAAGAAAATTTGAAAAACGGCTCACGGGGGTCGAGTCGTGATCCATAAGGGCTAAAATAATATAAAAAGACTAAATTTATAATTTAGGAATTTTATATTAACGTTTGGTATTTTTCGGGATTAAAACACCGTTAAAATCACTAATAAAAGATAAATTGAAAAAGTCTAAGTTGAAAGCCAAATAAAATTATGAAAAATTAGGTTTAAGTTTAAATAATTATTATAAGTCTAAGTTTTTAATTTGGGAATTTTACATGAAAGTTTGGTTTAATTTGGGATTAAAACGCATTGAAACGCTATATTTAAAGATAAATTTAAAAGTCATCGAATTAAGCTAAATAAAAATATGAGAAAATTCTTGTAGGCTTAAATAATTATTTGGGACATGTTAGAGTCGTGAAATCAAGAAAAAAGTCGAAAACGTAAGATGACGAGTCCAGGGGTAAAACGGTCTTTTTACACCTAAAAAATTAGTAAAGGTCATGGCAGTGCCCTATTTGCTGTTTTATATGCTAATATGATTATTTTTAATGTTTATGAATGTTTACAAGTTAAAATGATTATTTTATGATTGTAAATGTTAAAATGGTCATTTTAGATGTCTATGGATTTTTATGATGAAACGATAACGTTAAAAGACATGTTGCATGCTTGGTTTAAAATGAAAAAAAAAATGTTATAAGCATGATTTTTATTCAGTGATGATAACATGTTGAATGATGTGAATGGATTGTGACTAACACGATGATATGTTGGAGATATCGTGAGGGTTATGGTCCCAGTGGGAGCCCGACGATCGTATTTCCTCGGACACGGACATGTATATGTATATGATGATATGATATTACGTAAGGCCAGGGCCCAGTTAACCGGTGAGAGTGTTGCTGGTGTCCCCCGCCGCCCAGTACTGTGGTTACATGTAGATGGATCCATCGCCTAACACGTATATGAAAGTCACAATCAACGATCTGAATTCAACAAACACGAACATGAACATGAATACGAATATGAATATGGATACGAATATGGACATGAATATGAATATGTGTAAGTGATATGTTTATGCCTTTTGAAAATGTTTTTATGCATCATGAAAATGTTTACGAAAACATTTATGTTTAAAGTTTATGCATCTTCATGAAAACGATATTTTAAGTACAAGTACTTTTCACCGTTATATGTTAACTGTATTATGTATTACTCGTTATAAAGATTATGGTGTGTTGAGTCTTTAGACTCACTAGGTGTGATGGATGCAGGTGGTTCTGAGGAAGGTTTTGATGAGTGATACTACTGGACTGATGGCGCACACAACCCGAGGACCAGCGCATTATTTTCCGCATTACGTTTTATGATTTCTTTTAAAGATTTTAAGACCATTTATTTACGCTTTTGAGAGGTTTTGGAGAGTTTAGTATGGGCTACACTTTTCAACATTTATTGCTTTTTAGGTTTGGTAAAACATTTTACGATTTCTGGTTTGACTATCCCCTTTCAATTTTCAAATACTGGTTGGATGATTTACTTTAAAATGGTGCAAGATTATTTTTATGTGCATGTGCATGCAATGACCGAAAATGTGAGAGATTTAAAAAAAAAAATAGTACTTTTAAAACAATAAGAGGTGAGGACATTTTTAGTTGGTATCAGAGCGGTGGTTCCTGTAAAGGGTTGTGCCACCATCAGCGCCGGGAAGATCAGTCGTCAAGCCTCTAAGTTGTAAGTTTTACATGCTTTATGTGATTTTATGATATTACCTGCATAAGTACATAAATTAAATGTTTACTTCACATGTTTAGTAGCTTCATGATAATATATGTTTTATATGCTTGGAATTTTTATTCGTGATACATTATGAAATGAAAAATTATTTTTTTGCGCATGTTGGCTTTGTGGTGGAATTGGACGATGTCGATTTTTGGGAAATAGACGTAAGGAATAATTATTTGAGGATTACAACGACTTTGGGAATAAGAAAATAGATAAATCGAGATTTTAAGTTGATGAAAAATGAAATTGGTTATAGAAATTTATTTTTGGGTAAATAAGTTTAAGTTTATTGAAATTATGTCATGGGAAAACTGTAGAAGAAAATTAAGAATACCAAGAATTTATGGGTTAACCGTAGATTTTTGAAATTAAGGACCAATTAAGATAATTTTTGAGGAAATTAAGAATTAATTTTGTGAATATTAAGGAATTTGGGGACTAGTTTAGCATTAAGCGATAATTAAATGGTTTAAATAATAAGAATTTTGAGGATTTAGACTTTTAAGAATAGTCAAAACCTTGGGATATCTTGGTGTTAGTGCTATAAGAAATTTTAATCAATGGATTTTAAGGATGAATCAATATTAAGTTTGAAAATCTAAGCGTTAGCGGATACGTTTGAGATTTTAAGATTGAAATTTGATAAGTCGACGAATATTTTGGGTATAAATTAAGGAAAGTAATATATGATAAGTTTGGTTTTCCATATTTTAATGTTGGGAATCGTAAGAAAAATTTAAATTCGAGGTTATAATAGTAATAGCACTGAATAATTTGGGTCTTTCTAAGTTTCGATTTGAAAATAGGATTTAAGAAGGAAAATTTAATTGGGATACTAGAACTGAATCTAAACTTTGGGTTATTAAGGATAAGCGAATTTCGAGGACGAAATTCAATTTAAGGGGGGGAGATTGTAACGCCCCGAAAATTTTAAAGTTCACGTAAACCTCATGCGTGCAATTATTAAATGCTTTTGTATTTTAATTAATTGTTGGGATTTCATTAATTGATTATGTGGTGCATAATTGACATGTTTAAATTATATTTTCTACATTGTTGCATTAAAATTTATTTTTAAAGGTTATTCGAGTTGCGATCGAGGAACGGGGACCGAGGGCTAAAAATGTAAAATGATTTTATTAAATGTTTAGTTTTATTATTTTAAAAATGCGGTCGATGCTTTTAAGTTATTTTCAAAAATAAGGGTTGTGAGGTGATTTTATACGCCGGAACGTAATTTTTATCGGTATTGGATTTTCAAATAAAATTCGAGTTTTCGGGCATCCCGGCTATTAAATTCACATTTTTTATTTAAAAGAAAACTTTGCTATTATTTTATTTAAAATCTAATTAATTTAATTGGGCTTTAATTTATGGCTTAATAGGCCTAAAGTTTAGTTAAGGATTAATTAGTATAAAAGATTGCAACAACCCTATTCTAGACTACACAAAAAACTATCGGCCACCTTATTTCACTTTTGAAAAACTCTTTCCCCCACCCCTTTAAACTGACGGCCACACCTATTAGTTTTAAAATTCAGAAATTCTCTCAAACACCACACACAACTCACGGCACCTTGAGGGAAAATTTTAGGAAGGAATTTCGAAGGCTTCAAGGCAAGTCCAAGCCGTCGTCGCGTCCCGTTCTTCGTCGTCAACGAGTATTCGAGCGTAATTAACGCAAAGGCACACCCTAATCTCCTTTTCTCATCCATTACATCATATTATGTTTGAATTATTGAGTGCATGAAAATCAAGACTTTAATTTCCAGAAATTCGTAATATTGCATGGATGAGTGAAACAACATGGTTTTTGATTCAAATAATTTACATATTGATTGTTTAAGGGGCTGCCATGGTCTTAGGTATGAACTAGTAGTGTTTATGCATGTTTTAACACCCACTAGACTCACGGCAATCACCAAAGAAACAAGCCACAACTGATAATAAAAACAAGTCGGGACCGTATCGGAACGTAATGATCTTGGGGCTCGGTTTTAGGGAAATTCGATGCATGGGCTTGCTTGGGTCACTGCTGGGTTTATGCTAGGGGCTAGGAAGGAGTCCTAGCCATGCTAGGACTCGAGTTAGATGGCTAGGGAAGAGCCCAAGAGCACAAGGACTCTTCCCCAAATCCACCCGAGAGCATCAAATTAGGAAGGCAGCGCTGGTGTATTATGCTGTGCGCAGATGATAAAAGGGACGCACGGCTGGCCTGGGGGCGAGCAAGGAGGGTCCTATAGGGTCTAAGGAAGATGGGTAAGGTCTGGTCTAGGGGCTGGAGTGGCGGGCTGGCGGCTAGGACACGAGGGAAACACTAGGGAAGAGTCCACGGCAGTAGGGACTCTTCCCCTTGCACGAACAGGTGGGTCTCGGGCTGGGGGGCTCTCAGCTCGGTGTGGGGCTGGTCTGGGTGGTCTGGTCGGTACCCTAGGATGTCTAGAGATGGTTAGGAAGGTCTAGGGTAGAGTCCTAGCCAAGCTAGGACTCATCCCTACCAGCAGCGAAGAGTTCTTCTCATGAAGGACTCTTCCCGAGAATTTCTGCGCAGCGGGGTGCGCGAGTTCAGGCGTCGCAGGGGGTTTTGGGGCTTAGCTTAGGGGCTTGTCACGGGTTTGAAGGAGTCCTAGGGGTTCTAGGTCAGTGTCCAACACGTTGGTTCAGAGGCTGGAGACTTTGGGATAGAGTCCTAGTAGCAACTAGAGTCCTTGTCCATCTACAACCCCTTGGCCGAGAATAGTATGGTAAGGGAAGGGTTCGTTTTTGGGTTTTATGGTATGGTCTTGTCAAACTTAGAGTCCAGTGGGTAACTTTAACATGTTGGGCACCTTTTGGTTCGATATGGTTCGGGGGTAACTCGTTAAACTTAAGAGATGGCTCGGGGTCGAAGTTTAGGTGTCAAATTGAGTTCTAAAATAAAGAAAATTTGAAAAACGGCTCACGGGGGTCGAGTCGTGATCCATAAGGGCTAAAATAATATAAAAAGACTAAATTTATAATTTAGGAATTTTATATTAACGTTTGGTATTTTTCGGGATTAAAACACCGTTAAAATCACTAATAAAAGATAAATTGAAAAAGTCTAAGTTGAAAGCCAAATAAAATTATGAAAAATTAGGTTTAAGTTTAAATAATTATTATAAGTCTAAGTTTTTAATTTGGGAATTTTACATGAAAGTTTGGTTTAATTTGGGATTAAAACGCATTGAAACGCTATATTTAAAGATAAATTTAAAAGTCATCGAATTAAGCTAAATAAAAATATGAGAAAATTCTTGTAGGCTTAAATAATTATTTGGGACATGTTAGAGTCGTGAAATCAAGAAAAAAGTCGAAAACGTAAGATGACGAGTCCAGGGGTAAAACGGTCTTTTTACACCTAAAAAATTAGTAAAGGTCATGGCAGTGCCCTATTTGCTGTTTTATATGCTAATATGATTATTTTTAATGTTTATGAATGTTTACAAGTTAAAATGATTATTTTATGATTGTAAATGTTAAAATGGTCATTTTAGATGTCTATGGATTTTTATGATGAAACGATAACGTTAAAAGACATGTTGCATGCTTGGTTTAAAATGAAAAAAAAAATGTTATAAGCATGATTTTTATTCAGTGATGATAACATGTTGAATGATGTGAATGGATTGTGACTAACACGATGATATGTTGGAGATATCGTGAGGGTTATGGTCCCAGTGGGAGCCCGACGATCGTATTTCCTCGGACACGGACATGTATATGTATATGATGATATGATATTACGTAAGGCCAGGGCCCAGTTGACCGGTGAGAGTGTTGCTGGTGTCCCCCGCCGCCCAGTACTGTGGTTACATGTAGATGGATCCATCGCCTAACACGTATATGAAAGTCACAATCAACGATCTGAATTCAACAAACACGAACATGAACATGAATACGAATATGAATATGGATACGAATATGGACATGAATATGAATATGTGTAAGTGATATGTTTATGCCTTTTGAAAATGTTTTTATGCATCATGAAAATGTTTACGAAAACGTTTATGTTTAAAGTTTATGCATCTTCATGAAAACGATATTTTAAGTACAAGTACTTTTCACCGTTATATGTTAACTGTATTATGTATTACTCGTTATAAAGATTATGGTGTGTTGAGTCTTTAGACTCACTAGGTGTGATGGATGCAGGTGGTTCTGAGGAAGGTTTTGATGAGTGATACTACTGGACTGATGGCGCACACAACCCGAGGACCAGCGCATTATTTTCCGCATTAAGTTTTATGATTTCTTTTAAAGATTTTAAGACCATTTATTTACGCTTTTGAGAGGTTTTGGAGAGTTTAGTATGGGCTACACTTTTCAACATTTATTGCTTTTTAGGTTTGGTAAAACATTTTACGATTTCTGGTTTGACTATCCCCTTTCAATTTTCAAATACTGGTTGGATGATTTACTTTAAAATGGTGCAAGATTATTTTTATGTGCATGTGCATGCAATGACCGAAAATGTGAGAGATTTAAAAAAAAAATAGTACTTTTAAAACAATAAGAGGTGAGGACATTTTAGTGCAGTAGTATGTATTCCTCCACATCGATCACAGTAAATCACGGGGTACTGTCCACCTGTCACACTTTTTAAACTGCTCGAACTAGAGGAACTGAACTGATATTTCTTTTTAAATTGTTTTCTTTTTGGTCTGAATTGTTTTTGTTTCTGTTGGTATGACTGTTGAGATGGAAAAGATGGTGTACCTGCTGGAAAATATGAACCCCCACTAGGCATTTGTGGAGCCTGTTGTTCTCTACCCCTTTTCAATCCAGCTTCAATTCCAATCGCCTTATCCACAGCTTCGGCATAAGTTGTAGGCGACCAAGCCATAACCATAGCATGTATTTGAAAGTCCAGTCCTTACAAAAATTTTGAAATTTTACCTTTTTCACTCACAGCCACATGTGGCACATAAGTGAGGAGAGCAGAAAGTTGTCGAGCATATTCTTCAACGGACATATTGCTCTGAACTAGTCGATGAAATTCTGAATCTCGGGTTGAATAGTAGGATGGTGGAGCATATTCTTGGAGAAATTTAGCACGAAACACCTCCCAAGTGATTTGACTACCTGTTTGTTGCAATACATTGGTAGTAGCCTCCCACCAACGCTGTGCACGATCCCGTAATTGGAGAACTGCCATGATCAACCTTCTATCAGAATCATAATGCACTGTGTTAAACACGAATTCCATGTGTTTCAGCCATCCTTCTGCTCGATCACTGCCTTCATTCCCAAAGAATTTCGCGGGATGCATATTTTGAAATCGAGCTACAGCCAATTCCATTTCATCAACCCTGTTCACCAACTGTTCTACCTCTGCATCAGCTCTAGCGGCTACCTCTGCAGCAGGACGCCAGCGTCTACCTTGAGGAACTCTGTCAATTCCTCTGATATTCTTTGCCCCAGACTCCTGAGCCACTTCTTTCCTTTTCCCTTTATTTCCTCTAGTTGCCATTCTACAGAATTTAAGGTTAAATTCCCAAAATATTCAATAACCTCAATATAATCCAAAACACCGGAATAAAACTCAAATGCATAGTCTACATGTCATATCTCTAATATACTAACATGTAATTCACATCAGGCAAGAGCAATTAATTTCAAATAATCAAACACATGCGCACAAATCTCTTGTGCCGAAACTCGAGTGTACTAACTCTAATACGAGCGTATCCTAGTCTACGCTCTGATACCAACTGTGAGGGCCCGTTATCCTAAAAACGATTTATTAACATGCAATCATAATTAATCAGTAAACAGCGGAAAAATGAGTTAAAAATTTGCGTTTGGGCCTATAAAAATTTCGGCATGACCTTCGCATAAATGGGACATACCAGAAAATCAAATACACAACGTATGCCCTCAATAAACACAACAGCATAAACATGTGCCAGCTAAACACAAACATGACATATACAAACCCAAAATATCATAGAGCCGACAAGGCTCGATAATACCATTATACAATACTCCAAATATATACATATAATATCTGGGAGACATCAACACCACGCAGTACCTAAATACAACTGAGCCCACTCTCAAGGAGCTCTGGTACTTCCTGAGGCTTCCTCTCGAGCGCCTGAGGTCGAACCATCTGTACCACCTGTCATGTCCACACACAAAAGACACGACAGCCCCCTCTCGAGGGTCAGAAACCCCAGTACGAGACATCAAGAAACCACGATATATGACAGAAATTCAATGATGCCATGCATGAATTCAATGCATGTGTAGGTGCAAGATATCAGGATATCAGGAATCAAATGATCGATATCAACAATCATACATATATGCTCGAGCTGGTCCACGACTTAGCGGACCGTGCCTGGGATATGACCCAGCCTCGAAGCCAGCAACTACCTAAGCCGGACCGAATCAAGGTAGCCGAACATCTCCAGTACACCATATCATATCATATATGTAACGGATCTCAACCGAAATATAACTGGATCTCAATAACAGATAGGCTCAATATGATATGTTCAGTGGTATTGATGTGTCTAACTAAAATAAAATGTGTGTAAACAAAAGAAATATTTTATTTTATTTTGCACATCAATTACCAACTGATAATATGCGAGTCAGCATATAATATCACATAAATCAACAAATATCAAATAAATCATACACAGGATCATCAGATGCCTCTGTCAGACATCGTGAAAATAACTGATCTCTACGTACCTCAACTAATTTACCAGTAACATAAATCCTCAAGAAAGTCCTGCAAATGCCAACTCAGACAAATCACCTGAATATTAATTTAAATGGTCTTATTATCATATAAAAATTCCAGAACCATTTAAATTCACTAAAAATCCAATTTCAACAATTTAGGCATTATAAATTCCTAAAATTCCAATATTCGACTAAAATGCCTAAAATCAATCCTTTCTATTCTATCGTCGCAAAATATTCTTTTCAGCTTTAAATGACGCTAAACTAATATTTAAGCGACTGCGATAAATTCTAGGTTCGCCAGGTAATACCTCCAACTCGCACAATTCCGGAACCTAGAACAATAACCCAATAATTAATCAATAATGATACAATATTTGATTTGAAATTGAATTAAATTCACATAGACAATAATCCTCACCGATGTAGCTTATACTTCCAATAGCAGAGGCTAAAATCGATCCTAAATCGAAGCTAACCGGCAACATGCGGCAAACTCGCCGGAGTAGGTAAACGGAATCACACAGAAAAACAGGGGTTCTCGAAAATTTACAAAATTGGTACCAAAAGAAAGCTCATGACATAAAGAACAAAACCCCTCAATCAATTTTCAGTTTTGAGGGCGGAAAACGGCGATTTCAACGGTGAAACCGGCGGCGTTTCTCGACGGGTTTTCAGAAATCGCGATTTTATCTAGCAAGATTGGTATCAATGGATAGCTTTCGTCAAGGGCTTTCCAACCGTATATTTACTTGAATTTTTTGGTCACCGGGGCGGCTACAATCGGCGGTCAAAGAGGCGAAAATGATGGTTTGAAGCTTTCACAATGGGGTTTACGGGTTTCTGGAGAGAGAAGGAACATTTCGGATGGCGATGTGTATTTTATATAATATATATATATATATATATTTATATATATATATATATATATATATATATATATATATATATATATTATATGTGCATGTTTATCTTTTATCTTTTTGAGGTTCGAAATTTGACCCAGTCTATTTTATTTCAACTCTTGTGTGCTATAAAATTTAGATATGCATTTTAATATCGTCTATAAACCGATATTTTCTAATACATATTTTAAACACACAATCTAATTATTTGGCTTAATTATTTTAAATTAATCTTAATTATCGCCAAATAATATATTTAAATCGGGTCATTACAACTTTTCAAATTGAAAGCAGATCATGTAGCTGCATTGAAGCTGATTTAGTAAGTACGGAGGTTCATTTCATGGAATAAAATGATAAAACTAAATCAGATAGTGAATGCAGTGTGCAGTACATTAGTTTCATTCTGTCTCCTTCGTTTTCTTTCTTTTCTTAAACTAGATACAGATGGCTCATTAGGGCATTCAGATTCTGCATTATCTCGACTCCCTATCACCTGTATAAAGAAAAAACCCCAAGAATAGTTGGAATTCATATCATTAATTGTTATGTCATCAAGAATATTTTTCATCTAGAAAAGTATATGGGGATATGCAAGAAACGGTAATCAGCAAAAAGTTGAAAGATAGAAACAACTCACATCTAAACTTTCTGAAGATATAATTTGAGACTCTCCGAAATTGATCTTGGAAAGATAATTATACATCATCTCTGATATGTCCATAACCTAGAAAATTTCAAATTATAACTTTAGCAAATGTGTGAAAAACAAACATTAAATTTAGGAATCACAGATAACATACTAGATTCCAAATTCATGACATTTATTATGCATAAGCAACAAAACTGTAAATACAACAAACTTGAAGGGTTATGAAATTCTTTTTGAAAGAAATGTTGATTAGGTATTGCCTCTCCAAACATAAACAAAGCCTCCAGTACTAACACAACAAATTTACACATTAGCACAAATATGAATCTACTCATGGGCTCATAGCCAACACAGAACCAACAGTAAGAACATAATTAAGAGCATCTATAGACACAAGAATTGAAACAATTCCATTGCTAAAATTTTCACCATTCTTTTTGGTTCAGGAAGATTATTAAAGTGAAGAGACAGCAAGCTCGAACCATAATTCTGGTCCTGCCACCACTACTTCCTGAAAGCTTCATTTATAAAATACTTAATACCTCAATCCATTCAGCCGAAAAATCACAGAAGGGAAAGCGGTAAAGTTTGACGCGTCCCCCAGTGGTGCAAACAGAAAGCAAACAATTGCACGATTCATAGCAAAATGTAGAATTAATTCAGGGAGGCAACTTGCGTTGCATACTCAAACAAAAACTTCGATCAGGGGTAATGGTATCAGTACCCAGCATTGCTAGCAAGACCTGCAGGAGACCAGGAAATTGACCTAACACATGGCCGTGTATCCCTCGACACATGCATTGGCAACAAGCACCCAGAGAGAAAATCTATCCCTGTGACAAAATGAAAACAAAATCAAATGCAGTGACCTGAGAAAATAAAAAGTACTTGAAACCTCAACTCAAAATTAATTTTCATTTGCACTGTAAATGTGAAGGCCCGTAAAATCCTTGCTTGAAAATTTGCGGAAAATTAAAAATTTTCTTTTTAAAAGAACTTAAACGGCCTCATTCATAGAATCACTGGTGAATCAAATTCAATGTTTCAAATTATTGCAGCGGTAGAAAAATAAATTTGTCAACAATAACAATTTAAAATTTGTCCAACGACTGATAAAATTATTAGCGGAAAAATAACAACTGCTGCGCTGAGGTCCTCGGGTGCCACTACTGCCGACCCAAGCTGGCTCACTGATCCCCGTCCTCGGCCTTGGCCTCATCAGTACCTACAACAATCAAGTCTAGTGAGCCTAAAGACTCAGCATGCATATATCGCAGGTAACGAGTAACATCTGAAGTAAAATATGCATGGGATAAAATATCATGTCATGAGGCATGCTGAAAATAATCTGTACTCATGCTGAAAATAATCTGTACTGAGCAATTATAATACGTGCATAACTGAACTGATAATCACAGTAAAAACGTTTGCTCCTTGGAGCCCTGTACTGAAATAACTGGTAAAATTTTCTGTTGAGATTATGTTTTACGCCTGTGGCCACTGCACTAAGCTGAACTGATCGGTAACTGGCTACCGGGGAGTCTGAAACTGAACTGATCTGGTCGGTCACTGGCGACCGGGTGGTACCAAACTGAACTGAGCGGTCACTGGCGACCGTATAAAATAATACTCCCACATAGTGAATGAACCACAAGCCCTATCGCATAAATCTCAAAAAAATCATTTTCTGTTTTTAATGCACGTAATATAATTAACTGGCATAATGAAAAATCCTGTTATTTTTCTGACTGGATTGGATTGGATCGTCCCCTGGGCTCGCTGCAACCTAACTGGGCCATGAAAATATGCAATAGCTTAAACTTGACAAACTATGCAATTTAGTTCAAAAGATGCGACTATGACGCCTAATGACTTCGTATTTAATCATGACTCCGAGCCAACCTGAACCGAAACTGAACCGACGTATAGTCATGATTAAAATACGCTGAAAAATCATAAAATAATGCTCCTAAAATGGTAGGGTCGAAATCTAGGTGGAATGAAGGCCAAAACAAGAAACGCTCTTTCGAGAGTCGATTTGGCACATCGCACCGTAAATTCTCGTACGATTTCAAAAATGATCCGAATCACAAACGGTCAAAAACATGACCTTTCCAACTCAAAGGGGCACTGTCCAGTCCAAGGCCATGGGCTAAAAGCCGACCAAGAACTCGAACGAGCCTCTGAACCTTCACAGCAACTTGCTGTCAAAAAAATACAGCAGCTGCTCACTTGTTTTCCTTGTGTCGTTTTCGAGTCCGCCGGCCATTGGGGCTTACACCACCAACCAGAGACCCTTACCAACATCCCAAGGAAGGATTTGAACCATGTCTAAGGGCACAAGACCAGCCACAATTCGCATCCCACCAGAAACGAGACTACACACCTAGCCGAGAAGGAAATCCTGCGCGCGTAGGGAGTTTGGCTTCGCTTGTCGTCTCGTGTCGTTCCAGTGGCCATTTCATTGACCATGGCACGATCCAGACATCTAGGGGCACAGTATGAACCGTGGCTAAGGGCCATAGGCCAACCAAGATCCACACCATTCCACCAAATTGAACACACACATGCTGTAAAATGAAGAGGGGCGAAAGGGTGCAGGGGCTGTTCTTGGGTTGGATTTAAAAACCGATGCACCATGGACCAAGCCACCAAAAGGGCGACTTAGTCACGTCTTAGACTTGCTAGAGGAGTGATCCAACCATGGCTAAGAGCCCTTAGGGCAGCCAAGATCAGATCCAACCCCTTGACATAAAAACTGAAATTTTGAACACCATTTTCTGCACCTATGGGACTTGCTGTCATTTCGGTTTTTCCAGCAAGCATGGGACTGAAAAAAACGTTCTAACATGGCCCTAACATGTCCTAGTACATGTCCATAATCAGCTTTGAGCCCCTGGAATGATCCATCCCTGAAATCGAAACAAAACATACCAATCGTGAAGCACAAGGTGGAACAAAAATCTGCACAGAATTTTTCTTTGTTCAAGTTGCTTAAAATTTCGGTTTTTGCTCAATAAAACATGATCATGTACTGAAAAATATTTGATAATATGACTTGATTGAGGTTTAGAAAAAGTATATACATGCCTTGGATTCGTTTCGAAAGAAAACGAAAAGAACGAAGCGATACAGCGCGGAGGAGACGGAGTTGCTTGCTTCTCTACCTTTCCTTGGCTCTTGATCTTTCTCCCTTTCTCTCTAGCTATTACTCACGTTTTTTTACACTGAAAATGATCTGAATTTCGTGAATGAGGGAGGAGAAGTGATGGTTGGAATGGTGAGGGGCAAGATCCACAAATAAAGGATCTCAACTCAATGGCCAAGCCCACCTCATTAAATTTGAATATGATGGTTGTTTTCAAATGATCCCTTGGGTGATTCTAGAGTGTGATGACCGATCATCTATACCAACTTAGATTAGGATAATCTCTTTAATTAATTAAATAGTGTTAAACAAATTGGAGGGATTATCTTACTAATTAAATATCAAGAAGGGTTCAAGGTTTGATGAGTTGGCAAAGAGTTTGTCTAGAAAATAAGGGGTGACCGAAATCTACTAATAAAATGAATGGGGAGTGTTGTTTATTTACTAAATTAATAACTCTTAAAAGTCTCACTAATCCTTTAATTAATTTAGTGAGCTAACCCCTTAATTATGCAACTTAAATGGGCTTATTTCTTAATCACCTCAAGCAACTTAAATAATTCCTTAAACTTCTTTTTTAACTTAAATGAACTTACTTGTTAGCTAAATTAACTCCCGGAAATATTTCTCGAATCTTAAATCCTATCTCAAAACTCCAACTCCGGTCCGGTCTCACTGAAATAACTGAAATGCTAAAAATCAACTACTGAACTGAAATAATAAAATAATTAACTTCAAAGAAAAGCATTTAAAATAATCATGCAATGAAGTCAATTAAATTTAAAAATCTAGAATTATGCATGGCTTATACGTAGACTGATTTACGGGTTCTACAATCCTTCCCCCCTTAAAAGAAATTTCGTCCTCGAAATTAGAACTCACCGAATAACTCAGGGTAACGCTCTCTCATCTCCGGCTCAGACTCCAACGTGGCTTCCTCCTCAGAATGGTTGAGCCATTTGACTTTGACTCGCTTAACCAGCTTGTTCCGAAGCTTCTTCTCCTGTCTGTCTAGGATCTGCACTGGTCTCTCCTCATAAGATAGGTTCGGAGTAAGCTGCAACGGCTCAAAGTTCAAGACATGCGAAGGATTTGCCATATACTTCCTCAGCATAGAGACGTGGAAGACATTGTGTACTCCGGCCAGATTCGGCGGAAGAGCAACACGATAAGCTAGTGTCCCAACTCTGTCAAGGATCTCAAATGGTCCAATGAATCTCGGACTGAGCTTCCCTTTCTTCCCAAATCTCATGACACCCTTCATAGGTGCCACTTTCACAAAGACATGGTCGCCCACTGCAAACTCGAAGTCTCTCCTCCGCTGATCGGCATAACTCTTTTGTCGGCTCTGAGCAGTCCTCATCCTATCACGGATCTTGACTACTACATCTGCTGCCTGCTGAACAATCTCTGGACCCAACTCTGCTCTCTCTCCTACTTCATCACAATGAACAGGAGATCTGCACTTGCAGCCATACAGTGCTTCATACGGAGCCATACCAATAGAAGATTGGAAAATGTTGTTATAAGTGAACTCAACCAGTGGCAAGTTCGACTCCCAACTCCCTGAGAAATCAATGACGCAAGCACGGAGAAGATCCTCCAATATCTGAATAACCCTCTCCGACTGCCCATCTGTCTGCGGATGGAAAGCTGTGCTAAACAGCAACTTCGTACCCATAGTCGAATGCAAGCTCTTCCAAAAAGAGGAAGTAAATCTGGGGTCTCTGTCAGATACGATAGAAACTGGAATACCATGAAGTCGGACTATCTCCCGGATATACAACTCTGCATACTGAACCATGCTGAAAGTCGTCTTAATGGGCAAGAAGTGCGCTGATTTGGAAAGACGATATACAATCACCCAAATGGCATTTGATCCTCTGACTGACTTCGGCAAACCTGTCACGAAGTCCATGGTAATATTCTCCCACTTCCACTTGGGAATGGGAAGAGGCTTGAGCAAGCCGGCTGGTCTCTGATGCTCTGCCTTCACTAGCTGACAAGTCAGACACTCAGATACAAAACGTCTGATGTCCTTCTTCATCCCAGGCCACCAATACAACAACTGCAGATCTTTGTACATCTTCGTACTCCCAGGGTGAATGGAGTACGGTGACATATGGGCCTCTGATAGAATATCTGCTCGGATAGTATCACTGTTAGGAACCCACATCCTGTCTCGGTATCTCACAATACCGTCGCTGACTGAATACAAGACACTGCCCTTGACTTCATCTCTCTTCTTCCACTGTGCCAACTGCTCATCTTCTGCCTGACCACTGCGAATACGGTCCAAAAGGGAAGACTGAATGGTCAAGGTAGATAAACGAGGAACTCTATCTCGAGGATAAGTCTCCAGATCAAACCTCTGCATCTCAAGCTGAAGAGGTCTTTGAATCGTCAAATGAGCCATCACTGCGACTTTTCTGCTCAAAGCATCCGCAACTACATTAGCTTTACCCGAGTGGTAGCTAATGTCACAATCATAGTCTTTCACAAGCTCCAACCAACGTCTCTGACGCATGTTCAGCTCCTTCTGTGTAAAGAAATACTTGAGGCTCTTGTGGTCGGTAAAGATCTGGCATTTCTCTCCATACAGATAGTGCCTCCAAATCTTCAAAGCAAAAACTACGGCTGCTAACTCCAGATCATGGGTAGGGTAGTTCTTCTCATGGACCTTCAGCTGTCGAGAAGCATACGCTATCACTCTCCCATGCTGCATCAACACTGCGCCAAGACCGAGCTTCGAAGCATCGGTATACAGAACAAACTCTCCGGGCCCTGACGGCATGGCCAAAACTGGTGCTGAGATAAGAGCTTGCTTCAAAGTATCAAAGCTCTTCTGACACTCCTCGCTCCATACAAATTTCACATTCTTCTTGGTCAATGATGTGAGTGGAACGGCAATAGAGGAGAATCCCTTAATGAATTTCCGGTAATATCCTGCTAGGCCGAGAAAACTGCGGATTTCAGATGCATTCTGAGGCACAACCCAATCTCTGACTGCTGTAACCTTTGCTGGGTCTACCTCAATACCACTGCTAGAAACAATGTGGCCTAAGAACGCCACCTTCTCTAACCAGAATTCGCACTTACTGAATTTTGCAAATAACTTGTGCTTATGCAAGGTCTGCAACACTGTGGTCAAATGTCTACTGTGATCCTCTTGACTCTTGGAGTAGACGAGAATGTCGTCTATGAACACTATCACAAACTGGTCAAGATACGGCTGAAATACGCGATTCATGAGATCCATGAAGATCGCTGGCGCATTCGTCAGACCGAACGGCATCACAAGGAACTCATAGTGACCGTAACGAGTCCTGAAAGCAGTCTTGAAAACATCAGCATCCTTCACCCTCAACTGGTGATAACCGGAACGCAGATCAATCTTGGAGATCGAAGCTCCCTGCAACTGGTCAAACAAATCCTCGATCCTCGGAAGTGGGTATTTGTTCTTCACTGTAACCCTGTTCAATTCCCGATAGTCAATGCAAAGTCTCATAGAGCCATCCTTCTTCTTAACAAACAAGACTGGCGCGCCCCAAGGTGAAAAGCTCGGGCGAATGAATTCTTTGTCGAGAAGTTCCTGAATCTGCTTCTTAAGCGCTGCCATCTCTGTCGGTGCTAATCGGTACGGCGCTTTGGATATCGGAGTCGTACCTGGCATAAGCTCAATGGAAAACTCCACCTCTCTCTCGGGCGGCATACCAGAGACGTCTTCGGGAAAAACGTCTAAGAAATCTCTGGCAATCGGAACATCTGAGGCTAACTGGCTGGGTTCCTCGGGGACAGATAAAAAGGTCGCTAGAAATGCCCGACACTCTCTATGCATGAGCTTCCTGGCCTGAACATAAGGAATAATGCGCGGTAAAGAAAAGTACATGTCTGGCTCAAATAAGAACTGTTCCATTCCAGGCGGTCGAACAAGAACAGATCTCCGCTGGAAATCTATCAACACTCTGTTCCTCAATAGCCAGTCCATCCCTAAGATGATGTCAAATTCTGGCATTGGTAGCACGATCAGATCCGCATAAACAATATTACCGTGCAACTCAAGATCTATATCTCAGATAACATTGGTAGCTGCCATCTCCTCGCCTGATGGCAACACTACTGAAAAGGCTGTGTCTAGCCCAATGGTCTTGATCTTGAGAAAGTTTGCAAATACCTCTGAAATAAACGAGTGAGTGGCCCCTGAATCTATCAAGGCCTTGGTAGCGGAACCAGATATAAAAATTCTCCCTGAAAGATCGGAACTCTAAGTTGAATCCAATAGCTACAAGAGTTAAACTTATAGGCATGCAAAGGTCAAAGTTCTTCTAACTTAAATCCCCAAACTAATATTGAGTAGAGCATGCAATCCTATCGCAGTTCTAAGTTCAAATCTAAATCCCGATTCCCAAAATACGGAAATTCAAATAATACTTAAGCTTAAAAGTACCTGTCAACAACATAGTCTCCGGGTTTGTTTCCGTGGCATGGAGAGCAAAAACTCTTCCTTGGGTAGGCAGATTCCTCTGAGGGCACTGCAGCAACATGTGGTCTGGACTGCCACATTTAAAACACTTTCCTGAGCCAGCCATACATGCTCCAGAATGGCGACGTGAGCACCTGGGACAGACTGGGTGCTCCTGAGTCCTCGGGGCTGGGCGTCCCCGCTGCTGCTGCTGCTGGCCTCGGTTCCTGGGCGATCCATGAAAAGGCCTCTTATTCTGCTGCTGATGCTGATGAGGAGGAGGGCGGTGCGTTGCCTGGACTAGGCGCTTGCCCTGGCGATCCCTCTCAATATCCCGCAGGTCCTGCTCTACGGCTAGGGCTTTGGAGACGGCAATCTCATAAGTAGCAGGGTCAGACACCCTAACATCTCGGCGCAAGATCGGCCGTAAACCCACCAGGAAATGCATCAACTTAGCTTTGGCATCATTCGTGATCAGGGCACAAAGTGACAGCCCCTCTCGAACTTACGTATGAACTCCGTAACTGTCATATCACCCTGTCGCAGGCTCATGAACTCGGTGGTCAATCGGGTGCGCACTTCCTCAGCAAAATACTTGGAGTAGAAAACCTCCGTGATGCGCATCCAAGTAAGCGTAGCCAAGTTCAGGGCTACGGCTGCTCCTTCCCACCATAAGCGGGCATCTCCAGTGAACAGATAGGTGGCGCATCTGACTCTGTCGGCATCTCCAAGCTCCATAAACTCGAAGATGACCTCGAGGAATTTGATCCATCCCTCGGCAATCATGGGGTCCGACGTCCCAGAAAACTCCTTCGGGCGCATTTTCATAAACCTCTCATAAACAGCCTCGGGCCCTGTCAGCCTGGCTGCGGTTGCGGCTGCGGCATGGTTCCCCGCAAACTGTGCGAAGAACTGCGTCATCCCAGCTAGCATCTGGGCATGCATATCCGGTGGAGGTGGAGGAGGAGAAGGATGTGTCTGCCTCTCTTGTCCCTGATCATCATCGTCCTCGCGACAGTGCTCGCCACCACCTCTCGGGCGTCCAACTTGACGTCTAGGGGGCATACTGTTCCAACATAACCCATACGTAACTAACATGCATAATTCCATAATTTATTTTAAATGAACATTGAAATACTGAAAATCTGATCGTAAACTATTACATGGAAGCATGCTGTCAAAATACTTCAAATTTAAATACTGAACGATAAAAATCTGGGCGTAATATATATTTCATGAAAACATGCTGTTAAATAATCCATGCTTTAAATAAAATGCTGTAATGTAAAACTTACAGACCGAAGACGTGGCTTCGTGAGTTTCTCGGAGTCAGTAGTAGTGTAACCCTTTACAAGAACATAGGCTCTGATACCAACTGTGAAGGCCCGTAAAATCCTTGCTTGAAAATTTGCGGAAAATTAAAAATTTTCTTTTTAAAAGAACTTAAACGGCCTCATTCATAAAATCACTGGTTAATCAAATTCAATGTTTCAAATTATTGCAGCGGAAGAAAAATAAAGTTGTCAACAATAACAATTTAAAATTTGTCCAACGACTGATAAAATTATTAGCGGAAAAATAACAACTGCTGCGCTGAGGTCCTCGGGTGCCACTACTGCCGACCCAAGCTGGCTCACTAATCCCCGTCCTCGGCCTTGGCCTCATCAGTACCTACAACAATCAAGTCTAGTGAGCCTAAAGACTCAGCATGCATATATCGCAGGTAACGAGTAAAATCTGAAGTAAAATATGCATGGGATAAAATATCATGTCATGAGGCATGCTGAAAATAATCTGTACTAATCTGTACTGATGCTGAAAATAATCTGTACTGAGCAATTATAATACGTGCATAACTGAACTGATAATCACAGTAAAAACGTTTGCTCCTTGGAGCCCTGTACTGAAATAACTTGTAAAATTGTCTGTTGAGATTATGTTTTTTACACCTGTGGCCACTGCACTAAGCTGAACTGATCGGTAACTGGCTACCGGGGAGTCTGAAACTGAACTGATCTGGTCGGTCACTGGCGACCGGGTGGTACCAAACTGAACTGAGCGGTCACTGGCGACCGTATAAAATAATACTCCCACATAGTGAATGAACCACAAGCCATATCGCATAAATCTCAAAAATAATCATTTTCTGTTTTTAATGCACGTAATATAATTAACTGGCATAATGAAAAATCCTGTAATTTTTCTGACTGGATTGGATTGGATCGTCCCCCAGGCTCGCTGCAACCTAACTGGGCCATGAAAATATGCAATAGCTTAAACTTGACCAATTATGCAATTTAGTTCAAAAGATGCGACTATGACGCCTAATGACTTCGTATTTAATCATGACTCCGAGCCAACCTGAACCGAAACTTAACCGACGTATAGTCATGATTAAAATACGCTGAAAAATCATAAAATAATGCTCCTAAAATGGTAGGGTCGAAATCTAGGTGGAATGGAGGCCAAAACAAGAAACGCTCTTCCCAGAGTCAATTTGGCACATCGCACCGTAAATTCTCGTACGAATTCAAAAATGATCCGAATCACAAACGGTCAGAAACATGACCTTTAAAACTCAAAGGGGCACTGTCCAGTCCAAGGCCATGGGCTAAAAGCCGACCAAGAACTCGAACGAGCCTCTGAACCGTCACAGCAACTTGCTGTCAAAAAACTACAGCAGCTGCTCACTTGTTTTCCTTGTGTCGTTTTCGAGTCCGCCGGCCATTGGGGCTTACACCACCGACCAGAGACCCTTACCAACATCCCAAGGAAGGATTTGAACCATGGCTAAGGGCACAAGACCAGCCACAATTCTCATCCCACCAGAAACGAGACTACACACCTAGCCGAGAAGGAAATCTTGCGCGCGTAGGGAGTTTGGCTTCGCTTGTCGTCTCGTGGCGTTCCAGTGGCCATTTCATTGACCATGGCACGATCCAGACATCTAGGGGCATGGCATGAACCGTGGCTAAGGGCCATAGGCCAACCAAGATCCACACCATTCCACCAAATTGAACACGCACATGCTGTAAAATGAAGAGGGGCGAAAGGGTGCAGGGGCTGTTCTTGGGTTGGATTTAAAAACCGATGCACCATGGACCAAGCCACCAAAAGGGCGACTTAGTCACGTCTTAGACTTGCTAGAGGAGTGATCCAACCATGGCTAAGAGCCCTTAGGGCAGCCAAGATCAGATCCAACCCCTTGACATAAAAACTGAAATTTTGAACACCATTTTCTGCACCTATGGGACTTGCTGTCATTTCGGTTTTTCCAGCAAGCATGGGACTGAAACAAACGTTCTAACATGGCCCTAACATGTCCTAGTACATGTCCATAATCAGCTTTGAGCCCCTGGAATGATCCATCCCTGAAATCGAAACAAAACATACCAATCGTGAAGCACAAGGTGGAACAAAAATCTGCACAGAATTTTTCTTTGTTCAAGTTGCTTAAAATTTCAGTTTTTGCTCAATAAAACATGATCATGTACTGAAAAATATTTGATAATATGACTTGATTGAGGTTTAGAAAAAGTATATACATGCCTTGGATTCGTTTCGAAAGAAAACGAAAAGAACGAAGCTATACGGCGCGGAGGAGACGGAGTTGCTTGCTTCTCTACCTTTCCTTGGCTCTTGATCTTTGTAACGCCCCGAAAATTTTAAAGTCTACGCAATTAACGTGCGTGCAATTATTAAATTCTTTGTATTTTAATTAATTGATTTAATTGCATTAATATTAATTATGTTGTACATAATTGCATGTTTAAATTATAATTTCTACATGATAGCTTTAAAATGATATTTTTAAGGAATATTCAAGTGACGATCGAGGAACGGGGACCGAGGGCTGAAAAATGAAAAATGATTTTATTAAATAGTTGTTTTTAATTATTTAAAAGTTGGGAGATGCTTTTTATTATTTTTGAAATTATGGGGTTTTGAGGTGATTTTATACGCCGGGACGTATATTTTATCGGTATTGGATTTTTAAATAAAATACGAGCTTTCGAGCTACCCGGCTAATAAATTCACATTTAATTTCAAAAGAAAACTTTACTAATCTTTTTAATTATTTTATTTAAAAATCTAATTGATTTAATTGGGCTTTAATTTATGGCTTAATGGGCCTAAAATCTAGATTGGGGGTTTATTAGTATTTAAAATACAATTTAAAACAGAAACCTATTCTAGACTTCACAATTCCATCGGCCACACACTTTTAAAATCACAAAACTCTTTCCCCCACCCCTTTTGAACTCACGGCCCTCCCCTTTTGCACACTACACTTTTCTATCAAATTGTAAATCTCTCCATCACATTAAACACCACTCAATCTCACACACACTCGGCAGTCTTTTCTGAAAATTTAACTCACGGCACAGCACATCACAAACACAAATTTCAGAAGCAATTCTCGAAGCATCAAGGCAAGTTCAAGCCGTCGTCGCGTCCCGTTCTTCGTCGTCAACGTGTATTCGAGCGTAATTTACGCAAAGGCACACCTTAATCTCCTTTTCTCATCCATTATATCATATAATCCTTTTAATTATTAGATGCATGAAAATTGTTTATAAGTTTCTGAATTTTCGTAACTATGTACACTCATGCTTTAAACTTGTGTTTTTAATTCCAAAAATCATGTTTTATGTGATCTAATGGGGCTGCCATGATTAGGTCATGTTTAGACATTGTTTTACATGAGTATAGAGGCTTAGAATTCAAGCAAACTACCATACACGTTAAGGAATACAAGCTGGTGCCGTAGGAATTAAGAAGGGAAGAACCCGTAACTAGCTGCCAGTGGTTTAGGGGCATTCGGGTTTCACAAGGGAGGGGTTGTCCTTGTCGTGGGTTGGGAGCAGGGCATGGCTTGGGTCAGGGGTGAGTCAGGAAGAGAGTCCTAGCCATGCTAGGACTCGATGGTGAAGGCGGGGAAGAGTCCTGAAACATGAGGACTCCCACCCGAGAACAAATTAGGGGCAGCGCTGGTTGTGTTGTGCAGGGAAGAAGGGGCTTGGCCTGGGGGTTCTGGGCTGGGCTAGGTAGACTCTTTAGGGTCCTAGGAGGGTGCTTAAGGGCGTGGGCATGGGCTGTGGCGGCTTGGTTGGCTGCTGGTCCAAGAAGACTTGAGGCATGCATAGCAGCATGTGCTGCACGTGATGCTGCTGTCAGGCTTCAGTGCTGCGTGCGTGGGTTCTGGTTGCTTGGGTTGGTCTGGGCCTGGTCTGGGCTTGGTCTAGGGATGGTTAGGGATAGGTGGGCTCGGTTGTGGCTTGGCTGGGGGAGTCCTAGTTGGGTTAGGAGTCCTAGATTTGCAAGGTTACACATGCACAAAATAACAGAATATTGGGTCTACTTCCAGCAAGAATTGAGCGGGTTAGGGTCATGTTTTGGGGCTGGTCTTGCACAGTAGGGTCCCTAGATGGGTTGGCTAAGTTTTGGTTTGAGGTGGCTCGGGCGTGGCTCGGGTAAATTAGGAGATGGCTCGGTGCGTACGGTAGGGTGTCAAAAACGAAAATAATAAAGCTAAAATTAAATCCAAGGGTCCACGGGGGTGGTTCATGACTTGGAAGGGTAGAATAAATATTAAAAATGCTATGTTTAAAATTTGGGATCAAAATAACGAGTTTTGGATTTATTCGGAATTTAATCGTCGCTCGAAACGCTAATTAACGAGTTAATTGAAAAGTCTAGTTTTAAGCTTCGTAAAATCATGAAAAATTAGATTTAAGCTTAAATATTTATTATAAGTCTAAGTTTCTGATTTAGGAATTTTATATTAAAGTTTGGAATTTTTCGGGATTTAAACACCGTTAAAATAACTAATAAAAGATAAATTAAAAAGTCTAAGTTTTAAGCCAAATAAAATTACGAGAAAATTCATATAAGCTTAAATAATTATTTGGAACATTTTAGAGTCGTCAAATCAAGAAAAAAGTCGAATTTATAAAAAGTCGAGTCCAGGGGTAAAACGGTCTTTTTACACCTAGAAATTAGTAAAGGTCATGGCAGTGCCCGAAATGCTGTTTCTATGTTATTATGATGATTTTGAAATGTTTATGAATTTCTCATGATTAAATGCTGATTTTTAAATGTCTAAAGAATGCTCATGATTGAAAAAGACATTTAAAATACATGTTGCATGCTTGGTTTCAAAAGAAAAGAGAAAATATTATGTTATGCACGTTTTTAATAAGTGATGTGAATGAAATACGTTGAATGAAGTGAAGTGATTGTGACTAGTTCGTCAATGGTGGCGATATCGTGAGGGTGATGGTCCCAGTGGGAGCCCGACGATCGTGTTTCCATTATTGCGAACAAGAGGTTAAGAGATTATGAGGTTTGAGGTTAGGATAGGAATGTCGTGAGGGGAAAGCCCATTGGGAGCCCCGACGATCGTATTTCTATTCGATTCATGTTAGGCCAGGGCCCAGTTGACCGGTGAGAGTGTTGCTGGTGTCCCCCGCCGCCCAGTACTGTGGTTTTATTTCTGATGGATCCATCAAGAGGTCATGTCATGAGAGGAAAGTCACAATTAACGATCTGAATTCAACAAAGGAAAAAGGAAAAGAAACAATGTTTATGATCACGAAAAATGTTTTATGTCATGTCATGTTGAGGAAAAAAGAAAGAGGTTAATGTTTATGAAATGCATCATGAAAATATTTATGAAAATGTTTATGTTTATGCATCTTAATGAAAACGATATTTTAAGTACAAGTATTTTTCACCGTTATATGTTGACTGTATTACGTATTACTTGTTATCAAGATTATGGTGTGTTGAGTCTTTAGACTCACTAGGTGTGATGGATGCAGGTGGTTCTGAGGGAGGCCTTGATGAGTGATACTACTGGACTGATGGCGCACACAACCCGAGGACCAGCGCATTATTTTCCGCATTACGCTTTATGATTTCTTTTAAAGATTTTAAGACTATCTATTTATTCTTTTGAGAGGTTTTTGAGAGTTTAGTATGAGCTACACTTTTCAACATTTATTGCTTTTTAGGTTTGGTAAAACGTTTTTACGATTTCTGGTTTGACTATTACCTTTCAATTTTCAAATACTAGTTGGATTATTTACTTTAAAATGGTGCAAGATTATTTTTATGTGCATGTGCATGCAATGACCGAAAATGTGAGAGATTTAAAAAAAAAATATTTCTAGTACTTTTAAAACAAATAAAAGATGAGGATGTTTCAGTTGGTATCAGAGCGGTGGTTCCTGTATAGGGTTGTGCCACCATCAGCGCCGGGAAGATCAATCGTCAAGCCTCAAAGTTGTAAGTTTTACATGCTTTATATGATTTTATGATATTACCTGTATAAGTACATGAATTAAATGTTTACGTCACATGTTTAGTAGCTTCATGATAATATGTTATATATGCTTGAATTTTTATTCGTGATACGATACGAAATGAAAAATTATTTTTAGCGCATGTTGGCTTTGTGGTGGAATTGGACGATGTCGATTTTTGGGTTTTAGTATCGATGTTCTATTTTTGGGCTATAAGTTAATCTTGAATATTATGAATGCTTTTGGGATATGTAGATTTTCTAAGAAAATATTTATGATTCATGGTTACTAGTCAAATTAATTTTGGGAAATAGACGTAAGGAATAATTATTCGAGGATTGCAACGATTTTAGGAATAAGAAAATGTATAAATTGGAATTTTAAGTTTGATGAAAAGTAAGATTGGTTATAAAAATTGATTTTTGGGTTAATAAGTTTAACCTTATTGAAATTATATTATGGGAAACCTGTAGAAGAAAAATAAAAATGCCAAAAATTTAGGGGTTAATAGTAAGATTTTTGAAATTAAGGACTAATTATGATAATTTTGGGAAAATTAAGAATCTATTTTGTGATTTTTAAGGAATTTGGGAATTAATTTAGCAATAAGCGATAATTTGATGGTTTAAATGATAAGACTTTTGAGGATTTAGACTTTTAAGAATATTTGGAACCTTTGGATATTCTAGGTATAATGTTATAAGAAATTTTAATCAAGGGTTTTTAAGGATGAATCAATATTAAGATTGAAAATCTAAGCGTTAACGATTGCGTTTGGGATTTTAAGATTGAAATTTGATAAGTTGGTGAATATTTTGGGTATAAAATAAGGAAAGAAAAATACGATAAGCGTGGTCAGCCACATTTTATTGGGAATTTTAAGAAAAGTTGAAATTCGAGGTTATAATAATATAACATTAAGTAATTATGGGTCTTTTTAAGTTGCGATTTGAAAATAAGGATTTAAGAAGGAAAATTTAATTGGGATACTAGAACTGAATCTAAACTTTGGGTTATTAAGGATAAGCGAATTCCGAGGACGAAATTCAATTTAAGGGGGGAAGATTGTAACGCCCCGAAAATTTTAAAGTCTACGCAATTAACGTGCGTGCAATTATTAAATTCTTTGTATTTTAATTAATTGTTTTAATTGCATTAATATTAATTATGTTGTACATAATTGCATGTTTAAATTATAATTTCTACATGATAGCTTTAAAATGATATTTTTAAGAAATATTCAAGTGACGATCGAGGAACGGGGACCGAGGGCTGAAAAATGAAAAATGATTTTATTAAATAGTTGTTTTTAATTATTTAAAAGTTGGGAGATGCTTTTTATTATTTTTGAAATTATGGGGTTTTGAGGTGATTTTATACGCCGGGACGTATAATTTATCGGTATTGGATTTTTAAATAAAATACGAGCTTTCGAGCTACCCGGCTAATAAATTCACATTTAATTTCAAAAGAAAACTTTACTAATCTTTTTAATTATTTTATTTAAAAATCTAATTGATTTAATTGGTCTTTAATTTATGGCTTAATGGGCCTAAAATCTAGATTGGGGGTTTATTAGTATTTAAAATACAATTTAAAACAAAAACCTATTCTAGACTTCACAATTCCATTGGCCACACACTTTTAAAATCACAAAACTCTTTCCCCCACCCCTTTTGAACTCACGGCCCTCCCTTTTTGCACACTGACCGACGATTTCGGTTGGGATTAATTCTAGCAAGCGGACTAGGTCAAGTTATAGTAAATGGACGAACAGTCCAAGTATCGATCCCACAGAGACTATTATTTAATTACTAAGATTCGATTATTTTATTTAATCTAGGCAAACAATAACGAGCGATTGGATTGTTATTTCAACTAAGTAAAATTTCAAACTAATGTATGCTAATTAAATGACTAAATCAAATATCCGAGATGCTTGGAACTTGGGGATTTTCAAATTTAAATGAAATGACCGGGAACACATGATGATAACAGACTTTTGATTAATATCATGCAATGGAATTATTTAACTATAGATCATTTGATGTCACGATGCGATTCTCTATATTAATTATAAATCTATTTCTAGAATTTATAATTCTATTTTCATTTAACAGTCCAACTATTTCTAATTGAATTTAATTAAACAAAAACGCATTCATCAACGATAAAATCACAGCTGTCGCCTAAAATCGCACACTGAAACCGAATACTATTTCTAGTCGGTTTAACCGCGTGTTGATTAATATTTTTGAAGCTAAATTTAATCAATTCTCTTTCGAGTCAAGATTAAACAACAAACATGCAAATAATTGGCCAAATTAAAAGCACAAAATTTATACAAATATTAATCAATAACATAGAACAATTTTATAAATCAAACACTTCAATGAATAACAAAAATCAATCGTTTGTTCCTATCGTGGTCCCGATCACAAAAGAAAACTACTCCATAAATTCAAAACTAAAATCAAATTTAATAATTGAATTCATGAATAAAACTAAGAAATTAAAAGAGACGAGAAATATCAGCGATGGCGCGCAGATCTGCGTGTGAAGCGCGTTGGTTTCTCCCTCGATTTTCTCCCCGAGCCGTTGCCTTCTTCAACAAGTATGAAATCTCCTCTTTTGGCTAAGAAGTCGGCTGCTATCCCCAGAAAATCAACAACCTAATTTTCTTTCTCTTTTTCCTTTTTATTCTCCTCCAAATCGCGAGCAAATCTTCGCCAAAATCTTCTTCCGATATTAAGTACACGGACCCCGTGCCTGCCTCAGGACATGGGTCCGTGTAGACTCTGCCCAAGCGTTCTTCAGGATTGGTTGACACGGACCCCGTGTAGGGGTCCGTCCTGGGGTCCGTATACATACTGTACTTTTCTTCTTCTGGATGCAAGCGACACGGACCCCGGATACAGGTCCGGCAAGGGGTCCGTATAGACTCTGTGAATGTCTTCCTTTGGCTTATGATGAACGGACCCTTACACGGGGTCCGTGTATGGGGCCGGATGTCAACTTTTGCTATTTTTTTGATATTTTTGACGTGGCATTGCGGAGTTTGACTTTTCTTTCATTTCTTTGGCTTTCATCCTCTTTTGGTCAAACCTACAATTAGCCATAATAGTACGAATTAAGCGCAAAACTCGGAATAAAACATGCCAGATAAGCACGAAAACGACAAAATAAAGACCCTAAAACGCTATATAATTCGTGCTTATCAACTCCCCCACACTTAACCTTTGTTCGTCCTCGAACAAATCAGACAAAAATAAGGATGAGAAATATTTCAGATTCAGAACTCAAGTGACACAATCAAAGCTTCTCAATTTGTTAAATCCGTTCACCCCCAGTCAAAAGATCACGCTTCGCAAATCACAAGATTCGTTTTCGTTGCAATTTAAAAATCTAACAGTCACCAGTAAAGATCAACGGAACAAGATGTGTGTAGTGTGCATGTCAGACTCGTACTCATCAACAGTTACTTGGTTTTAGGATCACTTCTTTTTGTTTGTTATCGAACCGCCCCATATGCTTGACTTTCATACCCCTCTCTACTAAATGTTGAACGACGATGACTAGGTTAATAGGTCTTTTTAAGCTTATAACGTAAGGCCACGGTTCACGGCTACAAAAGAAGGCGTGGGAATCAAAAGTGAGAGAACATAAAAAAATTAATCCTGTCGCACATTCACTTAACTTTTGACTCATCACCAACAACTGCATTTTCATCATTTTTAGAGCCCTGTCGTTTCCTTTTTTTTCTCATTGTCCCTCAACGTCACCCACAGATTTTTCGGGTGTTTTCAATACTACACACTTTCTTCCCTTTTCTTTTCTTTTTGTTTCTCTTTTTTCTTTTTTTTTTTCAATCTTTTTCATGAATAAAGATTCATTGACTCCTCCACACATATTTCTTCAACCCATTGGGGTATTTCAACCATTTCAATGTGTACAGGAAGTTTATTTCTCTCACAAGTGGGTAGGGAAAAGTTTATAGGCTAAACTTCAGGTAGTTGATGTGGGACATTGAATAAATTACGAATGGGGGCTAATCGTGTGTCATAGACACACACCATTCGATTTTTGTAGGCTCAAAATGGGTTACTAGAGACAATAAATGATGTATCGGTTAGGCTTGAAAGGCTCAAACGGTCCAAAGATCGCCTAAATCATCCCTAAGTCACCATCGTTCGTATTTTCGCTTCGAGGGCTAATCAGACAAGTTCTAGGGATCGTTGTTCGATATATCTTCTTCTTTTTTTTTTTAAGTTCACCTTACACCGATTTACCATTAATGAGCAAAAAACTGACCACGTGCATAGAATGAAATGTTGATACAGAACTAGTTAATGTCTGACTCTCTCCTTGAAACTACGACTCCTCTCATTCAATACTAGGCGTGAAACGATTTCCCGGGTGATCCAAAATCTAACAAATTAATCAGAATATCAAGTGAAACAGGAGTTCGTTGTCTAAAAATAATCTCATCCTACGTGAAAAGTGATGTTAAGTGTTGTGCAACGATGTGTAACAAAACTGACTCACCCCCACACTTTGAACTCGACACTGCCCTCAGTGTAAAACAATATAAAAAGAACTATCGAGAATGTGAAAGCAAAAACACTTCCCTGGTTAGATGTCGAGTACGTGGTGGACAGAGGTAAAGATCAGCAACTCCTGAAAGAAAGACATCGAATGCACCAAACCCAAAAACGTAAAATGGAAAAGATAAAGCACGCAAACACTTTAATAATCACATGAAATCCAAAATAAGATAAATGTCAAGAATAAATATCCCATAGATCCACAACAAAGTACGACTGAAATGCAAGGGAAATAAAAGAGAGAACATATTCACGCGACCCTACATCCTATCAAAATAACACTACTGCTCCTCGTCGTCGGATCCCAGCTCTAAATTCATGAATTCGTTCAGAGTATCTCTTTCCCAAGGTGGCGCATAGGCGTCGGGAGACTGCTGCTCGAGTCGAGCCAAACGAGTACGGATGTCGTCCATGCAGTCTATCATGGATGAATAAAAGCGGCGCCGGGCTTGTGAGTTGTGCGGTCGAGGGGGTACGTCAGCTCTAGGGCCAGCTCGGGCATCCATAGCCGCTTCTTCCTCCATACGAGGTTCCCAGGCCCGGTCAGCGATGGCGGCGGGAGGCACCGGTGGGTCTCGGGGATGATGACTGATGTGTCGACTCCCAGGATTACGATACCACGCTCCCTGTCGAAAAATGAAGAACATGCCCTGCATGGCCTGAGCAGTGAGCATCTGGGTAGAGGTAGGCATGAATGATGTCTCACCAGTGAAGTCGACACCATGGGCCGCTAAAATCCGAGCTATGATGATGGGAAATGGGGCATACGGCTTTTTATTCTTGGTGGGGTCAATGTGAGCGACGGAACGCATATGTGAGATGATAATCGACGCCACCGGAATAGCAGGAATGGCCCCCAATCCATTCAACATCTTATCAATGATGTACAGATCCATGTGACGGACCTCATTGTTGCCTGCCTTCCTCGGGATAATGTTGGCCCCAGTGAAATAACAGATCAAACGGTCCAGTAGTGGGATGGACGTCGGGAGGATGCTGGAGCGGGATCCGGTTGGGGTCGTATCGTAGTCGAGGCGGTCCTGTGCCTGTGGGATTCTGTACGTGCTGTCGGAGTGGAAAAAGTCGATCTGGTTGAACTCTACCCAAGGGCCATCATTGGGGACGCCCAAAATTACGGCCAGATAGTCACTAGAGATGTCGATGGAGATGCCCTTTACGTAAGTACGTATCGATGTCAACCCGGTTTTGTCTTTCTCTTCAAAATTGGCATAGAATTGCCACACCAGATCAGGGTAGTATGGCCCGGCTATGTCCAAAAGGGGTCCCCACCCAAATTTATTAAACTCTGCCCGGAGTGGCACTTCGGCATCGATACGTGGGTGAATAGATCGCTCCACAATGATAGAATTCCCGTGAAGTGCCGAGTACCATTCAAAATTTTCGAAGGATGTGAATTTGGAAGCATCAAATGATCTCCGGGCTGACCCAGAGGATGAAGAAGCACCGGTTCGAGCGCGCTTACCAGTAATACGACGGGGCGGCATTATCAATTCACTCCAACAATGCAAGCACAATAAATCCAACAATGAAACACCAAGAACCCGATACACAAAGGACACCAATCTAATACTACAACCAATACGAATCGATCCCGTGATCCCAAAGCACTTATAAGAACCAAATCACGCTAAGCCCAAAACAATGCATTATCAATACCCACGGCCAATCAACTCACAACCAAGATGCTCAATAACAACAAATCAACCCGGAGAAATTAATAACAGTAGTGACAATCAAAACCACGAACAATTGATTCGCAACAATCAACGCCCAACAATAGAAATCCAAACACCTAACTGCTAAACTGAAAAAATTGTGCAATAACTCACGTCGGGCGGTGTAATGAGGTGGCAGAAGGCGGAGTACGGCGTAGGGGGGTGGTCCGGCGGCGAGTGGCTGTGTGAGAGGTGGTGTTGTTGGACGGTGGTAGTGCGGTGGCGTGAGTGGCGGCGCTGAGGACGGTGGTGGTTAGTGGTGGCTGAGGGGACGATGAAAGGACGGCGCAGTGCTGGTGGTGGAAGCGGCGGCGCAGCTGGAGGACGGTAAACGATTTGGGGCTTTAGGGATTGAAGGGAGGTAAGTCGCGATTTTATTCAGAGAAGTCCCGAAATTTGAGGGCACGGACCCCGTGCTGGGGTCCGTGTAGAGGTCCGTGGACCTACTGGAGTTTCGATATTTTGGAAGTGAAGAACACGAACCCCGTGTAGGGGTCCGGGAACGGGTCCGTGGACCTACTGTATAAGAATCGAAATTTTCAAATTTTCACCTTTTTTTTATTTTTTTTTATTTTTTTTTCAATTTTTTCACTTAAATCCCTACGCACTCTAGACCCAACACACAATGCAAGTCAGGAAAGAACAATTCGAGACATCTGTACAACAAAATTTAAACGCAACCAAGCACACAAGATGCACGAATTGTACAGAAACTTCCCTGGCCTATTTGACGTTCTGAATCCGTCGTTTTGATAGAATCCCATGCCTTATAAATCCTGCCACCAAGGAATAAATTACCTGCACCACCAAACACTGAGATTAGCTTACGAATAATGCGGGAAAAACAAAAAGAAAGTAAATTAGAACAAATAAAATAAACTAAAGCATGAAAGAAAAACAAAACTAAACACCGGGTTGCCTCCCAGTAAGCGCTAAATTTAGAGTCGATAGCCTGACTGTACTCCCTTGATTCAGTTTGGATCCTGCAGATCCACTGTGGTCGGCTCATCGGGTATGGCACCACCATGGTAAACCTTCAGTCTATGTCCATTCACTTTGAAAGATCCAGTTGCCTCACTAGTGATCTCCACTGTCCCATATGGAAAAACTTGGGTGATGGTGTAAGGACCTGACCACCGAGAAAGCAACTTACCTGGCATCAATTTTAGTCGAGAATTATATAATAATACCTGTTGACCCACCAAAAATTCTCGACCGACAATGTTCTGATCATGCCAGCGTTTGGTTTTCTCCTTGTAAAGCTTGGCATTCTCGTACGCCTCCAACCTAAACTCATCCAATTCGTTTAGCTGCAGCACTCTCGCGTCACCTGTGGTTTTAGCATCAAAATTCAGAAATTTAGTAGCCCAATAAGCCTTATGCTCAAGTTCGACAGGTAGGTGACATGACTTTCCATACAACAATTTGAAAGGGGACATGCCAATGGGGGTCTTAAAAGCAGTGCGGTAAGCCCAAAGTGCATCGTCAAGTTTCCTAGACCATTCTTTCCTCGAAGCACCGACAGTCTTCTCCAGAATGCGTTTAAGTTCTCGGTTCGAAACCTCGACTTGGCCACTAGTTTGGGGATGGTAAGGTGTGGCCACCTTATGTCGGACCCCATACTTAGCCAATAGACTGTCAAACTGACGATTACAAAAATGAGTACCCCCATCGCTAATGATGGCTCTAGGTGTGCCAAAACGTGAGAAAATATTTTTCATAAGAAATTGAACGACAACCCTAGAGTCATTAGTTTTGCATGCAGCCGCCTCAACCCACTTAGATACATAGTCTACAGCCACCAAAATATACTTGTTCCCAAAAGAAATCGGGAACGGCCCCATGAAATCTATACCCCAAACATCAAATATCTCACATACCAAAATATTATTAAGAGGCATTTCATGTCTTCTAGATATATTACCTGTGCGCTGACAATTTGAACATTTTGTAACATACTCATGCACATCCTTAAACAAAGTAGGCCAATAAAAACAGGACTGGAGGACTTTGGATGCAGTTCTAGTGGCCCCAAAGTGGCCTCCAGCCGGACCAGCATGACAATGAAACAAAATTTCGCTTACCTCTTCTTGGGGAACACATCTACGGATTATACCGTCTGCACATATTCTAAACAAATAAGGATCCTCCTACAAATAATACTTCAAATCTGAGAAAAACTTCTTCTTTTGCTGATACGTAAGATGGGGAGAAATGAACTTACTTGATAGGTAGTTAACAAAATCGGCGTACCATGGTAAATTGGTGATCTCAAAGAGTTGTTCATCCGGGAAATCATCGCGAATAAAGTCAGTACCTTGAATGTGATTCTCCAGACGCGAGAGATGGTCTGCCACTTGATTCTCAGTCCCCTTCCTATCGATTATCGTCAAGTCAAATTCCTGCAGAAGAAGGATCCAACGAATTAGCCTTGGTTTCGCATCTTTTTTAGACATTAACTATTTCAAGGCTGAATGATCGGTGTGCACGACAACTTTGCTCCCTATTAAATATGATCGAAATTTATCCAGAGCAAAAACCACGGCAAGAAGCTCCTTCTCTGTAGTGGCATAGTTCAGTTGGGCGGCGGAAAGTGTCATACTAGCATAGTAGATGACATGAATACATTTATCCCTCTTTTGGCCCAACACTGCCCCTAGAGCGTTGTCGCTTGCGTCACACGTCACCTCAAATGGCGACCCCCAATCAGGTGCTATCATCACTGGTGCGGTGATCAACTTCTCCTTCAGGACCTGAAATGCCTGCACACACTCAGCAGAAAAATCAAATTTCACATCTTTTATCAGTAAATTGGTCAGTGGCTTAGAAATGCAGGAAAAATCTTTGATAAACCGTCTATAAAACCCTGCATGTCCTAAAAAACTACGCACTCCTCGGATGTTTGTTGGGGCAGGGAGTTTCTCTATCACTTCAATCTTAGCCTTATCGACCTCAATCCCATTTTCAGAAATTTTGTGCCCCAGCACTATCCCCTCTCTCACCATAAAATGGCATTTTTCCCAATTTAAAACCAAATTCTACTCCTCACATCTCTTCATGACTTTAGACAAGTTAACCAGACAAGTATCGAATGAAGAGCCAAAGACAGAAAAATCATCCATGAATATTTCAATGAAATCCTCAATCATATCATGAAAAATTGCCATCATGCATCTTTGGAAAGTCGCTGGTGCATTACATAGACCGAATGGCATTCGTTTATATGCAAATGTCCCATAAGGACAAGTAAAAGTGGTTTTCTCCTGATCTTCAGGGTCAATAGGAATTTGCATATAACCTGAATAACCATCCAGGAAACAGTAAAAAGGATGCCCAGCTAACCTTTCCAACATTTGATCAATAAAAGAGAGGGGGAAGTGGTCTTTACGGGTGGCGTCATTAAGCTTTCTATAATCAATGCAAACCCGCCACCCTGTAACAGTTCTAGTAGGGATCAATTCATTATTCTCATTCTTGACAACAGTGATCCCACCTTTTTTCGGAACTACTTGCACTGGACTAACCCACCTATTATCAGAAATCGTGTAAATAATACCTGTGTCCAGTAGCTTAATCACCTCTTTCTTTACCACCTCTTGCATAGCTGGGTTCAGTCGCCTTTGAGGTTGGGTAGAAGTCTTGTGGTCAGCCTCCATCAGAATTTTGTGCATGCACATGGATGAACTGATCCCCTTGATGTCTGCAATGCTCCAACCTATTGCTTTGATATTATCCCTCAGAACTCGCAGCAGCTTTTCTTCCTCCAAACCTGTCAAAATAGATGAGACAATTACTGGCAGTTTATCATTGTCAAGCAAAAATAAATATTTCAAATGAGACGGAAGAGGTTTCATCTCTAAGATTGGGGCTTCTTCAATGGATGACCTTAAAGGTCTTGGGACATGCCCAAGCTCCCCAATCCTAGAGTTTACCGTTCTCGAGATCGGTCTGCCTGCTTCCAGATAAAGCATGTATTCCTTAACATCCTCATTCTCCAACTCTCCTGAACATGACTCAGTCAAACAAACCTCCAACGGATCTTCACCGATCAATTCCTGCAAACTGCACTCAACAAGCTTGTCAGTTGCATCAATTCTAAAACAATCAGATTTATCATTAGGATATTTGATGGACTGAAAAACATTAAACACCACACTCTCATCATTCAGTCTCAACACCAACTCACCCTTTTGTACATCTATCAGAGCTTTCCCAGTAGCTAAAAATGGTCTTCCCAAAATAAGAGGAATCTCACGATCCTCTTCCATGTCTAACACAACAAAATCTACTGGAAATATAAACTTGTCGACTTTCACCAACACATCCTCTACAACTCCCCTAGGAAATTTAATTGATCTATCAGCTAACTGTAGAGAAATTGTAGTTGGTTTCACTTCACCTATTCCTAGTTTCTCAAAACATGAATAAGGCATCAAATTAATGCTTGCACCTAAATCACACAAGGCTTTAGCAAAAAATGAAGTTCCTATGGTACAGGGAATAGAGAAACTACCTGGATCCTTAAGCTTTGGAGGTAATTTATTTTGTAAAATAGCAGAACATTCCTCCGAAAGCTTAACTGTCTCAAAGTCAACCAATTTCCTCTTGTTTGATAAGATTTCTTTAAGAAATTTTGCATACGAGGGCATTTGAGCTAAAGCTTCTGCAAATGGGATATTTATGTGCAGCTTTTTGAAAATCTCAAGGAATTTTGAAAATTGAGTATCCAATTGCAGTTGCTTAGCTCGTTGGGGAAAGGGGAGCGAATTTATATCAACATTGGAGTTCAAGTTTAGGGACTTACCTTTCTCCTTCGTGTCATTGGATCCTTGCTTTGATGACTCCTTCTCCTTCGCATACTTATCGATATCAACCACCTCTTGCTTTATGGGAGACGTCACCGTGACTGCATTGACACCTTTAGGATTCTTTTCCGTGTCACTAGGTAGTGAACCCGGAGCTCGTGTAGCCATCTGTGTCGCTAACTGCCCTAGTTGAGTCTCCACTCTTTGCATCATGGCATCATGATTTTGCCATCTCATCTCATTCCCTGCTATGTACTTTGCAAGCATGTCCTCAAGGTTTGACTTGCCATCTTGTGGCTTGAAACCGGGTGGCATAGAGGGTCCAACACCTTGTGGAGGCTTAGGTGGTTGTTGAGGAGGCTTTTGCTGCATAGGATGTTGTGGAGGATTAAACTGTAATGGCACAACAGCATTTTCTGACTGTCTCCAGCCGAAATTTGGATGATTCCTCCAGCCTGGATTATACGAGAAACTGTATGGATTGTTTTGCTGACGCCCCTGGTTTCCCAAATAATTCACTGACTCCCCTCCAAAACACTGTATTTCCTCACAAGGCATATCCGGCATGAATGGCATGTCACAAGATGGACCACCAACTATTTCAGCATTTCCTTGGATCTGATTCACTGACTTGACTGGTATTGACTTCTGCGCTTGTAACTGTGACATCTGATGTGTCAATCCATCAAGTTTTGTTGTAATCGCTGTCAAAGCATCCATCTCAAGGAATCCTACTTTCTTCTCCCTGCGGTTGTCTTGCCAACCCACATTGCTCTCGGCCATATTAGATATGATTTCGAGCGCTGCGGTTGGCGTTTTCCTGTATAGACTCCCATTTGCTGCCGCATCAAGCATAGATCTCACAGAAGGATCTACCCCATAGTAAAATGTCTCCACCTGCTGGCCTACTGAAAAACCATGTCTCGGGCACATTCTCAACATCTTTTTAAACCTTGCCCACGCTGAATTCAGTGATTCCCCATCTCTCTGTCTAAATGAAGTGATTTCATTTCACAGTTGTGTAATCTTAGTAGGGGGAAAATACCTGTGCATGAAGAACTCAACTAGCCCATCCCAAGTAGTGATAGAACCAGCTGGAAGGTCGCGAAGCCACTCCATAGCTTCTCCTTGCAAGGAGAATGGAAATAGTCTGAGTCGAATGGCATCAGTACTCACCCCATTGCACTTAATTGTATCATAGATTGACAGAAAATTCTCCAGATGTGCATTGGGGTCTTCAGATGGTGCTCCACCGAACTTTACTTGCATTTGGATCATCTGGATGATGCCTGGCTTCAGCTCGAATGAATTTGCCTGAATCGTAGGGCGGATGATACTAGACCCATAACCTCCAAATGCTGGCCGATGAAGTTCCATCAACGTACGTTCATCCTCTTCTCCGGCCATTCCTTCGAATTCTGGTTTAAGATCTATTTCAGGTTCTGCTTCAGACTCGGATTCAAAAGACAAGTTGTTGTTCCTTCGATTTCTGCGGATGCTGCGAAGGGTGCTTTCAATCTCCAGATCAAGTGGCACTAGATTTTTGACGTCCTGAGCACGGTTCATATAACACGAGCTAACCCCTGAAATCAAAAATTTAAGTGCACAATTTAAGCTCCAAAAGAGTATATAATAAGAAAAACTGAAAAAAAATTAATTAAAATACTAAAGAATAGAATAACTGAAAAATTTAAAACTACGAATAAAAGCCTAGTCTCAAACAAATAATTTATCCTAATATTAAATAAATAGTCCCCGGCAACGGCGCCAAAAACTTGACCGACGATTTCGGTTGGGATTAATTCTAGCAAGCGGACTAGGTCAAGTTATAGTAAATGGTCGAACAGTCCAAGTATCGATCCCACAGAGACTATTATTTAATTACTAAGATTCGATTATTTTATTTAATCTAGGCAAACAATAACGAGCGATTGGATTGTTATTTCAACTAAGTAAATTTTCAAACTAATGTATGCTAATTAAATGACAATCAAATATCCGAGATGCTTGGAACTTGGGGATTTTCAAATTTAAATGAAATGACCGGGAACACACGATGATAACAGACTTTTGATTAATATCATGCAATGGAATTATTTAACTATAGATCATTTGATGTCACGATGCGATTCTCTATATTAATTATAAATCTATTTCTAGAATTTATAATCCTATTTTCATTTAACAGTCCAACTATTTCTAATTGAATTTAATTAAACAAAAACGCATTCATCAACGATAAAATCACAGCTGTCGCCTAAAATCGCACACTGAAACCGAATACTATTTCTAGTCGGTTTAACTGCGTGTTGATTAATATTTTTGAAGCTAAATTTAATCAATTCTCTTTCGAGTCAAGATTAAACAACAAACATGCAAATAATTGGCCAAATTAAAAGCACGAAATTTATACAAATATTAATCAATAACATAGAACAATTTTATAAATCAAACACTTCAATGAATAACAAAAATCAATCGTTTGTTCCTATCGTGGTCCCGATCACAAAAGAAAACTACTCCATAAATTCAAAACTAAAATCAAATTTAATAATTGAATTCATGAATAAAACTAAGAAATTAAAAGAGACGAGAAAATCTCAGCGATGGCGCGCAGATCTGCGTGTGAAGCGCGTTGGTTTCTCCCTCGATTTTCTCCCCGAGCCGTTGCCTTCTTCAACAAGTATGAAATCTCCTCTTTTGGCTCAGAAGTCGGCTGCTATCCCCAGAAAATCAACAACCTAATTTTCTTTCTCTTTTTCCTTTTTATTCTCCTCCAAATCGCGAGCAAATCTTCGCCAAAATCTTCTTCCGATATTAAATACACGGACCCCGTGCCTGCCTCAGGACATGGGTCCGTGTAGACTCTGCCCAAGCGTTCTTCAGGATTGGTTGACACGGACCCCGTGTAGGGGTCCGTCCTGGGGTCCGTATACATACTGTACTTTTCTTCTTCTGGATGCAAGCGACACGGACCCCGGATACAGGTCCGGCAAGGGGTTCGTATAGACTCTGTGAATGTCTTCCTTTGGCTTATGATGAACGGACCCTTACACGGGGTCCGTGTATGGGGCCGGATGTCAACTTTTGCTATTTTTCCGGTATTTTTGACGTGGCATTGCGGAGTTTGACTTTTCTTTCATTTCTTTGGCTTTCATCATCTTTTGGTCAAACCTACAATTAGCCATAATAGTACGAATTAAGCGCAAAACTCGGAATAAAACATGCCAGATAAGCAC
This sequence comes from Primulina eburnea, assembly GCF_022965805.1. Classification (NCBI taxonomy): domain Eukaryota; kingdom Viridiplantae; phylum Streptophyta; class Magnoliopsida; order Lamiales; family Gesneriaceae; genus Primulina; species Primulina eburnea. The sequence continues at coordinate 14,478,766 of NC_133101.1, forward strand.
GAAAATGACAAAATAAAGACCCTAAAACGCTATATAATTCGTGCTTATCACACACCACACACTTTTCTATCAAATTGTAATTCTCTCCATCACATTAAACACCACTCAATCTCACACACACTCGGCAGTCTTTTCTAAAAATTTAACTCACGGCACAGCACATCACAAACACAAATTTCAAAAGCAATTCTCGAAGCATCAAGGCAAGTTCAAGCCGTCGTCGCGTCCCGTTCTTCGTCGTCAACGTGTATTCGAGCGTAATTTACGCAAAGGCACACCTTAATCTCCTTTTCTCATCCATTATATCATATAATCCTTTTAATTATTAGATGCATGAAAATTGTTTATAAGTTTCTGAATTTTCGTAACTATGTACACTCATGCTTTAAACTTGTGTTTTTAATTCCAAAAATCATGTTTTATGTGATCTAATGGGGCTGCCATGATTAGGTCATGTTTAGACATTGTTTTACATGAGTATAGAGGCTTAGAATTCAAGCAAACTACCATACACGTTAAGGAATACAAGCTGGTGCCGTAGGAATTAAGAAGGGAAGAACCCGTAACTTGCTGCCAATGGTTTAGGGGCATTCGGGTTTCACAAGGGAGGGGTTGTCCTTGTAGTGGGTTGGGACCAGGGCATGGCTAGGGTCAGGGGTGAGTCAGGAAGAGAGTCCTAGCCATGCCATGCTAGGAATCGATGGTGAAGGCGGGGAAGAGTCCTGAAACATGAGGACTCCCACCCGAGAACAAATTAGGGGCAGCGCTGGTTGTGTTGTGCAGGGAAGAAGGGGCTTGGCCTGGGGGTTCTGGGCTGGGCTAGGTAGACTCTTTAGGGTCCTAGGAGGGTGCTTAAGGGCGTGGGCATGGGCTGTGGCGGCTTGGTTGGCTGCTGGTCCAAGAAGACTTGAGGCATGCATAGCAGCATGTGCTGCGCGTGATGCTGCTGTCAGGCTTCAGTGCTGCGTGCGTGGGTTCTGGTTGCTTGGGTTGGTCTGGGCTTGGTCTAGGCTTGGTCTAGGGATGGTTAGGGATAGGTGGGCTCGGTTGTGGCTTGGCTGGGGGAGTCCTAGTTGGGTTAGGAGTCCTAGATTTGCAAGGTTACACATGCACAAAATAACAGAATATTGGGTCTACTTCCAGCAAGAATTGAGCGGGTTAGGGTCATGTTTTGGGGCTGGGCTTGCACAGTAGGGTCCCTAGATGGGTTGGCTAAGTTTTGGTTTGAGGTGGCTCGGGCGTGGCTCGGGTAAATTAGGAGATGGCTCGGTGCGTACGGTAGGGTGTCAAAAACGAAAATAATAAAGCTAAAATTAAATCCAAGGGTCCACGGGGGTGGTTAATGACTTGGAAGGGTAGAATAAATATTAAAAATGCTATGTTTAAAATTTGGGATCAAAATAACGAGTTTTGGATTTATTCGGAATTTAATCGTCGCTCGAAACGCTAATTAACGAGTTAATTGAAAAGTCTAGTTTTAAGCTTCGTAAAATCATGAAAAATTAGATTTAAGCTTAAATAATTATTATAAGTCTAAGTTTCTGATTTAGGAATTTTATATTAAAGTTTGGTATTTTTCGGGATTTAAACACCGTTAAAATAACTAATAAAAGATAAATTAAAAAGTCTAAGTTTTAAGCCAAATAAAATTACGAGAAAATTCATATAAGCTTAAATAATTATTTGGGACATTTTAGAGTCGTCAAATCAAGAAAAAAGTCGAATTCGTAAAAAGTCGAGTCCAGGGGTAAAACGGTCTTTTTACACCTAAAATTTAGTAAAGGTCATGGCAGTGCCCGAAATGCTGTTTCTATGTTATTATGATGATTTTGAAATGTTTATGAATTTCTCATGATTAAATGCTGATTTTTAAATGTCTAAAGAATGCTCATGATTGAAAAAGACATTTAAAATACATGTTGCATGCTTGGTTTCAAAAGAAAAGAGAAAATATTATGTATGCACGTTTTTAATAAGTGATGTGAATGAAATACGTTGAATGAAGTGAAGTGATTGTGACTAGTTCGTCAATGGTGGCGATATCGTGAGGGTGATGGTCCCAGTGGGAGCCCGACGATCGTGTTTCCATTATTGCGAACAAGAGGTTATGAGGTTATGAGGTTTGAGGTTAGGATAGGAATGTCGTGAGGGGAAAGCCCATTGGGAGCCCCGACGATCGTATTTCTATTCGATTCATGTTAGGCCAGGGCCCAGTTGACCGGTGAGAGTGTTGCTGGCGTCCCCCGCCGCCCAGTACTGTGGTTTTATTTCTGATGGATCCATCAAGAGGTCATGTCATGAGAGGAAAGTCACAATTAACGATCTGAATTCAACAAAGGAAAAAGGAAAAGGAAAAATGTTTATGATCACGAAAAATGTTTTATGTCATGTCATGTTGAGGAAAAAAGAAAGAGGTTAATGTCTATGAAATGCATCATGAAAATATTTATGAAAATGTTTATGTTTATGCATCTTCATGAAAACGATATTTTAAGTACAAGTATTTTTCACCGTTATATGTTGATTGTATTACGTATTACTTGTTATCAAGATTATGGTGTGTTGAGTCTTTAGACTCACTAGGTGTGATGGATGCAGGTGGTTCTGAGGGAGGCCTTGATGAGTGATACTACTGGACTGATGGCGCACACAACCCGAGGACCAGCGCATTATTTTCCGCATTACGCTTTATGATTTCTTTTAAAGATTTTAAGACTATCTATTTATGCTTTTGAGAGGTTTTTGAGAGTTTAGTATGATCTACACTTTTCAACATTTATTGCTTTTTAGGTTTGGTAAAACGTTTTTACGATTTCTGGTTTGACTATTACCTTTCAATTTTCAAATACTAGTTGGATTATTTATTTTAAAATGGTGCAAGATTATTTTTATGTGCATGTGCATGCAATGACCGAAAATGTGAGAGATTTTTAAAAAAAAAATATTTCTAGTACTTTTAAAGCAAATAAAAGATGAGGATGTTTCAATCTTTCTCCCTTTCTCTCTAGCTATTACTCACGTTTTTTTACACTGAAAATGATCTGAATTTCGTGAATGAGGGAGGAGAAGTGATGGTTGGAATGGTGAGGGGCAAGATCCACAAATAAAGGATCTCAACTCAATGGCCAAGCCCACCTCATTAAATTTGAATATGATGGTTGTTTTCAAATGATCCCTTGGGTGATTCTAGAGTGTGATGACCGATCATCTATACCAACTTAGACTAGGATAATCTCTTTAATTAATTAAATAGTGTTAAACAAATTGGAGGGATTATCTTACTAATTAAATATCAAGAAGGGTTCAAGGTTTGATGAGTTGGCAAAGAGTTTGTCTAGAAAATAAGGGGTGACCGAAATCTACTAATAAAATGAATGGGGAGTGTTGTTTATTTACTAAATTAATAACTCTTAAAAGCCTCACTAATCCTTTAATTAATTTAGTGAGCTAACCCCTTAATTATGCAACTTAAATGGGCTTATTTCTTAATCACCTCAAGCAACTTAAATAATTCCTTAAACTTCTTTTTTAACTTAAATGAACTTATTTGTTCGCTAAATTAACTCCCGGAAATATTTCTCGAATCTTAAATCCTATCTCAAAACTCCAACTCCGGTCCGGTCTCACTGAAATAACTGAAATGCTAAAAATCAACTACTGAACTGAAATAATAAAATAATTAACTTCAAAGAAATGCATTTAAAATAATCATGCAATGAAGTCAATTAAATTTAAAAATCTAGAATTATGCATGGCTTATACGTAGACTGATTTACGGGTTCTACAGTAAAACCACAAACCCAGAAATCCAAATGGCATCCAAATTGTGTACATACATACATACAATGAGCTCATTCAAAACTATGAAATTCATTTTTTAATATGATTCTACGTACCTCAAGGATTTATGACACCAATGGAAAAAGGCTTGCTTGGGAGAACAGAAATTACACCTCGACATCCTGCTCCAGAAGGTTTAGCAGGATTCTAACCAAGTGAACAACAAGCATATACCAGTGATTCGAAGGCTACATCAAACAGTATAAAATTAAATCCTAATTTGAAAAAACAAATAAAAAGTAAGGTAATATGAATTATATAGACCAACTACTATAAGATTCTCTATCAAATTCAAATCAGACCCTGTATTGAACTCCAACATAAAATAGCTTCCAGACCAGTTATGAAGATCAGGTAGATTAAAATTTATGCATAATTTTGGCGTATAAAATTCAATAACAATGCAAAAATCTTCGGCTAAAAAATAAGCATGCTATTCAGAAATATTATTACATTATATGCAATCAATTGATTTAATAGTTGTCTTTCTTAAGTCATGGGATCAGATCCCATCAGGTGGATCACAGAATACTGGACTCAGAATCAGTGGTCATTGATTCTTGTTCATGTCAGTGCATGGTTAATAATGTCATCTGCATAATCCTCACACTAACAGAATCACTTGACAACCCAAAATTCTTGATCAACTAAAAACTCAGCTAGAACAGATTGAATGCCAGGATACTTCTGAACTTGAGCAATTTCAATGTTGAGACTCAAATGCTATACATCGTATCAGTAAAGTTGCATCAAAGCAATTCAATACTAAAATCAGCAAACTTTGAAAAGTTATCAATTACCAGCATCGTAACGAGGCTACCAGTGGTGGCGGCCACCAGATTCTCTTCGGACCAAGCAACAGCGTTCGGATAACAAGGCGCTGCTTGGAAGCCGGAAGACATTGTTGAAGAGAATTGAAACAAAAAGTACAGCGGCGTTTTATTATTTTGGAGTGAAGCAGATTCGATGCTTCGACCTAATTTGTGAAACAGCTCGAATAGTCCAAATCGAATTACACCATATAACCTACATATATTTGTATTTCCTAGACTAGACTAGAAGAGTAAAAAAAATCTTCTATTTTATATTATTAGAAAAAATATATTTTTTTTTATGTGGATTTAGGGATTTCTCGCTTAGAGGGCAAAGACAATGGATATTGAGGAAGCAACAAGCATTGAAGAAATGAAGTTGAAACATTAGTCAATCTCATGCATTACCCAATTTAGGGGTGAGTAGAAACCAAAGCCAAATCAAATAGTTGGTTTGGTTTTTAGTCGATCGATTTATATTGGTTTTAAAATTAATCATATCGAAAAAATTGGTTTTGTTCAAAGTTTTGGTGAAAAATCCTAACCGAACCAATTTTATAAATATATAATATTTTTAATTATATACATATTATTTTATTTTACGTCATATAATTGATATTATGAAAGTTTGATGATTGGTATTGGTGGCACATTTTATAAAGCTAAAAAAAAATTGACCATTATCCCTTTCAATCTTCACAAGTATTTATTGATCTTCATGATGTTTTTGGAAAAGGTTAAAAACCTCGAGCAAGAAATCTTGGATGCGAGTGAATTTACTCTTACCAAATACCCAAGTTGGATAAACATAAAAGATAAATGTCTTTCTTTCTTTAAAGTGTGATAATGGATGATATTGAAGCTATTTCTAAAAGTTGAACTATTGAAAACTTATATTTATCTATTTATAATAGCTAGTTTTGAAAATTTAAATTATGATTATAAAAAGTAAAAATATTTTATTTGAACAAAATTAAAATTTAAAATTGAACATCCAAAGGTTCGCGACGGTATTGAAAAAGTCATCGCTATATTAAACGACGATTTTTTTAAAAAAACCGCCGTTTAAGAAGCGACGGTTTGTAACCATAAAATGCATAAAAAAAACTACTACGCAAAAATTAAAATTATGTAGTAAATTTTCGGGGAAAAAAAATTTAAAACCTGATTTGCGCGAAGATATGCAGCTCCACGTAACGCTGGAAGATCGTACCGACGAGCAAATCTTCGAAATAAATACGAAAAAATGTTAGTAAAAAATTAAAAAATCGAAACTTCAAAAAATTGATAGAGTTTAACTACTACTAGAGATAGACGAAAAATCGTTTAAGAAAATGTCTGCGAATCTCGGTATATATAGAATTATAGCGACGGTTTTATTAAAAACCGTCGCTATATAGCAACGGTTCAACCAAAACCATCGCGATAATAGCGACAGTTTTGGTAAAAACTGTAACGTCCCAAAAATCTGAATGTCCACGTGAAACACATGCAAGCAAATTATTAAATTTCTTTGGTATTTTATTAAATTATTTTAAAGCATTAAATGCATGGTAGAATTTAATTCATGAAATTTTAAAAGTTCATGCATTAAGATTTTTTAAGGTGCATTTCACGCTCGAACGAGGAACGGAGACCAGAGAATTTTCAGGAAAATTATTTTATTACACGATTTATATTTATAAATTAATTTATAGCGTTAGTGTATTTTTCAAAAATGGGAATTTTTGGGTATTTTTTCCCGCAGGATTTTTATTTTTATCGGTACGTAAATTTTATCGAATCGGGAGACTTTTTAAGGGTTCGGTTAATATTTTCAAATCTTTCCAACACGAAATATTTTTCGAGAGCGTGTTTGGATTTAATGGGCCCTCTTTTAAGCTTATTGAGCTTAATACTCTTTTAAACTTTTCATTAAATAATTGAGGGCCCATTAACCATTTGTTTATTATTTATTAAAGCTCCTAAGCACTAATTAACCCTAAAACTCGTTTAACCTAAACTAAATTCTCTCCACTCAGCCGCCCACCCCCTCCACTCATCAGCCTCCTCGTGAGTGCTACAGCAAGGGAATTCGGTTCTTCTTTGTTCTTCAAACTCAAGCTCATTCCTTCGAGAAATTTTGTACCAAGAATCTTCAGGCATGTTGTGTACCTTGATTGCTGCATCATCTATGCTAATTAATTGCTTTTGTGCGTGTCATACTTGTGTTCCTTCATGTTTTCATCGGTAGCTTCGTTTTCTTTCATGCATGCGTTTCATTTGTGCAACTCTCGGTTTTGTTGTTGTGGCTTGCAAGGGCTGTCGGCTGCAATGGTTAAGGACTGTATAAAGGTCGGGGTTTCAAGGTTAGTAAGGTGGAATCACGTTGGGGGTGGGAGCGTGCTTAGGCCGAGAGGTGTAGGATGGAAGGGTTTTCTCGCTTTTGGGTGGTGAGCGAGGGAGAGGTCGAACCAGCGGCGCGAGGGATGAACCGAGCCACATACTAGGCCCTGGTGGGCTGAAGACACGGCTGGGAGAGGCTTGACAGCTGCTGGATCTGTCCTCATAGTGGTTCGATCAAGGTCAAGCGCTAAGGGGAGTCTCGGGTGTGATCTTTTGGTTGTGTTGCGGTTCTATGCAGGATTTGTACAGCTCCCTCTCGCTTTGGTTTAGATTAGTTTAGCAGGTCTCTTATGGTCTCAACGGTGAGATTTTAAAGGCTGAAAATGGGTGATAAGAAGTGGACCGAGGGATTGACGGGGTGGAGCCATGTATAGGATGAATGATAGTGCAAGTGGGAGTGGCCGAGATTTTATTTCACTTGTTGGACCATCAGCCATAGGTTTAATGGCATGGGGATAAGATTTTAGAATCACTATAGTGTTTTTAAAATATAATAAAAATTTGGGAAAAATTCGGTTAAGTTTCGATTCGATTCGGGTTAAAATCGGGACCCCGGTCCAAGTTTTAAAAACGAATTAGATAAGTTATGATATGGGCTCGAATTTACGTCTAAGAATATTTTATTAATGTTTTGGGACATTTTAAGGAATTTGGTAAGCTTCGGGTCAATTTTAGAGGACCAGGGTTAAAACGATAATTTTTGGGTTTCCAGGGGCAAAATGGTCATTTTGCACCTGGGGAGAAATTTTGGTCCTGGCAGCGCCATGAGCACATATCATGATATTTTTAAATGTTCATGAATCACGTTTACGATTTTTACACTATTATAATAATTATGGTGCATGCTTGGTTTAAAGGAATTAAGAGAGAAAAAGTAAGAAAGTGAAAAGCACTCCGTCTCCGTCGCGCCGCGTCGTTATTTCGTTTGTTTTCTGTCAAAACAAACCAAGGCATGTTTATATCTTCTTTCACTCTTCAATCAAGCCATATAGGTATTTTTAAATATCGCAAGTACGTGATTTTAATGCAAGAAGTTCGAAATTTTTCATATTTAATGATGTTATTTAATTATATCACGTGTAAAATATTCATTTTGACATTTATGCGATATTGCTTGGGGTCACTTTACTATCTTGGGATTATTATTTCATCCGGTCGCCAGTTACCGGTCAGTTCAGTTCTCGGTCGTCAGTAACCGGTCCGGTCGTCAGTTACCAGTTAGTTTCACCCTGTCGCCAGTTACCGGTTAGTTTCCCTCGGTCGTCAGTTACCGGACCGGTCGCCAGTTACCGGTCAGTTCAGTTCAGGGACCACTTGCGTAGACCATAATCTCACCAAAAAAATTATTACAAATTATTTGTTCATACGGAAATTTTGGGTGAAAAAAAAAACAAAAGAGAATTAGTTGTGTTCAACATTAGTTATCAATGAATGAATATTAAGATTTTTATCGAATAAGAAATCTAAAAGCTTGATATGAGGATTCTAGAACTCAATGAGTTATAAGTGAAGTTGAATTATTAAAGTAAGTCTAATGCTACCATGGGATAACTTATTAAGTTTTATATGCTAATATTAATTAAGCATTAGGGATAGGTAAGAATGCGACATTTGTTCCAATGAGAAAATTCCAGAGTCTTAGGCCTCAACTATATTGTAATTGGGAAAAGAATAGTTTAAGCATGTAATTGATATTAAAAAGGGTTTTATTATTAAGTAGAAGATCGATATTGTATATTTTGGGATTTATGATTTATCGTTACTCGAGGACTAAGATTTGCAACAATTTTATAATTGGGATATACTTGTAAATAGTAAGTTACGTAAGTTGGTGCCATAAGATAAAGATTCGATTCAATGATCTTAAGCTAACTTGTTATGGGGTTAAGATAAAGATTAACTTTTAAATGTATAACCAAGGATAGCAGTCGGTCATTAAAATTTTAGGGGCTAAGGTTTCCTAAGTTGAACTGCCTAAATGCTAATGTAATAGGACGCTGAACATTACAGGTACAGTATAAGAAAAGTAAGACGCAATAAAATTCGGACTGCCATTTTTTTTTATATTGAGAATTTTGAGAAAACTCAGAATTCGAGGCCTGAGCCGGATAGAACTAAGTCGCCATAAGTCGTTCTAGGTTGCGATTCGCAAATAAGGATTCAATAGGCAAAATAATTAGGATCGGGGAGACGTAAGGACAACTTAACACTTATTTTATCAGAGTAGCGCAGCGGAAGCGTGGATTATTGGGATTCTAGTACTAAATCGAAACCTTTTGATTATCAAGGATATACGAATTTCAGGGACGAAATTCAATTTAAGGGGGAAAGATTGTAATGTCCCAAAAATCTGAAGGTCCACGTGAACCACATGCAAGCAAATTATTAAATTTCTTTAGTATTTTATTAAATTATTTTAAAGCATTAAATGCATGTATATTTCATCAATTTATGTTTAATTATTTTTATGAATTTAATGCATAATTCATGCATGGTAGAATTTAATTCATGAAATTTTAAAAGTTCATGCATTAAGATTTTTTAAGTTGCATTTCACGCTCGAACGAGGAACGGAGACTAGAGAATTTTCAGGAAAATTATTTTATTACACGATTTATATTTATAAATTAATTTAAAGCGTTTGTTAGTTATTTTTCAAAAATGGGAGTTTTTGGGTATTTTTACCCGCATGATTTTTAATTTTATCGGTACATAAATTTTATCGAATCAGGGGACTTTTTAAGGGTTCGGCTAATATTTTCAAAATCTTTCCAACACGAAATATTTTTCGAGAGCGTGTTTGGATTTAATGGGCCCACTTTTAAGCTTATTGAGCTTAATACTCTTTTAAACTTTTAATTAAATAATTGAGGGCCCATTAACCATTTGTTTATTATTTATTAAAGCTCCTAAGCACTAATTAACCCTAAAACTCGTTTAACCTAAACTAAATTCGCTCCACTCAGCCGCCCACCCCCTCCACTCATCAGCCTCCTCGTGAGTGCTACAGCAAGGGAATTCGGTTCTTCTTTGTTCTTCAAACTCAAGCTCATTCCTTCGAGAAATTTTGTACAAAGAATCTTCAGGCACGTTGTGTACCTTCATTGCTGAATCATCTACGCTAATTAATTGCTTTTGTGCGTGTCATACTTGTGTTCCTTCATGTTTTCATCGGTAGCTTCGTTTTCTTTCATGCATGTGTTTCATTTGTGCAACTCACGGTTTTGTTGTTGTGGCTTGCAAGGGCTGTCGGCTGCAGTGGTTAGGGACTGTATAAAGGTCGGGGTTTCAAGGTCAGTAAGGTGGAATCACGTTGGGGGTGGGAGCGTGCTTAGGCCGAGAGGTGTAGGATGGAAGGGTTTTCTCGCTTTTGGGTGGTGAGCGAGGGAGAGGTCGAACCAGCGGCGCGAGGGCTGAACCGAGCCACGTACTAGGCCTTGGTGGGCTGAAGACATGGCTGGGAGAGGCTTGACAGCTGCTGGATCTGTCCTCATAGTGGTTCGATCAAGGTCAAGCGCTAAGGGGAGTCTCGGGTGTGATCTTTTGGTTGTGTTGCGGTTCTACGCAGGATTTGTACAGCTGCCTCTCGCTTTGGTTTAGCTTAGTTTAGCATGTCTCTTATGGTCTGAAGGGTGAGATTTTAAAGGCTGGAAATGCGTGATAAAAAGTGGACCGAGGGATTGAAGGGGGTGGAGCCATGTATAGGATGAATGATAGTGCAAGTGGGAGTGGCCGAGATTTTATTTCACTTGTTGGACCATCAGCCGTAGGTTTAATGGCATGGGGATAAGATTTTAGAATCATTATAGTGTTTTTAAAATATGATAAAAAGTTGGAAAATATTCGGTTAAGTTTCAATTCGATTCTGGTTAAAATCGGGACCCCGGTCCAAGTTTTAAAAACGAATTAGATAAGTTATGATATGGGCTCGAATTTATGTCTAAGAATATTTTATTAATGTTTTGGGACATTTTAAGGAGTTTGGTAAGCTTCGGGTCAATTGTAGACGACCAGGGTTAAAACGATAATTTTTGGGTTTCCATGGGCAAAATGGTCATTTTGCACCTGGGGAGAGATTTTGGTACTGGCAGCGCCCTGAGCACAAATCATGATATTTTTAAATGTTCATGCATCACGTTTACGATTTTTACGCTATTATAATAATTATGGTGCATGCTTGGTTTAAAGGAATTAAGAGAGAAAAAGTAAGAAAGTGAAGAGCACTCCGTCTCCGCCGCGCCGCATTGTTATTTCGTTTGTTTTCTGTCAAAACAAACCAAGGCATGTTTATATCTTCTTTCACTCTTCAATCAAGCCATATAGGTATTTTTAAATATCGCAAGTACATGATTTTAATCCAAGAAGATCGAAATTTTTCATATTTAATGATGTTATTTAATTATATCACGTGCAAAATATTCATTTTGACATTTATGCGATATTGCTTGGGGTCACTTTACTATCTTGGGATTATTATTTCATCCGGTCGCCAGTTACCGGTCAGTTCAGTTCTCGGTCGTCAGTTACCAGTCCGGTCGTCAGTTACCGGTTAGTTTCACCCAGTCGCCAGTTACCGGTCAGTTTCTCCCGGTCGTCAGTTACCGGCCCGGTCGCCAATTACCGGTTAGTTCAGTTCAGGGACCACTTACGTAGACCATAATCTCACCAAGAAAATTATTACAAGTTATTTCATTACAGGGCTCCAAGGAGCAAACATTTTCACTATGATTTTCAGCTCAGTTATGCACGTATTATAATTAATCATGACATGATATTTTACGTTTTGCCTCACGACATGATATTTTCACTTGCATGCGATTTTATTATTTAATTACTCGTTATTTACGATATATGCATGCTGAGTCTTTAGACTCACTAGACTTGATTGTTGTAGGTATTGATGATGTCAGGACCGAGGGCGGGGACCCGTGAGCCAGCTCGAGTCTGCAGTAGTGGAACCCGAAGACCTCATTTCAGCATTTATTATTTTTAATTCAAACCAAGTTTTTATGTTGCTGAATTATTTTTAAGTCATTATTTTGCAAACATTAGATTTCTTCCGTTGCAATTTTGAATATCAAACATTATTTATCAGTTTAACTTGTGATTGAGACATTTTAATTATTTAAAAAGAAAATTTTAATTTTCCTCAAATTTTTAAGTAAGGATTTCAGGCCTTTACAAAAACCGTCGCCGATCTAGATCGGTGACGGTTGTTGCATAACCGTTGCTATTATGGCGACGGTTTGGCAAAAGCCGTCGCCGATCTAGATCGCCGACTGTTTTATTAAAACCGTCTCTATTATAGCGATAGTTTTCCTTAAACCGTCGCTATAATAGCTACAGTTTTTAATAAAATCGTCGCTTGTCAAATTAAGAGACGGTTTCCTAAAACCGTCGCTACAAAATAACGACGGGTAGAATACAAGACCATCGCATAATGCGACGGGTAAAAAATCCGTCGCACAAAATAACGACGGGTTTATCAAACAGTCGCAATATTAGCGACAGTTTATGAAAAACCGTCGCTATTATAGCGACGGTTTTTCTTGAACCGTCGCTTAATTTGATCTTGAACCGTCGCTATTATAGTGACGGTTTAATTTAACAGTCACTTAATTTGATAAGCGACGGTTTTATTTACAACCGTCGCTATATAGCGACGGTTCAAGAAAAACCGTCGCTATGCTTTCCGTTTTTTTGTAGTGACAACCCATATCAAATATATAATATTAATTAGGAAATTGTAATTATAATCCTATTTATTTGTCTATTTTTTATTTTAGTCTTCTAAATTGTCAAATTTCCATCTTAGCATGTTATCTTAGTTTCTTTCTTCTTATTTTCTTTTTGCAATTTTAGTTTTTTTCTCACACGGTGTTAAAGAAGTGTTGACGCAATGTTACATGACGATGACGTGTACATTGTCACATTAAAACTTAGAGACACGGCAAAAATATTTTTTGATCCTGAGCTGACTAATCCGATAAAAAAAATATTATCGTGGGTTCCAAAGAAAATTTCTTTGATACCTAGCAGGATGTTGGTCATCATGGTTTAAGATCTCGGAATTAGTTGGAGAATACTACTCACTAATCGATGTACTAGTTTTTGATATAGAAAAGGAAAACATAGCTTTCTTCTTTCTTCCTTGAACTTTCATTATAAAACCAACATGTCACACCCCGAGACCGAGGCGTATGGTATATGATTTCTTCTCGGTTTGGAATTTGACATTCTCACCCCAACAATTTACCATTGCATGAGTCTTGGCCAAACAATCCATTCTCAGAATGATGTCAAAATCCACCATTGAGAGTTGAATCGAGTCGGTATTGAACGTATGCATATTGTTACTGATTTTATAGTCTCGATGTAACTCGAAGGTTTCGAAAGCCTTACTAGTAGGTGTTGCATCCTAAAAGGTTTAACAAGCATTTTAGGTTTAACCCTTAATTTCTTAGTGAACCTCTTAGATATAAAAGAATGTGTGTCACCATCAAACAACACATACGCAGGTAAATTTTTTTATTAGAATAGTAACTTCTAAAAAAAACTAGTGAAGGTCCCTCTAAGTTGCTAAATCTCGAGTTCGAGGTTACTCATGGTCTTAGATTGGGTTGCCATTTCTTGCTCAAACTTTGTCAAAATTATGTTCGAAAATGGTTGCAACATGCTCGAGATTTTAGAGAATTTATGCTTAAATCGGTGTGATCTTCTTTGTGCAAAATGGGAGGGTTACTTATATGTGAGGAAGAAAAGTTTTTAGTCACGATTCTATCCCTTAAATGCATCATTGATGAGCATAAATATACCAAAAAGTAAGCTTGTTACCAAAAATAGAGGATGTCAAATCTGATGAGACACTGATTACGACTATAAATTAGATTTTAGGCCGTTGATTGATGGTTAATATACTACCTCGAAAATAATTGTCAAGGATATGAATGCACTGGTCCTTTGGCAAAATTTGACATCTTATCACGTTTTGTATATTAGGATCTCAGTCAGATTATGATCATGCTGGCTCTAATATCATTTAAATGTCATGTCCTGAGACCTAGGTGTACAGACACATTCGTTTTTTAACAATCACATAATTTTAAAATAACATGCTCGTAATGCAATATATAACCAAACCAGTTTATAAAATAATCCGTCATTGTCTTTACAACATGAAAGAAATCAAATAGTGCAGAAGAGTAAAACTTAAAACGTAAAATGACAATTGAAATATGAAAATAATCTTTCTTGGAAAGTGGCTTCTTCACCAGCTCCAGACGTCTCATGATTTGTCCATCAACTTGTTTGTTGGTATTGTATAGGGAGAGAGGTAAGGGTGACTTAACTGGGAAACACTCAGCAAGTGGGGATTGTTCGGATATATATAACAAATACATATATTTTTTCTAAACGTAACATTTCTTAACGGAAGAAATAACGTATCATAATCATATCCTGAACATGAAGCATTGAAATTTCATCTAATTTCCATGATTTTACTAATATATGTCCCCTATATGTTAATACTCAAGTGACGAGACCATACAATGATTATAATCTCATCATATAGAGGTCATATAACAGTTATAATCCTACCATATAGTGGTCATATCTTATAATAGCTTTCCAAATTTTTATTGAATTATATCAATGTTTGGAACATATAATCTTAGACAAGACATAAACGAATAAATCATGCTCAAACGAAATTGTTCAAAAATGGAACATAGAATATCATACGTGTATAGAATATCATACGTGTATATATTTTTTTAATACATAAGCCCGATTACTTTGGTCTTTCTTGATTCCAAACGTGAATATGAGTTGCTAGATTGTAGTTCAAATATAGTATTTGGTTGCTACTAGAAATTTTACTCGAAAATGGACAGAATAATGCCACGAAATCTGCTGCTGAAAGCCTTGAATTTGGCAGTTTTTCTTCTTGAATTTTTGTGAGGTTTTCGGTGTTCTTTTATCTTGGTTTGATCTCTTACTTATAGTTTGGATCTTACTTATAGTTGGGAAGAGAGAAGTTGAGCGGATGCCTTAGTGAACGTTTTAAGGCTTTTAAGCAGCTTATTTAATGCTATAATGTAGCCATCAATTGGGTGTTACAATATGAATACGGACATGGATTAATTTTTGAGATTTGTCATTATAGGTTGTCATCAAGTCATTGAATGGGTTCAAACTTATTGGATGTGCCCAAAATTTCGAGTTCTTGGGCTGTAGTATTTATAAATTTTTGTGGCCTTCAACAACCTATTAATGAATATATAATTCAGTCTTCGGAAAATTAATCGACAAAATATACCATCCGAGCAGATCCTATATACGGTTTCTAGCTTATACATATCATCAACAACAATGCCTCTGCTCCTATGTATGTCGATACCATACTGAACCTCGCCATCTGATGACCCTCGTGGAGTCGATAAATGAGTCAAAGTTTAGCACTAGTACGTATATCTATTCCCTTCCATTTGATTTATAGTATGTATGGATTCATTGTGTTGTATAGTAGAGGCTTTTATATGCCTCAATTGTTTAAAAGGGGATACAAAAGAAAAGAGTATGCAAAGTGTTTGTTTAAATGCCCAAAAAAGAGTTCAAATGATTTAATGGATTGATAGTTACATAGTCAGAGATTGCATGCAATTAGTTGATCAACGACCATAGGCTTATATCCCAACAAAGTATTGATTTATATAGATGGGATATAGGTACAAAAATAGAGATACTATTTAGATATCAATCCACCAGAGAAAAGAGAAATACCATCATTATTGCTATGTTATACTATTTTATTCATGTTTCAGAGTTGATGGTATTTAATGTTTTCAAAGCCATGTTTTTCAAAGTATGATTTATGTGCATTGCTATGTAAGAGTTCCACTTGCTGAGTTTTATACTCATTTCAGTTATTTCATGTGTTGCAGATAAGAGTGACGGGTCAGGACGTTGATTGGGGCCGAGGTCATATGCATAAGAGATGGAAGGAAGTGGAAGATTATTTTGTTATACATGGTCAAAATGATATTTTGTATTTTGATGCCACACTTTATGGATCATATATATAATTTTGGTGGTATATTTTGTAAATGTTTATGTCAAGAAGATTTTAAATCCTTCCTTCATTAAAGTAAAATTTTAAATTCAGCTGTATTTTTATGAAATCGGGTCAGAGAGTTACATTTAGTGGTATCAGAGCAACGTTCTTCGGACCAATGCATATGACTTCGTCTACTTTCAACAGTCCGGGTATGTCTTCTTCATATCTATTTATTGTATCGATTGGTGTGTATGATGTGAGCACATTGTAGGAGTAGATGCCTCCTAAGAGAAAGGATTCAGAGGGTGAGGATAGCTCCTCATCGAGAGTTGTCGACGAGTTCGGCAAGTTGTTGAAAGAGCAAGCCAAGGTTCATAGTGAGCAGATTCAACAGTTGCTTCGTTTGCAAGGATCAGGTCAAGGTAGAGGCCAAGGGGGAGGCCAAGTGGCTCAAGCAGTTGGGACCGATGGGATCTTTACTGCTTTCAAGAGGATGGATCCGCCTGAGTTTGAAGGAAGCACCGATCCATTAGTGGCTGTAGAGTGGATCAAGGCACTTAAGGCGATTTTTGATCATATCAACTATGAAGACAAAGACAGAGTCGGTTGTGCGGTCTTCATGCTAGTCAAAGCTGCACGCATTTGGTGAAATGCTACCAAGGTTGGTGTTGATATTCCGGCATTGAAGTGGAAAGATTTCACGGAGCTTTTCTATGACAAGTATTTTCTGGATGCACTTCGAGCTAGGAAGGTGACTGAGTTTTTAGAGCTTCGACAGGGAGGTATGAATGTTGACGAGTACATTTTGAAGTTTGAGGAGGGTTGTCTGTTTGCCCCTTATGTTGCCTCGAATGACAAGGACAAGGGTGCTCATTTGATGAGAGGACTTCGAGCTGAAATCAGAAGAGACATCAATATGTCTAAGGCGGTGACTTTTAAAGAGATTGTGGCTAAAGCACTGTTAGCCGAGCAAGATGAGAAAGACATTGCTAGAGAGAGGCAAGCGAGACAGCAGTCTATTGCTCAAAGAGGTCAAGGCTCGAACCAAAGAGGTAAAGGCAATTTCAAAGGGAAAGGCAAGTTAGAGCAGAGTTCTAAAGCATCGACAGTTCCATCTGATCCAGATAAGCCGTTGTGTCCCAAGTGCAGTAGGCATCATAGGGGAGAGTGCAGATTTGATACTCACACTTGTTACCGATGTGGTACTGCAGGCCATATTGCCAAGGACTGTCCAAGAGGATCAAGTAAAGATAAGGTGCAAGGTCGCATCTTCACTATGACAAAGGAAGGTATTAACCATGATTCTTCTATGATCTCTAGCACTATTTTAATTTCAGGCAGAGTAGCTACGACATTGATTGATACAGGTGCTACTCATTCTTTTATGTCTGAACTATTTTTGAGATCTTTGGGTCTAGTTCCTTCTATTCTTCCCCTCCAGTTTAATGTTGTATTGCCTTCTGGGGATGTGTTGTGCCCGACGTCTATTGTGTATGCGTGTTCTGTTCAAATTGATGAGCGAGTGGTTTATGTCGATTTGATTGTTATCCCGATGGTTGTGTTTGATATTATACTTGGCATGGATTGGCTATCAACTTATCGTGCAGTGATTGATTGTGTTGCTAAGACGGTGAAATTTGCAGATGATGGGAATAAGGAAGGTATGCTCGCCAGTGCAGGTACTTCACTGGTCCTTCCTTTTATTTCATGTCTTGAGGCTAAGAAGTTGTTGTTTAGAGGTTGTGATGGGTTTTTGGCTTCGATTGTTGATATGGATAGAATTGTGAAGTTGAATATTGATGATATTGATGTTGTGAGAGAGTTCTCTGATGTATTTGAGGATGATGTGCCGGGTTTACCGCCGGACAGAGATGTAGAGTTTGTGATTGATCTAGTTCCGGGTACGGTTCCTATTTCTAAGGCTCCATATAGAATTGCCCCGTCAGAGATGAAAGAATTGAAGGCGCAATTGCAGGATATTTTGGACAAAGGTTTTATTCGGCCGAGTTCTTCGCCTTGGGGAGCTCCAGTTCTTTTTGTTAAAAAGAAAGATGGGTCTTTGCGGCTATGCATTGATTACAGAGAAATCAAAAAAGTGACGATCAAGAATAAATACTCGTTGGCACAGATAGATGACCTTTTTGACCAACTTCAAGGAGCTACAGTGTTCTCGAAGATTTATCTGCGATCTGGCTATCATCAGTTGAAAGTTAGGGAGTCTGATATTCCGAAGACGGCGTTTCGGACCAGGTATGGACATTACGAATTCCAGGTTATGTCGTTCGGTTTGACTAATGCTCCTTCAGTCTTCATGGATCTTATGAACCGGGTGTTCAAGCCGTATTTGGATAGCTTTGTCATTGTTTTCATTGATGACATATTGATATATTCCAAGACCAGAGAGCTTCATGCAGAGAACCTCAGAGTTGTTCTTCAGTTGTTGAGAGAGAAGTGGTTGTATGCTAAGTTGAAGAAATGTGAGTTCTGGTTGGAGCAGATTTCTTTCTTAGGCCATGTTGTTTCGAAGAATGGTATAGCTGTTGATCCAGTGAAAATTGAGGTGATACAGAAGTGGCCTATCCCTACCACTGTATCAAAGGTACGTAGTTTTCTTGGTTTGGCGGGTTATTATCGTTGTTTCATTTCAGATTTTTCCAAGATTGCCCTGCCGCTAACCAACTTGACGAGGAAGACTGTGAAGTTTGAGTGGTCCAATGAATGCCAAAGTGGATTCCAAGAGTTGAAAGATAGATTGATGACAGCTCCGGTACTTGCATTGCCCAGCGGTTCAGAGGACTTTGTTGTTTTTACCAATACGTCGAAGAAGGGCCTTGGTGCAGTACTGATTCAACGTGGAAAGGTTATAGCCTATGCTTCTCGTCAGTTGAAGGACTATGAGAAGAATTATCCTACGCATGATTTGGAGCTGGCAGCTGTGGTTTTCGCCCTGAAAATCTGGAGACACTATTTATATGGCGAAAAGTGTGAAATCTTCACAAACCAAAAGAGTTTAAAGTATTTGTTTTCCTAGAAAGAACTCAATATGCGACAGAGACGGTGGTTAGAGCTTGTCAAAGATTATGATGTAACGATTAGTTACCACCCTGGTAAGGCTAATGTAGTAGCGGATGCTTTGAGCCGTAAGTCAAGTTCTTCTTTGAGTTCTATGATTCAGAAACCATTGTTGTTAGACTTGCAGCGAGAGGAGATAGCTTTAGTAGTTCCGGGAAACATTGCACGCTTTTCAGCGTTGATCATTAGAGCTACATTGACGGACATGATCCGTAGAGAGCAGGTCAATGATTCACAGTTGACAGAGATGAGAGCTAGAGCAGAAGAGAGAGGTAATTCAGAGTTTGGGATGAATAGAGATGGTTTGGTGATATTCAGAGGTTGTATTTGCGTTCCTATTGATGATGATATTCGGCGAGACGTCTTGACAGAGTCTCATACCGCGCCATACTCGATACATCCAGGTAGTACCAAGATGTATCATGATCTTCGTAGACTCTACTGGTGGCCAGGTATGAAGAAGGATATTGCCGTTTTTATTGCTCAGTGCCTAACTTGTCATCAGGTGAAGATTGAGCATCAGAAACCTGCTGGGACATTGCATTCATTGCCGATTCCTCAATGGAAATGGGAGCATATTACTATGGATTTCGTGGTTGGTCTTCCCAAAACGCAGAAAGGTTATAATTCTATTTGGGTTATCGTTGATCGATTGACCAAGTCAGCGTATTTTCTCCCAGTAAAGACGACGTATTCCATGAACCAGTATGCCGAAGAGTACATAGCAGAGATTGTTAGATGTCATGGTGTTCCTGTGTCGATTGTGTCTGATCGTGACACTAGATTTACTTCAGAGTTTTGGAAGAGTTTGCACAGAGCCTTGGGTACACGGTTAGCATTCAGTACAGCATATCATCCCAGAGCGACGGTCAATCAGAGAGAGTTATTCAGATTTTGGAGTATATGCTCAGAGCTTGTACTATCGACTATCCAGGTAGCTGGGATTCCAAATTGCCTCTTGTTGAGTTCACGTATAATAATAGCTACCAGACGACGATTGGCATGGCACCGTATGAAGCACTTTATGGCAGGAAGTGTAGATCTACCTTGTATTGGGACGAGGTTGGTGAGAGAAAGATGTTGGGTCCAGAGTTGGTCCAACAGACAGCTGATGTTGTTGCTGTTATTCAAGAGAGGATGAAGACGGCTTAGTCGAGACAGAAGAGTTATGCTGATGTAAGACGAAGGTCGTTGCAATTTGAGGTTGGCGCTCATGTGTTCTTGAAGATTGCACCTCTTAAGGGTGTGATGCGGTTTGGCAAGAAGGGAAAGTTGAGTCCAAGATTTATTGGCCCATTTGAGATTTTGGACAGAATTGGTGATCGAGCTTACAGGTTAGCCCTACCGCCAGATCTTGATAGAGTTCATAATGTTTTTCATGTCTACATGCTCAGAAAGTATGTGGCGAATCCTTCCCATGTTCTTCGCCACGAGCCATTGGATTTGACGCCGAATTTGACGTATCAAGAGATTCCGGTCCAGATTTTGGATCGCAAAGTTAAATTATTGAGAAACAAAGAGATCGGCATTGTTAAAGTCCTTTGGAGGAATCAATTGATTGAAGAAGCCACGTGGGAACCAGATGATGAGATGAGAGGAAAGTATCCTGAGTTGTTTTCGCAGTGACATCAATTTCGAGGACGTAATTCCTTTAAGGAGGGGAGATTGTAATATCCAAGCCTGGTGAACCGTACGGTTTAAGATTTCGTATGTTTATAGACTATTTGGTTAAGTTTAAGTAGAGTTGTGATGTTAAGAATTGTGATTTATGGTTTATAGTATTGTTGGTTATAGTTGAAGTGTGGTTTTATTGTAGCATCGTTGCGATTTAATTCATAGTAATTTGTATGTTAAGCCGATTGGTATGAGGCCAATTGGAGTGGTCAGATAAGTCATAGAGGTGTAACTTTCGTGTTGGGAGTGTTGCCTAATTATGAAGAGAAGCGACGTTACGGTTCGATTTTTAGTCGCAAAGTTTATTGTTTGGGCAGCAGGTCCACCGCACCCGCGGTCGTCATGTTCAGATTTTTTGGGATGTCATGCAGTAGCTACACCGCACCCGCGGTAGATATGCAGCGCACCCGCGGTGAGATTTGTAGCGCACCTACGGTCGACGTTTTCAGATTTTTGGATGAGATGCAGTAGGTGCAGCGCACCCGCGGTGGATGAGTGAGCGCACCCGCGGTGCGTGAACAGTGAAGTCGCGTTTTCGGATTTTAAGTGATTAAATAGAGAGAGTTGGCTCATTTCCCTCATTCTTCTCCCACCCTTCTCGATTTTTCTCTCCTTGGAGCTAGGGTTCTTACATTTTCTTCTTTTGATCCTTTGATTCAAGCTTCTATTTGGGTTTTTGTAGTGAGAACAAGGTTATTTTGGAGTCAAGGAGCTAAGGTAAGCTTGTGGTTTACTTATCTTTGGATTTTGGTGTTGAGGGAAGTTATGGTATTTGTGATGATTTGGGTTTTATGAGTTTTATGTATATGGATATGTGATTATTGAGTTGTTGATGGTTCAATACATGGTTTATTGTTGTAGGATTTGTGCCAGAGGCTAGTATCAAGGTGTCCTTTGGGTTGTAAGTGGAATTCATTCCTTTTGCTCACATGAAAGTATATGTATTGTATTTCAAGAGTTTTATTATGATATTCCCTTCCATTTGATTCATAGTATGTATGGATTCATTGTGTTGTATAGTAGAGGCTTTTATTTGCCTCAATTGTTTAAAAGGGGATACAAAAGAAAAGAGTATGCAAAATGTTTGTTTAAATACCCAAAAGAGAGTTCAAATGATTTAATAGATTGATAGATACATTTTGGGGACCCGGGCTCTAAATCGAATCTATCTGGGATTAAATGGATCTTTATTATAAAATGCGGGTCAAAATTTTGCTTTTAACATTAAATCAAATGTATAAATAAAGCATGAGTTTATTCTTTATTTGATTAAACAAACATACTGTACATACAAACTCTGGTTTAGTACTATCATACACTAGTGTTCAGAAAACCAGTACATGTCTAGTACAAACAACTAGTAGTCTTCTATGCCCGAAATCACCACAATTACCTGCTCTCTCATCTTGCTCGTGACCCTGATCCTGTCCCACCTGTCGTTATGCACACATACAGACACAACAACAGCCGGAAACTCCGGTGAGAACGAATCCCAGTATAAAACATGTATACATGCAATGTAACAATTCATGTACAAAAGCATAACAAATATCAATTAATATGAATCATAATCTATGACATGCAAAAGAATACAAATCTGTATTCAACATCTTATTCTTGACTCGATTAATTTCTAAATCTAGGGATCCCGGTGTGAATAAGACGTCACTGATCTGTCACCTACCCTACCAATCGAGGTAACTGTACGTCTTATTCCTAGACTCCGGTCAGATCTGTATCGAATGTCTACACACGGAGATGATCTGCTCCTATGCGTCGATACATCGGACGTCTAGTTTGACAATCTGTCAATGATTCCTATCTCAAAGTCTTGAATATAAATCAATAAACAAGACATAAACATAATCAAATATAACAACAATCTCATATGTGATTTGTGGGAAACTTAAACCAAATCTGGTTCAAGTCACATCTCCCAATTCACATGCATTTATACCTTTCTTGTCGAATGAATCAGTCGAGATCTCAAATCGAATGTCAACTCTATCAAGTCTAATCTGAAATGATAATATAGATATGCATTCTATCAATATATAACTCATATCAAGTCTTGCACAAGTCAATAATCAATCATGTTCAACCTCGGTAACAATCGACGGCATAACGGCGTGTTTTCTCGATACCGGTCGTATCAACACAACATACTCAATCAAAATCATACTCTTCAACTCAAGATTATACCATCTATCTACCAAGGTATCAAAATCTGCATGATCTCATGCCCAAATAAGATGGAAAATCGAAACAATAACATACGGTATCCGAAAATCGATCCGATTGCAATTATACCATGCTCGACATATCAAGAACACATATTCTAACTCAAATCTGATTTTCCCCAACACCTACACTTCAACCCATGCTGAAATAAAAAGAAACTTACATCTTCTTGTAGCCAATGATGCAAGGAGCACAAATCTATGCTTGGATTTCAGTTTGAGTAAATAAATCTTACACAAACTAATTTATAAAATGGAAGAACTTGACACTTTCATGGAGTTGTCTCGGTTCTGAAGTCTGAAAATGAAGAAATGCAGACTCAGCTGAAGAATCTATATATATATATGCCATGTGTCACAACAAGACTTCAAGGTGGATTTCTCGCATGCAGCACCGCGGGTGCGCTGCATCTTGACCGCGGGTGCGCTAGTGCTTCGGCATCACTTTTATTTCTCGAAATTCATCGACCGCGGGTGCGATCTGTACTTTACCACGGGTGCGGTACCTGTTCTGTAAAATTTCCCAACCTACTGGCCATGCACCGCGGGTGCGGTGGCTTTCCAGGCGCGGGTGCGGTGTGGCTTCGGCCAAACTTCGGAAATTTTATCTTTTTCTTGCCATATTCCACCATTTCACCTAATGCTTCTTATAACATGTCATGCATTCTCATATCTTCGAATCTCACATCAATGAAGACTGATAATTCTCGAGCCTTACATTTCTCCCCCTCTAAGAAATGATTTCGTCCTCGAAATCGCAGGCAATCAATCAAGGCATGAATAAGAGCAATAATTAAAATCAGAACTGAAAAAGTACTCACATCATATGAATAACTCGGGATATATTTGTTGCATCTCTGACTCTGTCTCCCTAGTTGCTTCCTCGTTGCCATGACGACTCCAATGAACCTTCACAAGCGGAATGGTCTTCGTTCTGAGCTGTTTCTCTTTCCGATCAAGAATCTGTATCGGTTGCTCAACATAGCTCAACGTCTGATCTAATTCGGCTTCGTCAGGCTAGATGATATGAGAAATATCTGGCATATCTCTACGCAACATCGATACATGAAAGACGTCATGTATCCCAGACAAAGAAGGAGGAAGAGCAAGTCTGTAAGCTCGATCTCCAATCTTCTCAAAAATCTCATACGGACCGATGTATCTAGGAGACAACTTTCCTCGCTTGCCAAACCTGACAACGCCTCTGAAATGAGAAATCTTCAAGAATACTCTGTCTCCCTGCTCAAATACTAACGGTCTGTGTCTGATATTGTCATACTTAGCTTGTCTGTCTTGCGCTGTCTTCATTCTCTTCTGAATGATCTTCACTTTCTCAGTCATTTCTCGAATCATGTCAGGCCCTAATTCTGGTACTTCAGAAATATCATCCCAGTACAACGGAGATCTGCACTTTTTGCCATACAAAGCTTCAAACGGTGACATCTCTATACTTGTCTGATAGCTGTTGTTGTACGAGAATTCACACAAAGGCAATGAATCCTGCCAACTAGTACCAAAATCTAGTACTACAGCTCTCAACGTATCCTCTGGGTAGTCCGCTCTGACTGTCCGTCTGTCTGAGGATGATAAGCAGTACTCAGGTGCAATGTCGTACCCAAAGCCTGCTGCAAACTGTGCCAGAAGTGAGAAGTGAACCGTGTATCACGATCTGATACGATTGACTTTGGCACACCATGCAATCTGACGACAGCTCTAACGTAAATCTCCGCCATTTGATCATGTCTGTAGGTCATTCTGTACGGGATGAAACAGGCAGATTTGGTCAATCTGTCAATGATGATGATAGGACTCGTTTTTACGTGTTTTTAGTGTTGGTTTCGAGTCGCATTCATACATCATATTAGTTTGTTTTAGTTTATTCTTGCATTTTGTTTGCATTATTTAGCATATGACTGATCTCGTGTGTTTTGTGGTATTTTGTAGGAATGGAACCAAATATGGCAGAAAATGGGCACAACAACGAAGAAGCCTCGCTAGGGCGGTCAAAACTGACCGCCCCAGCGAGCATTCTAGTCTTACCGAGGATATCGAACAGAAGACCTCTCGCTAGGGCGGTCAAAACTGACCGCCCCAGCGAGACTGCTAGCCTGGACAAGAGAATTTAACAGAAGATCTCTCGCTCGGGCGGTCAAAAGTGGCCGCCCCAGCGAGACTAGAGAGAAGGCTAAAGATTTTTATTCGAGAGTCACTCGCCCCAGCGGTCAAAACCTACCGCCCTAGCGAGTCACGCGATCCAGCAAGATTCTGCGAGATTTGTTTCTATTTTCATGGACTCTATCCAAGACCACTAACCTAAGACACGAGATTGGGCGCCTCTTTGGGATTATTCATCATATTTTCATCAATTTTTCTGGGAGAGAAGGCTAGGAGTAAGGAAGACTTTCGAAGAACTCGAGAATTCCAAGCGTCGCAGCCATCTTCCATCGTCATATTTAGTATTTTATTATTCCGTATTTTATTCTCTTGCATAGATTGTTGATTTT
The DNA here is from genome assembly GCF_022965805.1 of Primulina eburnea. Lineage (NCBI taxonomy): Eukaryota > Viridiplantae > Streptophyta > Magnoliopsida > Lamiales > Gesneriaceae > Primulina > Primulina eburnea. The sequence goes on from NC_133101.1 coordinate 14,504,351, forward strand.
TAGTATGAATTTGGTTGGCTAAACTCTAGATTTGTTGGGATTTGAGGGGATCCTACCCGTACTCGTTGTTTAACATTATTTTTTGACGTTTTTACAAGTGATTTGTTTATGCTATTGTTATTTCTTGTTTCAAGCGAAGCCTAGCTATCTTCCTTTGATTATTGCATGTTGTTAACGATGTCGACAGACTAATTAACAATAGGATCGCATAGTATAAACCACGGACTTACAATTTTAGTAGACATACGGAATTGGGTACGTGTCGATAGTGATAGTTCACCCGGATAAAAGCTAGAGGATTCCATAGAACGTAAGGCGATCTTAAACTGTTAAATAATTGAGGACACTTGATTACTGCATGTTTATGATTAGTGTTAATATAGCTCGACAGAGTATATTGATTAGTCTAGGGAATTCCGTCGAATGCACGAGTAAGAGTCGAGGGTAATTATTAAAACACGAGTGGTAGGTGAACTGATAATTCCCAACAAATTCATCTTTCATTTGATTTAATCCAACTTAATCATTGCATTATTGCATACATTCTCTTTGCGCTTTAATTCTTTTAGTTATTTGATTTACATTAGTTTAATTACCAAACCACTTTATCGTTGCTAAAGAAATTTTAATTGAGAATAAAAAAATATTGTAACGCAGTCCCTGTGGATCGATACTCGTATTCACGTACGTTTATTATAACTTGACTATCGTGCACTTGCGATATTTAAATCGAGCTTTCATATATAAAACAAATTTTGGGACCATTCACTGTGCAAGTTTTGCTCGATCAAGTTTTTGGCGCCGTTGCCGGGGACTGTTGATTCACAATTTTCTTATTTCTCATTTAAATTCTTTAGTATTCTTAATTTTATTGTTATTTGATACTCTCATTTTATTGCAGAATTCTCTTGAGGTGCATGCGAAGATCATTCGAGTCTAAGCTTGAGCCGTTTGACCCTGAGATCGAACGCACTGCTAGACGCCGAAGACAACAGCAAAGACTCAAGGAACAAATGGAGAGGCACGAACAAGAGCAGGAGGAGGAGCGCCAAAATGAGAGACGGATTGAGATGCCACGCCGTGTACCGATGATGGATTATGCACAGCCGTCTCTGGATGGAGCACGTCCAAGCATCGTAAGGCCAATCATCCGGGCGAACCAATTCGAGATCAAGCCAGCTATCATTCAGATGATCCAAAACACTGTTCAATTTGGGGGAAGTGCACTTGATGACCCTAATTCTCATATAGCTGACTTTCTTGAAATTTGTGATACATTTAAATTTAATGGCGTATCTGATGATGCTGTTCGTTTGCGTTTATTTCCATTTTCACTAAGAGACAAAGCTAAGTCTTGGTTAAACTGTTTACCTGTAGGGTCTATCACTACGTGGGAAGATATGGCAAAGGCATTCCTGACCAAGTACTTTCCTCCGTCGAAGACTATGAAATTTAGAGCTGACATTACTACTTTTGCTCAATATGAGCTTGAGTCACTTTACGAGGCGTGGGAGCGATACAAGGATTTGTTGAGGAGATGTCCACACCATGAGCTACCTCTTGGGTTAGTGGTTCAAACTTTTTATTATGGTCTGCTTACTCCTAACCGTACCATGATAGATGCTGCTGCCTGTGGTAACTTGTTGAGAAAAACGGCTGAGGAAGGATATGAATTATTGGAGGAGATGGCTGCCAGTAGCTATCATCCTCATTCTGATAGGCAGAGACGAGGTGCTGGGGTTAATAAAGTTGATGATTTATCTGCGGTGTCAGCACAGTTGGAGGCTCTGAATAGAAAGATTGATGGGATGAATGCGAGTGGGTCAGCTATGCGTCTGCAAGAGATTTTCTGTGATAAGTGTGGAGGTGAGCATGACGTGCAAGATTGCCAAGATGGCAATCCATTCTATGTACCTGAGGGAGCAAAACACGTGGGATTCCAGAACCGTCCTAGAAATGACCCTTATTCAAAGTCCTATAATCCGGGATGGAGGAATCACCCAAACTTTTCGTGGGGAGGTCAAAACAACCAAAACCGCCAACAAAGAGGTCCACCACATGGGATGCACCAAGGATTCAAGCCAGAACCGCCTAGGGAGGAGAAGTCAAATTTAGAGCAAATGATGACTAAATTTATTTCTGCAACCGAGACGAGATTTCAGAATCAGGATGCATCCATAAAAGGGTTAGAGAATCAAATTGGACAATTGGCTAAGTTAATTGCTAATAGGGAGCAAGGAACTTTGCCAAGCAACACGGAGACTAACCCGAGAGAGCATGTGAAAGCTGTGGAATTGCGCAGTGGAAAGGCACTTGAGTCTAAGGAGGAAAAGAACAAGCAAGGTGAGGATGAGGTGGAACAACAAGGAGGTAAGTCTTCTAACTCTACTTTTACACCTATTGCACCGAGTAAAATTGTTATCCCCCCACCTTTTCCTGCAGCACTGAAAAAAGCTAAGTTAGATGCACAATTTGGTAAATTTCTTGAGATATTCAAAAAATTGCATATTAACATTCCTTTTGCTGATGCTTTACTGAATATGCCAAGTTATGCAAAATTCTTGAAAGATATCTTAGCAAACAAGCGGAAGCTAGAAGATCATATGACTGTGAACTTGACTGAAAATTGCTACGCTTTAGTTCAAAACAGGATGCCTCCTAAGCAAAAAGATCCAGGGAGTTTCTCTATACCTTGCATTATTGGTGATATTAATTTTCATAAAGCTCTATGTGATCTTGGTGCGAGTATTAATTTGATGCCTTATTCTGTGTTTAGGAGACTGGGATTGGGTGAAACCAAGCCAACTAGGATGTCATTGCAGCTGGCTGACAGATCTGTCAAGTATCCACGTGGGATTATCGAAGATGTCTTGGTGAAAGTGGATAAGTTTATTTTTCCTGCAGATTTTGTAGTACTTGATATGGAGGAAGATTTGGAGATGCCTCTAATCCTAGGGAGACCATTTCTGGCTACAGGGAAAGCACTGATCGATGTTGACGAGGGAAAATTGAGACTGAGAGTTGGAGAAGAAGAAATTATTTTTGATGTCTTTAATACTCTCAAGCACACAATGCACGATGATAGTTGTTTTCGCGTTGATGTCTTAGACTCTCTTGTTTGTGATTTTGTGCAGGATGGATTGCAAGAGCCATTGGAGGCTACTCTCACTACTGAAAAACAGGAGGACGAGCTGGACGAGGAGAGGATGGAGATGGTAGCTCATTTGAATGCCATTCCACCTTGGAGAAAGCAAGTGAGGCTTCGACTAGAGGAATTGGGGGATAGAAAAGATTTAATGCCTCAAAAGTCAAGTCTAGAGGAGCCACCTACTTTGGAGCTCAAACCACTACCTCCACATCTCAAGTACGTATATTTAGGAGAAAATAATAACCTGCCTGTTATTATTTCCTCTTCTTTGACAGATGATATGGAGAGTAAGCTCTTGGGAGTCCTTAAGGAGCATAGAGGAGCATTCGCTTGGAAAGTTTCGGACATCAAGGGGATAAGTCCTTCGATCTGCATGCACAAAATCCTAATGGAGGATAAGTACTCACCTCTAGCACAACCACAAAGGAGACTCAATCCAAAGATGCAAGAGGTAGTAAAAGCTGAAACGATCAAACTTCTGGACGCAGGTATTATCTATCCTATCTCTGATAGTGCGTGGGTAAGTCCTGTACAATGTGTGCCTAAAAAGGGTGGGATTACTGTTATTACCAATGAAAAAAATGAGTTGATTCCCACTAGAATCGTTACGGGTTGGCGTGTGTGCATGGATTATAGGAAATTAAATGATGCAACCCGTAAAGATCACTTCCCCTTGCCATTTATTGATCAAATGATTGAACGATTAGCCGGTCATGAATTTTACTGTTTTTTGGATGGATATTCGGGATACAACCAAATCACAATTGCACCCGAGGACCAAGAGAAAACTACTTTCACTTGCCCTTATGGTACTTTTGCGTTTAGGCGTATGCCCTTTGGTCTATGCAATGCACCTGCTACATTTCAAAGATGCATGACCGCTATTTTTCATGACATGATTGAGAATTTTCTTGAAGTTTTTATGGATGATTTCTCTATTTTTGGCTCTTCATTTGATGAATGTTTAAAAAATTTGAATTTGGTGCTCATTAGATGTGAAGAGAGCAATTTGGTGTTAAATTGGGAGAAATGTCACTTCATGGTGCAAGAGGGGATTGTGTTAGGACACAAAGTATCGGAGAATGGAATCGAGGTCGACAAGGCCAAGGTGGAAGTGATCAAAAATCTACCACCACCTTCATCGATAAAGGGAGTTCGAAGTTTACTAGGCCATGCGGGTTTTTATAGGCGTTTCATTAAGGATTTTTCTAAAATTGCTAAGCCTTTATCTTCTTTGTTGATGAAAGATGTTGAGTTTAATTTTGATTCTACTTGTCTGCAGGCATTCGAAGTACTCAAGAAGAGCTTGGTGACAGCACCTGTTCTGACTGCCCCTGATTGGGAGTTACCGTTTGAGGTGATGTGCGATGCTAGTGATACAGCTGTTGGTGCGGTGCTGGGTCAAAGGAAGAACAAGGTATTTCATACCATCTACTATGCAAGTAAGACCTTAAATGATGCTCAACTGAATTACGCTACTACTGAAAAGGAATTACTTGCTATAGTATTTGCTTTCGAGAAATTTCATTCATACCTTGTTCTGTCTAAAGTGATTGTGTATACAGATCATTCTGCCCTAAAATACTTGCTTGCTAAGAAAGATGCGAAACCTAGGTTAATTAGGTGGATTTTACTATTGCAAGAATTTGATCTCGAGATTCGAGATAAAAAGGGTGTAGAAAATGTGGTTGCTGATCATCTGTCTAGGCTTGAGGATATTAGAATTAATGGCGTTCACACTGATATAGATGACTGGTTCCCTGATGAGCAATTGTTTGAGGTAAATGCGTGCCCTTGGTATGCCAATTTCGCAAATTTTCTTGTCACTGGCACACCTCCCCCAAATTTATCGTTTCACCAAAGAAAGAAATTCTTTTCTGACGTGAAATATTATTTTTGGGAGGAACCGTTTTTGTTTAAAATCTGTGCAGATGCCATGATAAGGAGATGTGTAGCGGAGGAGGAAACCAGCCAAATTCTGAACCACTGCCATGACCGTGAGGTAGGTGGTCACTTTGGACCCATACGGACGGCATCTAAGGTACTCGAATGTGGCTTCTATTGGCCAACTCTTTTTAAGGATGCTCGTTTGTATGTTCTCAATTGTGATAGATGCCAACGCACAGGTAATATTTCTAACCGTCATGAGATGCCTTTGAATAACATTATTGAGTGTGAAATATTTGATGTGTGGGGGATTGATTTTATGGGTCCTTTTCCTGCGTCTTTTACAAAGAAATTTATTTTGGTGGCAGTGGAGTATGTATCTAAATGGGTGGAGGCGGAGGCTTGTGCCACGAATGATGCACAAGTGGTGTTAAAATTTTTGAAAAAACACATTTTTAATCGATTCGGTACACCACGTGCAATCATAAGTGATGGTGGCACCCATTTTTGCAACAAAATTTTTGATAAACTGATGGGCAAATATGGTGTCACCCACAAAGTTTCCACTCCATACCACCCTCAGACTAGTGGACAACTTGAAGTGTCCAATCGAGAGATTAAGAGGATTTTAGAAAAGACGGTTAATGTGAATCGAAAGGACTGGTCCATTCGGTTAGATGATGCTTTGTGGGCTTATCGTACTGCGTTCAAAACATCTATAGGCACTACACCATATAGGTTACTTTTTGGTAAAGCATGTCATCTACCCGTAGAATTAGAGCATAGAGCATATTGGGCGACCAAGGCACTGAACTTTGATTTTGCTCTTGCAGGTGAAAAACGACTGTTGCAGTTGAGTCAGTTGGATGAGTTCCGAGGTACAGCGTATGATCTTGCCCTATCTTACAAGGAACGCACCAAAAGAGCCCATGATAAACACATTGTAAGAAGAGAATTCAAAGTGGGTGAAGCGGTGTTGTTATACAACTCTCGCTTACGACTCTTTCCGGGCAAGCTAAAGTCAAGATGGTCAGGACCATTCGTTATAGCCGAGGTGTTCCCATCAGGTGCAGTGGTGTTGCATGACGGCAAGGAAGGGACGTTTACTGTGAACGCCCAAAGATTAAAGCACTATATTGGTGGCACGATTGGGCCACAAATTGGAGTCACTCGGCTCCAAGACAGTCGTTAAGGACATGGGTGAAAAGTCGAGCTCTAGACTATAAATTGAGAACTACTTCTACTCCTTATTTTATTCTTTTTCGTTAGTTAATTAATTGCATCACTTGCATTTAGATAATTGCATGGCATTTGCATTAAAATTTTTTTTCAAAATGCTTTCGAAAATACCTCGCTAGGGCGGTTCATTTTAACCGCCCCAGCGAGAGGTTGAAATTTTTAATTGATTTTTGGCCGAGCATGTAGTGACCCGTTCCAGAATCACCTACTAAACAAGAACTAAGCATGCACTTAACTTAATTAATAATAATCAGAGATAAACGCGGAAAAGGCCAATGAAAGAAAGTTATACAACCCGATCGAAATCTAGAATACTCAAACTAAACTGAAAATATCTGATACAACCATATCGAAACAGAACAGTAAAGAATAACTAACTCAACCATCCACTCCACGTCCTCCTCGTCCTCCTCCTGAGCCTTCCAACCTGAGGCCTGCCCCGAGGGAATGGGGTGTCCAAGATAAACAAAACCGAGGACGTGAGCGATAAGAACGCCCAGTACAAAAGTATGAGTATACAAGCCTATATGAAATGCACATGCTATGATATGATACCAGGGTAGTCAAGAAACAGGAGTCACAAAGGATCTCAAAATGCTCAGTCTAGAGGCGCCAAGTGGATAGTGCCGCGCGGTACTCCTCTGGGTCACTGCATCCACTACAAGATCAGACGTGGACCTAAAATGTCCCGGATCACCGAAGCCCTCCCGACCCGTCGGCCACTGTGTACTCTCGGTGTCCATACGTCCACAAGACAGGGCTGAGCGGCCCCACAAGATATAGCTTATCTCGAAAGAGATACAGCTCAACAGTAAAGGCTATTTCGAAGGAGATACGGCTCAACATGAAATGCAACATGCATCATAAAGCGTGACATAATAGCATGCATCATATGACATATATCCATGCAGCAAATAATCATGCAACACATATATGAATGTATACTCAACCAGGATATCTCGGATAGTACTTTCGTACCTCTATCACAGCAAGCCTAGCCTTACGCAACACCGCTAATCAGGTCTAGCACAAGCCTACGCAACAAAAGCATACTCAATGAACGAAACTACCATGCTCGACTAGCAAAACCAGTACTCCCTAGTACTACCAAAGGTTTAGGGTTTACCTTCGTCCGTCGACAGCCCTTTGATGTCGATTGCCTCGTAACTCAGGCGTCGCTACGCTACCAATCCTGGCAGCTCTTGGCTATCGCTCGACCAACAACTAACCCTAGAAACCTTCCAAACCTCTCAAATATAAGACACAACTCAAGAATTTGCAATGCAAAATGAGGAAATCCGAGCACTATTTATAGGCTATGTTCGGATCCACCGAACCCACTTCGGAACGTCCGAACTCCTACGTGTCCATCAGCTCTTGACACCTCATAATCGGATCCACCGAACTTACACTTCGGATCATCCGAACTTGCATGAAAACTGACGTGTCGATCGACTCTTGACACCTCAAGATCGGATCCACCGAACTTACTTCGGATCGTCCGAACTCTTCGGTGCTACCGAACCATCTTCGGTCCGTCCGATCATGACCACGGTCAAAATTACACATTAAACCTTCTTAATCACCATTAATCCGTTAATTACCCAAATTGGAATTTGGGCTACTACAGAGCATGCATCGCTAGGGCGGACACTTTTGTCCGCCCCAGCGAGGAATCGAAATTTTCAAAAACATTTTTCCCGAAAATCCCTCGCTAGGGCGGTCAAACTTGACCGCCCCCGCGAGTGTTACAACTTTTCAAAATAATTTTAGTCGAGGATATCTCGCTCGGGCGGTCAAAACTGACCGCCCTAACGAACACTCGCGTCTTTTTAAAATTTTTAAAACCGAGGGTCCCCCGCTAGGGCGGACACTTTTGTCCGCCCCAGCGAGCACTCGTAATTTTCGGGCAGACAGACTCTCGCTAGGGCGGACACTTTTGACCGCCCTAGCGAGTCGCGAATGTTTAAAAGCTGCGCCCTCCCTTCTCTCTTCTCCCACTCGCAAAACCTACACTTTTCTCTCAAATTTTTGCCCCTCCACTCCAGATCTGAAGCGATTGACGTGGTTTCTTGCCAATTTACAGGTATCTTTGTGAATCTCCAATGTTGCAAAGCCCAAGACGCGATTTTCCCGGCCAGATCTACACTCTCCGACCACCACCCACGCCGCCGCCTCTCCACCACCCATGCCGCCGCCTCTTCACGTTCCGGCGATCTTCCAAAATTTTCCGGCGAGCTTCCAAATTTTCCGGCGACTTCATATTACTTGTGCACTCTACTCTTACCATGGCTTCCAAACGCTCGAAGGTAACCCGCGGTGCCTCTAGTTCTCGATCCACCCCCTCTATATTTGTGAATGACAGGGCTAGGGAGCGATTTGAGCAAGCTAAACTCCATAGAAAACCAATCCCTGAGAGGGGATGTACTTCGTGGATTTTAGATAATATTTTTGAGGAGTTCCAAGTTGCAGGACGAGGGTGGACGAATTTTTTAGCACAACCGAATGCGGCTGTGGTGCCGGTTGTACGTGAGTTTTACGCTAACGCCCCTGGAAGGGACTGAAAATAAGGCTAGGGTGAGGGGACGTCTAGTCCCATATGATCCTAAAACGATAAATGATTTGTTGGGTTTACCGGCAGTGGATGATTCGGTATTCCAGGCTTGGGTGCTGAATCCGGATTACGATCTGATCATTCACACATTGTGTTATCCGGGCACTACGTGGAAGCAGCCGGGAACGTATACGGTGTTTCTTGAGAAATTTTTGAAGGTGGAGGCGGCACTTTGGTATGCCTTTCTATCGAAGAGATTGATGCCGGTAGGGCATACGAGTGATGTACAGCGGGATAGGGCGGTGGTTCTTTATGCGATCTATACCGGGATGCCTATTGATGTGGGCAAACTCATATTCGGGCAGCTTACTATCTGTATCAATTGCAACAATTTAGCCTTTTATTTCCCCACTATCGTGACTGAGCTATGTGCCCGCGCGGGTGTGATTTTCGCGGACGATGATGAGTGGCTACCGCCACTGAGAGCCATCGATGAGGCTCTTCATACCTCCAAGTACGCGAAGAGACGGGATGAGCTGCCCGCTGATGTATTTTACGGTCACGTGCAAGCCGCTCCACCACCTCCGGTCTTCGGACATCCACCACCACCGCAGCCACGCCGCCGTGTCATTCGAGACCGAGTCGACGAGTTGGGTGCTTGGGCCACCTACCAGACTCATTATCAGGCCATCGACCAAGCCCACACTCTGAACATCGAGTACTTGGTGCAGGGCATCTCGACTCACTTGGTCTTAGACACTTCCGGCCGGCCGCCTGTTCCAGCATACCCGCCACCTTTCCACTTCCAGTACACGTATCCTATGCCGCCTGCAGCTGACGAGGGCAATCCACCACCTGAGCATGATGAGGAGGAGGAGTTTTGACCGCCCGTCATGCATTCTCATATCTTCGAATCTCACATCAATGAAGACTGATAATTCTCGAGCCTTACATTTCTCCCCCTCTAAGAAATGATTTCGTCCTCGAAATCGCAGGCAATCAATCAAGGCATGAATAAGAGCAATAATTAAAATCAGAACTGAAAAAGTACTCACATCATATGAATAACTCGGGATATATTTGTTGCATCTCTGACTCTGTCTCCCTAGTTGCTTCCTCGTTGCCATGACGACTCCAATGAACCTTCACAAGCGGAATGGTCTTCGTTCTGAGCTGTTTCTCTTTCCGATCAAGAATCTGTATCGGTTGCTCAACATAGCTCAACGTCTGATCTAATTCGGCTTCGTCAGGCTAGATGATATGAGAAATATCTGGCATATCTCTACGCAACATCGATACATGAAAGACGTCATGTATCCCAGACAAAGAAGGAGAAGAGCAAGTCTGTAAGCTCGATCTCCAATCTTCTCAAAAATCTCATACGGACCGATGTATCTAGGAGACAACTTTCCTCGCTTGCCAAACCTGACAACGCCTCTGAAATGAGAAATCTTCAAGAATACTCTGTCTCCCTGCTCAAATACTAACGGTCTGTGTCTGATATTGTCATACTTAGCTTGTCTGTCTTGCGCTGTCTTCATTCTCTTCTGAATGATCTTCACTTTCTCAGTCATTTCTCGAATCATGTCAGGCCCTAATTCTGGTACTTCAGAAATATCATCCCAGTACAACGGAGATCTGCACTTTTTGCCATACAAAGCTTCAAACGGTGACATCTCTATACTTGTCTGATAGCTGTTGTTGTACGAGAATTCACACAAAGGCAATGAATCCTGCCAACTAGTACCAAAATCTAGTACTACAGCTCTCAACGTATCCTCTGGGTAGTCCGCTCTGACTGTCCGTCTGTCTGAGGATGATAAGCAGTACTCAGGTGCAATGTCGTACCCAAAGCCTGCTGCAAACTGTGCCAGAAGTGAGAAGTGAACCGTGTATCACGATCTGATACGATTGACTTTGGCACACCAAGCAATCTGACGACAGCTCTAACGTAAATCTCCACCATCTGATCATGTCTGTAGGTCATTCTGTACGGGATGAAACAGGCAGATTTGGTCAATCTGTCAATGATGATGATAGGACTCGTTTTTACGTGTTTTTAGTGTTGGTTTCGAGTCGCATTCATACATCATATTAGTTTGTTTTAGTTTATTCTTGCATTTTGTTTGCATTATTTAGCATATGACTGATCTCGTGTGTTTTGTGGTATTTTGTAGGAATGGAACCAAATATGGCAGAAAATGGGCACAACAACGAAGAAGCCTCGCTAGGGCGGTCAAAACTGACCGCCCCAGCGAGCATTCTAGTCTTACCGAGGATATCGAACAGAAGACCTCTCGCTAGGGCGGTCAAAACTGACCGCCCCAGCGAGACTGCTAGCCTGGACAAGAGAATTTAACAGAAGATCTCTCGCTCGGGCGGTCAAAAGTGGCCGCCCCAGCGAGACTAGAGAGAAGGCTAAAGATTTTTATTCGAGAGTCACTCGCCCCAGCGGTCAAAACCTACCGCCCTAGCGAGTCACGCGATCCAGCAAGATTCTGCGAGATTTGTTTCTATTTTCATGGACTCTATCCAAGACCACTAACCTAAGACACGAGATTGGGCGCCTCTTTGGGATTATTCATCATATTTTCATCAATTTTTCTGGGAGAGAAGGCTAGGAGTAAGGAAGACTTTCGAAGAACTCGAGAATTCCAAGCGTCGCAGCCATCTTCCATCGTCATATTTAGTATTTTATTATTCCGTATTTTATTCTCTTGCATAGATTGTTGATTTTTAGTATGAATTTGGTTGGCTAAACTCTAGATTTGTTGGGATTTGAGGGTATCCTACCCGTACTCGTTGTTTAACATTATTTCTTGACGTTTTTACAAGTGATTTGTTTATGCTATTGTTATTTCTTGTTTCAAGCGAAGCCTAGCTATCTTCCTTTGATTATTGCATGTTGTTAACGATGTCGACAGACTAATTAACAATAGGATCGCATAGTATAAACCACGGACTTACAATTTTAGTAGACATACGGAATTGGGTACGTGTCGATAGTGATAGTTCACCCGGATAAAAGCTAGAGGATTCCATAGAACGTAAGGCGATCTTAAACTGTTAAATAATTGAGGACACTTGATTACTGCATGTTTATGATTAGTGTTAATATAGCTCGACAGAGTATATTGATTAGTCTAGGGAATTCCGTCGAATGCACGAGTAAGAGTCGAGGGTAATTATTAAAACACGAGTGGTAGGTGAACTGATAATTCCCAACAAATTCATCTTTCATTTGATTTAATCCAACTTAATCATTGCATTATTGCATACATTCTCTTTGCGCTTTAATTCTTTTAGTTATTTGATTTACATTAGTTTAATTACCAAACCACTTTATCGTTGCTAAAGAAATTTTAATTGAGAATAAAAAAATATTGTAACGCAGTCCCTGTGGATCGATACTCGTATTCACGTACGTTTATTATAACTTGACTATCTTGCACTTGCGATATTTAAATCGAGCTTTCATATATAAAACAAATTTTGGGACCATTCACTGTGCAAGTTTTGCTCGATCAGATGACCCAAATCGCATCAGCAGCCCCAGGATGATCGAGGTAACTTCGTAACAAAATCCATGGAAATGTGGTCCCATTTGCATTCAGGAATGGACAAACTCTGAAGTGAACCACCGGGTTTCTTTCTCTCTGCCTTCACCTGTTGGCAATTCAAACACTTAGACGCGAATTCTGCAATATATGTCTTCATTTGCTTCCACCAGAATTGTGTCTTCAGATCGTTGTACATCTTCCTGCCACCAGGATGAATACTAAACCGACTACAGTGCGCTTCTGACATAATCTGTCGCCTCAAATCTGAAACATCTGGCACTACAAGATGGTTATTCACATACAAAACAAAATCATGTACCTGATACTCTGATATATGTCCAGCTCTGACCATATCAATCGACTTCTGAATGTTCTGATCAGTTCTCTGCGCTTCTTTGATTCTCATAATCAAATCTGGCTCAATCTGAATCGCAGCAAGTCGAAAGGTCTACTATCTGTATCAAATACTAACCCAGACAAACAGCAATCTTCAACTAAACTCGATACACCTATCGTCGACAAGGATAGAGAACATACCTTTCGACTCAAGGCATCTGCTGCTGCATTGGACTTCCCTGGATAGTATTTAATCTCGAAATCGAAATCTTTCAGTAGATCAATCCATCTACACTGCCTCATGTTCAACTCCAATTGAGAAAACAGGTACTTCAAGCTCTTATGATCAGAATAGATCTCAAATTTCTCACCATACAGATAATGACGCTAGATCTTCAATGCAAAGACAATAGCCGCCAATTCGAGATCATGAATCTGATATCGAGTCTCGTGTGGCTTCAGCTATCGAGATGCATAAGCAATCACGTGCCCTCGCTGCATAAGAATACATCCTAACCCTCTGTGAGATGCATCACAATATACAATGAAATCACCTGAACCTGAAGGAATCATCAAGACAGGCGCACTAGTCAGCCTCTTCTTCAACTCAACAAAACTGGTCTCACAATCTTCTGACCATACAAACAGTGCATTCTTCTGTGTCAATTGGGTAATCGGCTTTGCTATACTGGAGAAATCTCTGATAAAACATCGGTAATACCCTGCTAGACCCATGAAACTGCGGATCTCTGGCACAGAAATCGGTCTCGACCAATTGATCACAACTTCAACTTTACTCGGATCAACAGAAATACCATCTCCAGATATGATATGACCCAAGAAGACAACCTGTTTCAACCAGAATTCACACTTGGACAATTTGGCATATAAATGTTCATTTCTCAACGTCTGCAATACAATTCTCAAGTGATCTGCATGCTCAGTCAGACTCTTCGATTACACCAAAATGTCATCAATAAATACAATCACAAACTCATCTAAATATCTCTGGAAAATGCGGTTCATCAGACTCATAAACACCGCTGGCGCATTCGTTAAACCAAAAGGCATGACAATAAATTCGTAGTGTCTGTACCTGGTTCGGAATGCTGTCTTCGGTATGTCAACATCTAACTCGCAGCTGATGATACCCTGATCTCAAATCAATCTTAGAATAAACCGATGAACCCTGTAACTGATCAAATAAGTCGTCGATGCGAGGCAAGGGATACTTGTTCTTCACTGTTGTCTTATTCAATTGTCTGTAGTCAATACACAGTCGCATCGAACCATCTTTCTTTCGAACGAATAACACCGTAGCACCCCAAGGAAACACACTTGGTCTAATATATCCCTTGGACAGAAGATCTTCTAACTGTGCTTTTAACTCTTTCAGCTCTATCGGTGCCATTCTATAAGGAGCCTTCGATATCAGAACAGTACCAGGCATAAGATCGATGCTGAAATCAACCTCTCGGGCTGGAGGTAACCCCGGTATCTCATCTGGGAATACATCCGCAAACTCGCAAACTACTGGCAGATCTGCCAAAGTAGGGCTCAACTTCAGTAGATCTACTGAATAAATAAGGAACCCCTATGCTCCTGTCTGCAATAATCTACTCATAGTCAGAGCAGATACTAAGGGAATCCGAGATCTGGAACCCTTACCAAAGAACTTCCACTCTTCAGCCATCTCTGGTCTGAACCTGACAATCTTGTGGAAACAATCTACAGTAGCCCTGTATATGGTCAACATATCTATACCAAATATACAGTCAAAATCAGCTAACCCAAGTACTACACAATCTAAATCAATCTCATGGCCCTCAAACTGTAGCATGCAATGTCTAACTGTAGTCACAGATATCAGACCACTTCCCAACGGAGAATATATAGACACTATAGTGGACATAGACTCGACAGGTAATGCATGTGTCAATGCAAAATGCTCAGAAATAAATGTGTGAGATGCACATGTGTCAATCAACACATATGCAGGATAACCGCAAAGAAAACAGTTACCTGCAATCACATCATCTGGCGCATCCTGGGCCAGCTCCTCTGTCAAAGCGAATACTCGAGCCTGCTGTCTGGGAGGTTGGCTCACTGTCTGGCTACCTCCTGGCCTCTGCTGTGTCTATGTCGGAGGCTGGAATGAATGTACAGAGGATGCCTGTCTCTCAATCTGAGGTACTGATGCAGACGACCCTGCACTCTGGGATCGCTGTGCACCTCTCTGGGGACAAACTCTGGCAAAGTGTCCCTGCTGTCTACAAATATTGCATCGCCCACTCACTCCCTGACACTGATATGTAGCATGTCTGCCTCCGCAAGAACTACAATAAACACCTGTATAGTCTGAACTCTGGCCAGAACCTCTCTGTCTCGACCTACTGGAGCTTGACGAACTGCTCCCTGACCTATTAAACTGCTTTCCTCTCGCTTTCAGCTGATCTTTTCTCCCACTACTACTGCTCCCACTATCAAATCGAGGAGGAGGTGGTGGAAACTGGATAGTAGGCTGTGGCTGTCTCGGACTCTGAACACTGTAAGAAGCCCCTCGCTGCCTAATCAAGCCAGCCTCTGCTCCTTTCGCTCTGTTCAGTGCCTCTGAAAAAGTATTGGGTCGTCCCGTGTTCACCAAAGTAAATATATCAGGGTTCAACCCGTTGATGAACTGATCGGCGACTGCCTCATCATTCCCTGCCACGTGTGGCGCAAATCTGAGCAAGGAAGAAAACTTGGCAACA
This sequence comes from Primulina eburnea, assembly GCF_022965805.1. Classification (NCBI taxonomy): domain Eukaryota; kingdom Viridiplantae; phylum Streptophyta; class Magnoliopsida; order Lamiales; family Gesneriaceae; genus Primulina; species Primulina eburnea. Next base: position 14,519,825 of record NC_133101.1, read on the forward strand.
TACTCTTCTATGTTCAACTGCCCCTGTCTCAAGTTGGCAAATTCAGCTCCTTTGTCTTTGCGGTAGGAGGCGGGAAAGAAACGCTGATAAAATTCATCTTTGAACACTTTCCAAGTGATGTCAATGCCTCTATGCTCCAAGGCTCGCTTTGTGGTCAGCCACCAGCTTTTCGCAACTGATGCCCTATCAACATTACTCGTCGCTCATTTGTATAGGCCAAAGACTCAAATAACATCTCTATATCGTCTAGCCAACTCTCACAGTAAACTGCATTCTCGGTGCCTTTCAAAGTCGGAGGATGGAACGACTGAAACCGCTTCAGTAGGGTCTCCATCGGTGTAGCAGTAACATCCATCTGAGCACCTGATGTGCTACCCTGTTCTGGCACATGTCCTGCTACTGGCTGTGGTAATCGTCGAGGAGGCATAAATCTGATTATCAAACTGATTAGTATACAACCTATACAATCTGTCTCAGCCCTCCTCTGATCATATACCTCTGATCTAGAATCGGTTCTTATTCAGCCTTGACAATTATATGCTGTAAATCAATCAGATACAACACAACATATAATAGGGAAAGGAATAAATCATGCTATCACGTCGAAAGCAAGGAAGATGACTCGAACTACCCCGCTCATTCTACTCTATCTCAGTCTACAGAACCTACAGCTCTGATACCACCTGTTGTGGGGACCCGGGCTCTAAATCGAATCTATCTGAGATTAAGTGGATCTTTATTATAAAAAGCGGGTCAAAATTTTGCTTTTATCATTAAATCAAATGTATAAATAAAGCATGAGTTTATTCTTTATTTGATTAAACAAACATACTGTACATACAAACTCTGGTTTAGTACAATCATACACTAGTGTTCAGAAATCCAGTACATGTCTAGTACAAACAACTAGTAGTCTGCTATGCCTGAAATCACCACAATGACCTGCTCTCTCATCTTGCTCGTGACCCTGATCCTGTCCCACCTGTCGTTATGCACACATACAGACACAACAACAGCCGGAAACTCCGGTGAGAACGAATCTCAGTATAAAACATGTATACATGCAATGTAGCAATTCATGTACAAAAGCATAACAAATATCAATTAATATGAATCATAATCTATGACATGCAAAAGAATACAAATCTGTATTCAACATCTTATTCTTGACTCGATTAATTTCTAAATCTAGGGATCTCGGTGTGAGTAAGATGTCACTGATCTGTCACCTACCCTACCAATCGGGGTAACTGTACGTCTTATTCCTAGACTCCGGTCAGATCTGTATGGAATGTCTACACACGGAGTTGATCTGCTCCTATGCGTCGATACACCGAACGTCTAGTTTGACAATCTGTCAATGATTCCTATCTCAAAGGCTTGAATATAAATCAATAAACAAGACATAAACATAATCAAATATAACAACAATCTCGTATGTGATTGTGGGAAACTTAAACCAAATCTGATTCAAGTCACATCTCCCAATTCACATGCATTATACCTTTCTTGTCGAATGAATCGGTCGAGATCTCGAATCGAATGTCAACTTTGTCAAGTCTGATCTGAAATGATAATATAGATATGCATTTTATCAATATATAACTCATATCAAGTCTTGCACAAGTCAATAATCAATCATGTTCAACCTCGGTAACAATCGACAGCATAACGGCGTGTTTTCTCGATACCGGTCATATCAACTCAACATATTCAATCAAAATCATACTCTTCAACTCAAGATTATACCATCTATCTACCAAGGTATCAAAATCTGCATGATCTCATGCCCAAATAAGCTGGAAAATCGAAACAATAACATACGGTATCCGAAAATCGATCCGATTGCAATTATACCATGCTCAACATATCAAGAACACATATTCTAACTCAAATCTGATTTTCCCCAACACCTATACTTCAACCCATGCTGAAATAAAAAGAAACTTACATCTTCTTGTAGCCAATGATGCAAGGAGCACAAATCTATGCTTGGATTTCAGTTTGAGTAAATAAATATTACACAAACTAATTTATAAAATGGAAGAACTTGACACTTTCATGGAGTTGTCTCGGTTCTGAAGTCTGAAAATGAAGAAATGCAGACTCTGTTGAAGAATCTATATATATATGCCATGTGTCAAAACAAGACTTCAAGGTGAATTTCTCGCATGCAGCACCGCAGGTGCGCTGCATCTTGACTGCGGGTGCGCTAGTGCTTCGGCATCACTTTTATTTTTTGAAATTCATCGACCGCGGGTGCGATCTGTACTTTACCGTGGGTGCGGTACCTTTTCTGTAAAATTTCCCAACCTACTGGCCATGCACCGCGGGTGCGGTGGCTTTCCAGGCGTGGGTGCGGTGTGGCTTCGGCCAAACTTCTGAAATTCTATCTTTTTCCTGTCATATTCCACCATTTCACCTAATGCTTCTTATAACATGTCATGCATTCTCATATCTTCGAATCTCACATCAATGAAGACTGATAATTCTCGAGCCTTACATACATAGTCAGAGATTGCATGCAATTAGTTGATCAACGACCATAGGCTTATATCCCAACAGAGTATTGATTTATAACGATGGGATATAGGTACAGAGATAGATATACTATTTAGATATCAATCCACCAGAGAAAAGAGAAATACCATCATTATTGCTATGTTATACTATGTTATTCATGTTTCAGAGTTGATGGTATTTAATGTTTTCGAAGCCATGTTTTTCAGAGTATGATTTATGTGCATTGCTATGTAAGAGTTCCACTTGCTGAGTTTTATACTCATTTCAGTTATTTCATGTGGTGCAGATAAGAGTGATGGGCCAGGACGTTGATTCGGGCCGAGGTCATATGCATAAGAGATGGAAGGAAGTGGAAGATTATTTTGTTATACATGGTCAAAATGATATTTTGTATTTTGATGCAACACTTTATGGATCATGTATATACTTTTTGTGGTATATTTTGTAAATGTTTATGTCAAGAAGATTTTAAATCCTTCCTCCATTAAAGTAAAATTTTAAATTCCGCTGTATTTTTATGAAATCGGGTCAGAGCGTTACAAAATCTGCTGCTGAAAGCCTCGAATTTGGCAGTTTTTCTTCTTGAATTTTTGTGAGGTTTTCGGTGTTCTTTTATCTTGGTTTGATCTCTTACTTATAGTTTGGATCTTACTTATAGTTGGGAAGAGAGAAGTTGAGCGGATGCCTTAGTGAACGTTTTAAGGCTTTTAAGCAGCTTATTTAATGCTATAATGTAGCCATCAATTGGGTGTTACAATATGAATATGGACATGGATTAATTTTTGAGATTTTTCATTATAGGTTGTCATCAGGTCATTGAATGGGTTCAAACTTATTGGATATGCCCAAAATTTCGAGTACTTGGGCTGTAGTATTTATAAATTTTTGTGGCCTTCACACAACCTATTAATGAATATATAATTCAGTCTTCGGAAAATTAATCGACAAAATATACCATCCAAGCAGATTCTATATACGGTTTCTAGCTTATACATATCATCAAACACAATGCATCTGCTCCTATGTATGTCGATACCATACTGAACCTCGCCATCTGATGACCCTCGTGGAGTCGATAAATGAGTCAAAGTCTAGCACTAGTACGTAGATCATCTATGTTGTCTCGGATCAAAATACTAATGATATAAAACCTTAACTGCAGACTAATCTACTTGATAAATAATAACCAATTGGAAATTCGGATGGAAGGTTGTCCAGTGACTCATCATATGATCACACATCTGTATGATTGAATATCTCTATGCACATACCAATGAAACGTGACCTATAACATCACATATATTTCTCGAAATAGAGTGACCAATGTATACCTTATTTTTTTAATCAAAATTGGATAATCGTTTTTTTTTTCCGACGAAATTAAGGTGTAAGACTTGTCATACAAAATTACAAAACAAATGTTTTTTTTTTTGACTTTTACCCCATCATATATTGATATGAAGATTTCATTCCGTGGATTCATGAATGATTTTAACTTTTGTCTACCTTTTCCTGAACTAATAATGTTGCAAATCATTAATGAATCAAGTCTTAAAAATATTTTTTTAGAAAAAAATCATAAAGAAACTAAATATTTGGAAAAAAAATATATTATCAGTATATAGTATACATATGATTTATGAGCTAAATTATTTATATATTATATTAAATAAACACCATGTGTATGTCGGCTAGTTTAAGTGTAAAGATAAAGTTAAATCATTGGGATACTTTTGCACGCGTGTGGAGATTTTGTGTGCTTACACGAATGAATCAGTTGGAATATGTGAAAAAGTCGTTTAAAGATGAAAAAATTGATTCTTTGATAGATTCGGATAAACATTAAATTATACAGTCACAAACACAAAACGTGGCAGTGGAGGTGTCACAAGGGGTTTTGTGAAAAAGTTGATTCCTTTTGATAGATTAGTAAAAACATTAAAGTATATAGTCACAAATAACAACATGTGGCAGTAGAGGTGTCACAAGGGGTTTTGTGTGACAAAGTGTGTAGTAGGTGGAGGGATGACAATGGGGTGGAGTTGGGTTTGTTATCTCAATACTAGTCTTCGAAATACATCCCTACCCCTATACCTGTCACGATCTTTGTTTTTTCGGGTTCGTTCCCATTTCAAAAATATTAATGGGGCAACACGGCGTGGGTATAGGGATTCCCCGCCCCGATCCCCGTTTCGAGTTTTCCCCGTGGGTCTCCAAATCCGTGGGAAAAATTGTCATCTCTAAGTAGGTGTTGGTGTTTAAATTTATGGAAAATAACTTTTTTAATCAGCCAATATTGTTTATTTTGAATTTTAGTTTATTAACATGTTAAATTTTGGTCATTGTACACTAACTATCAGTGTTCGGTTATTTTGGTTAAATTGCTGATACGACGCTGAATATATTAACTTTTTCGACATCATATCAGCATTCTTTTTAATGTTAGTAAATTTTTGGTTCAACTTAACAATTTTCAATGTAAGATCAATATTTTTGTTTCAATGTCACAATTTTCAATATAAAATCAATACTATAAAGATAATTTTCTCAACTAAACACATAAACTATGCTTTACAATAATGACATTCTATTACAATTAACTATAAAAAATTGATTTTTTAGCATTTTTATTTGCAAAGTGATCAACCAATATTTCATAAATAGATTTTTTAAAATTGGAAGGGTATAAAGGCATCGTGAAAAAAATTAGAGGTGCCAACTTTGAAGCTCGTCTTTGACAACACATGCAAAACCAGTAATATTTAGCAGGGCAAAGTTGCATAGATACAGAACACCGGTGTAGCTTATGGGTTTGATCAACTCCATTGCCATTCTTCACTCCCGAACAAATGGCGAATTTTATTGATTCAAATGGCACAATTGCTGAACAAAAACTGCAATGTTCTTCGTATTCAAAACTCTCTCTCCTGTTAATAAAGCAAGAATGGAACCAGCCTTCAGCTAATAGATTGATACAGTATCTTAAGATGCTATTCTATGTATGTGTGCACGAATGAACCAAAAGAAGTTCAACAAAGATAAGATCATGAATTACCTCTTCTTAATTTTACCAACTTTGGCAGCAAGAAATTTTAAATCATCCTCGACAATTTTCTCATGAAGTGAGATATAGTGCTCCAGTTGTGGCCATTCATCAGGACGCCAACAGCCAACATCGCAAAAATTTGTTGGCACATCTGACAGAAGATCTAAAATGGAAAAAAAATATAAACCAACAAGTCTTCTCCGTAGTTCATTTTCACAGCACAACTGCAACTACTTCCATACATTTGTCTGTTCCTCTATGGCACTACTGAATCTTTCCAAGTCTTGGTGTTTTCTACTCTCGCTCACCTCATCATTTTTAAGCACAACATGCCTGATGATTACATTGATGAGGTGCAACTTACGGGTTGAAAGAGTGGGAAAAATTTTAAATGCCGTAGACAAGAACGTAGTACAAATGCCAAAATTTGATCCAAAATAAGATGTCAACCATTTCTGCAGAATATGCTCTACATAGTTTGGTATCGACTGTTTGAAAGACACGAGGGCTGCCACAATATCCCAAATGTTCAGAAGCCCACTGATACTCCCACACAGACTCAGAGACCATAATATGTTTTTTTCCCACCAAATTAATTCTACCTCAGGGAAACCAGGAAATGATCCGAAATCAATATCAAAACATATATTGGAGGAAGTGTCCAATTGCTGCCCTCCAATCCAAAGGAACTCGATAGCAGCTTTCTGAGTTCTGTAAAATTACAATAACATTTATTGGTCAATCAAACATAGGTAACTGTTTGAACGGTTAGTTCTTATTGCTTCCATTCATCTTTTGACTAAATCATCAAAATTTTATTTTAAAGAAATGTGGGTGCTTGTTTGTTGCAAGCATCTATCCATATGGCAGTTGCTATTTCATAATTTGTTACCAGAAAATATAATTTTAAAAGTTCACGTTTCCTGGTACATGGGATTTAATAAATCAGAATCAAATCTTCGAGCCTGCAAATAACAGACACCAAACTTCTTAGAACTAGATTTAAGTACATGGGTATCAATGACATCTATTCAGCATAAGGTAAAAGGTGACCAAGTGCAAGAAAAGGATCAAGAGATTCCATTGCTTAGAGTCATTTCAGTCAACTAAGCTCCTTTTCCTAGGTATTATTATATGACTACTGTTCCGGAGAGATGAAATTTCGATCTTTCTATTTTCCTCTTTATTTTTATTTTCAGTAAATTTTCTTTATTTTTGTAAAGGGCAAGAAGCAAGATATTGACCAATCTCATCTGAAACATAATATGAGTGAAGTAAAAAATCAATTTTTTGGATGGTATGTTATCTAAGAGTTTTCTCAAAATACTATGAATAGAATTCAGTTTTTTCTTCAAATCTTGAATCGCTACATCGAGTGAGTTTATTATTTTGACTTAAAATTTGATAAGAGAGAAAAACTAGTACAATATTCAGGATAAGTTCATGGACATTCCAACTATAAGAGAATGGACGGATGGAATATGATACCACAGCAATTGCCAAGCTCCCATGAGATACTGCCAGACCAAAGCAAGAATCATATACATATGGAACCTACAGAGAAAATCTAGAGTCTATTGGAAACAAATATGCAAATTTAAAACATAAGTAAACATGAAAATTAATGCATACATCCGGGGAGCTATTCAAACCAGGAGTATTTGAAGGAATGTGTATTTCCCTTAGTGCTTTCCCAACTAAATTCCACGCTTTCATAGAGTTGTCCTTTAATACATGAACTGATCAAATAATCTGGAGGGCTACCAAGCTTTTCAACCTCAAGGCTTTCTGCTTGAGGCATTACTTGATAACAAAAGCAATTAACATGGATTTTTTAATTTTTAATATCTTTTGAACTAACACTCCCTTAATACAAAATTCATATTTATATCAATAAAACACTTCCTTCAATATTTATTACCTGGCTGCAGCAGTACAAGCAGAGTCCATCAAAAGCCCAAGCTAAACCAGTGACCAGATTGTTATTTTACAAGATAAATCATATGCCATTCCATATGCCAAAAAAGGTGTTGAGAACTTACAATGTGGTCATGCGCACTATAACAGCCAATTATTTCAAATTCATGGCTGGTCATATTCATGGTCCACACTTCAAATGATCCGGATCCTTTACCAATAGCCAGGAACAAATTTAGTGGTGTTTGCAAGGGGGGCAGTAAATGAAAGTATGGAGACAGGTGCTGAATCAACAGTAATAACCTAATTACACGAGCAATCACAAGTTCCAAAATAAGATATAATCAAAGTAGCTGGTCTAAATTTTGAAAGGATAAGTAGCAGACTTTTAGCAGGATATGCTGACCTCCCTCAGCAAAGAAAATGAAGCATGATCAGTTTCAGATGACTTCACCAGTTCCTTAATATTCACCTGCCAAATCTTCACTCTATAAACAAAAAGAAGAGGAAAGTCACAAAATTAAATGTTATAATCAAATAAAAGGTAAACCTTATATGTATGTGTGTGTATAATTCAGTAGCTCTAACCCATGTCAAGCAAATGTGCTAGAATTTTGGCTTCGAAAACAGAAAAAGGTTAATTAGTTACTCACCTCCCATTAGAACTTCCCGTCGCTAAAAGAAGTTGAGGTTTTGAATTTCAGATCCATATAAAGCCCAACAAATAGATGTGATGCATGTATCATGTGCCTTGAGAAAGCCACCATTTGATGCTTTACATGGGAGTTCAGGGGTAATAATGGAATAAATCTCTGGTGCATCAATTCTCCAGAATGAAATTAGACCACATTTCAATCCAGTAGCAAGAATAGAGCAGCAGCCCGAGGAGTTATGAGGAATAGAAACCCAATCTTCATATGTCCTCAGAATCGGTGACCAAGCCACAATAAAGGGTGTCAGCATTGCATTGCGAGAAGCATATTGTTGTGTCGTTATTAGTTGAATATTGCATTCTTTGATCTTCAGAGGTGTCCCTTCAGAAACAGATATGAGAATAATTTCCCATGTATTGTTTTCTTTTACGTTGTCAAGTTTTTTTGCAGCAACCTAATAAAAATAGCAACACATTCAATGTAATGGCATATATCAAATGCACAACTTTTCAAATTGAAAGCAGATCATGTAGCTGCATTGAAGCTGATTTAGTAAGTATGGAGGTTCATGTCATGGAATAAAATGATAAAACTAAATCAGATAGTGCATGCAGTGAGCAATACATTAGTTTCATTCAGTCTCCTTCGTTTTCTTTCCTTTCTTAAACTAGATACAGGTGGCTCATTAGGGCATTCAGATTCTGCATTATCTTGACTCCCTATCACCTGTATAAAGAAAAAACCCCAAGAATAGTTGGAATTCATATCATTAATTGTTATGTCATCAAGAATATTTCATCTAGAAAAGTATATGGGGATATGCAACAAACGCTAATCAGCAAAAAGTTGAAAGATAGAAGCAACTCACATCTAAACTTTCTGAAGATATAATTTGAGACTCTCCGAAATTGATCTTGGAAAGATAATTATACATCATCTCTGATATGTCCATAACCTAGAAAATTTCAGATTATAACTTTAGCAAATGTGTGAAAAACAAACATTAAATTTAAGAATCACAGATAACATACTAGATTCCAAATGCATGACATTTATTATGCATAAGCAACAAAACCGTAAATACAACAAACTTGAAGGGCTATGAAATTCTTTTTGAAAGAAATGTTGATTAGGAATTGCCTCTCCAAACATAAACAAAGCCTCCAGTACTAACACAACAAATTTACACATTAGCACAAATATGAATCTACTCATGGGCTCATAGCCAACACAGAACCAACAGTAAGAACATAATTAAGAGCATCTATAGACACAAGAATTGAAACAATTCCATTGCTAAAATTTTCACCATTTTTTTTGGTTCAGGAAGATTATTAAAGTGAAGAGACAGCAAGCTCGAACCATAATTCTGGTCCTGCCACCACTACTTCCTGAAAGCTTCATTTATAAAATACTTAATACCTCAATCCATTCAGCCGAAAAATCACAGAATGCAAAGATGTAAAGTTTGACGCGTCCCCCAGTGGTGCAAACAGCAAGCAAACAACTGCACGATTCATAGCAAAATGTAGAATTAATTCAGGGAGGCAACTTGCGTTGCATACTCAAACAAAACTTCGATCAGGGGTAATGGTATCAGTACCCAACATTTCTAGCAAGACCTGCAGGAGACCAGGAAATTGACCTAACACATGGCCGTGTATCCCGCGACACATGCATTGGCAACAAGCACCCAGAGAGAAAATCTATCCCTGTGACAAAATGAAAACAAAATCAAATGCAGTGACCTGAGAAAATAAAAAGTACTTGAAACCTCAACTCAAAATTAATTTTCATTTGCACTGTAAAACCACAAACCCAGAAATCCAAATGGCATCCAAATTGTGTACATAATACATACAATGATCTCATTCAAAACTATGAAATTCATTTTTTAATATGATTCTACGTACCTCCAGCATTTATGACACCAATGGAAAAAGGCTTGCTTGGGAGAACAGAAATTACACCTCGACATCCAGCTCCAGAAGGTTTAGCAGGATTCTAACCAAGTGAACATCAAGCATATACCAGTGATTCGAAGGCTAAATCAAACAGTATAAAATTAAATCCTAAATGGAAAAAATAATTAAAAAGTAAGGTAATATGAATTATATAGACCAACTACTATAAGATTCTCTATCAAATTCAAATAAGACCCTGTATTGAACTCCAACATAAAACAGCTTCCAGACTAGTTATGAAGATCAGGTAGATTAAAATGTAAGCATAAATTTGGCGTTTAAAATTCAATAACAATGCAAAAATCTTCGGCTAAAAAATAAGCATGCTATTCAGAAATATTATTACATTATATGCAAACAATTGATTTAATAGTTTTCTTTCCTAAGTCATGGGATCAGATCCCATCAGGTGGATCACAGAATACTGGACTCAGAATCAGTGGTCATTGATTCTTGTTCATGTCAGTGCATGGTTAATAATGTCATCTGCATAATCCTCACACTAACAGAATCACTTGACAGCCCAAAATTCTTGATCAACTAAAAACTCAGCTAGAACAGATTGAATGCCAGGATACTTCTGAAGTTGAGAAATTTCAATGTTGAGACTCAAATGCTATACATCGTATCAGTAAAATTGCATCAAAGCAATTCAGTACTAAAATCAGCAAACTTTGAAAAGTTAACAATTACCAGGATCGTAACGAGGCTACCAGAAGTGACCGTCACCAGATTCTCTTCGGACCAAGCAAAAGCGTTCGGATAACAAGGCGCTGATACGAGCACCGCTCCTTGGAAGCGGGAAGACATTGTTGAAGAGAATTGAAACATAAAGCAGAGCGGCGTTATATTATTTTGGAGTGAAGCGGATTCAATGCTTCGACCTAATTTGTGAAACAGCTCGAATAGTCCAAATCGAATTACACCATATAACCTACATATATTTGTATTTCCTAGACTAGACTAGAAGACTAAAAAAAAATCTTCTATTTTATATTATTAAAAAAAATAAAAATATTTATTTTTATGTGGATTTAGAGATTTCTCGCTTAGAGGGAAAAAACAATGGATATTGAGGAAGCAACAAGCATTGAAGAAATGAAATTGAAACATTAGTCAATCTCATGCATTACCCAATTTAGGGGTGAGTAGAAACCAAATCCAAATCAAATAGTTGGTTTGGTTTTTAGTCGATCGATTTATATTTGTTTTAAAATTAATCATATCGAAAAAATTGGTTTTATTCAAAGTTTTGGTGAAAAGTCCTAACCGAACCAATTTTATAAATATATAATATTTTTAATTATATACATATTATTTTATTTTTTGTCATATAATTGATATTATGAAAGTTTGATGATTGGTATTGGTGGCACATTTTATAAAGCTAAAAAAAAATTGATCATCATCCCGTTCAATCTTCACAAGTATTTATTGATCTTCATGATGTTTTTGGAAAAGGTTAAAAACCTCGAGCAAGAAATCTTGGATGCGAGTGAATTTACTCTTACCAAATACCCAAATTGGATAAACATAAAAGATAAATGTCTTTCTTTCTTTAAAGTGTGATAATGGATGATATTGAAGCTATTTCTAAAAGTTGAACTATTCAAAACTTATATTTATCTATTTATAATAGCTAGTTTTGAAAATTTAAATTATGATTATAAAAAGTCAAAATATTTTATTTGAACAAAATTAAATTTTAAAATTTAACATCCAAAGGTTCGCGACGGTATTGAAAAAGTCGTCGCTATATTAAGCGACGGAATTGAAAAAGCCGTCGCTATATTAAACGACGATTTTTTTAAAAAAACCGCCGTTTAATAAGCGACGGTTTGTAACCATAAAATGCATAAAAAAAACTACCACGCAAAAATTAAAATTATGTAGTAAATTTTCGGAAAAAAAAATTAAAACCTGATTTGCGCGAAGATATGCAGCTCCATGTAATGCTGGAAGATCGTACCGACGAGCAAATCTACGAAATAAATACGAAAAAATGTTAGTACAAAATTAAAAAATCGAAACTTCGAAAATTTGATAGAGTTTAACTACTAATAGAGATAGACGAAAAATGTCTGCGAACCTCGGTATATAGCAACGGTTCAACCAAAACCGTCGCGATAATAGCGACAATTTTGGTAAAAACCGTCCCGATCTAGATCGGCGACGGTTGTTGCATAACCGTCGCTACTATGGCGACAGTTTTGAAAAAACCGTCGTCGATCTAGATCGGCGACTGTTTTATTAAAACCGTCGCTATTATAGCAATGGTTTTCCTTAAACCGTCGCTCGCTATAATAGCTATAGTTTTTAATAAAACCGTCGCTTGTCAAATTAAGAGACGGTTTCCTAAAACAGTCGCTACAAAATAACGACGGGTTTATCAAACAGTCGCAATATTAGCGACAGTTTATGAAAAACCGTCGCTATTATAGCGACGGTTTTTCTTGAACCGCCGCTATTCTAGCGACGGTTTTAATTTAACCGTCGCTTAATTTGATAAGCGACGGTTTTATTTAAATCTGTCGCTATATAGCGACGGTTCAAGAAAAACCGTCGCTATAATAGCGACGGTTTTAATAAAATCGTCGCTATGCTTTCCGATTTTTTGTTGTGAAAACCCATATGAAATATATATTATTAATTAGGAAATTGTAATTATGATCCTATTTATTTGTCTATTTTTTATTTTAGTCTTCTAAATTGTCAAATTTCCATCTTAGCATGTTATCTTAGTTTCTTTCTTCTTATTTTCTTTTTGCAATTTAAGTTTTTTTCTCACACGGTGTTAATGAAGTGTTGACGCAACGTTACATGAAGATGACGTGTACATTGTCACATTAAAACTTAGAGACACAGAAAAAAATTTTTTTGATCCTGAGCTGACTGATCCGATAAAAAAAATATTATCATGGGTTCCAAAGAAAATTTCTTTGATACCTAGCAGGATGTTGGTCATCATGGTTTAAGATCTCGGAATTAATTGGAGAATACTACTCACTAATCGATGTACTAGTTTTTGATTTAGAAAATGAAAACATAGCTTTCTTCTTTCTTCCTTGAACTTTCATTATAAAACCAACATGTCACGCCCCGAGACCGAGGCGTATGGTATATGATTTCTTCTCGGCTTGGAATTTGACATTCTCACCCCAACAATTTTCCATTGCATGAGTCTTGGCTAAACAATCCATTCTCAGAATGATGTCAAAATCCACCATTGAGAGTTGAATCGGGTCGGCATTGAACGTATGCATATTGTTCCTGATTTTATAGTCTCGATGTAACTCGAAGGTTTCGATAGCCTTACTAGTAGGTGTTGCTATCCTAAAAGGTTTAACAAGCATTTTAGGTTTAACCCCTAATTTCTTAGTGAACCTCTTAGATATAAAAGAATGTGTGTCACCACAATCAAACAACACATAAGCAGGTAAATTTTTTTATTAGAATAGTAACTTCTAAAACAAACTAGTGAAGGTCCCTCTAAGTTGCTAAATCTCGAGTTCAAGGTTACTCATGGTCTTAGATTGGGTCGCCATTTCTTGCTCAAACTTTGTCAAAATTATGTTAAAAAATGGTTGCAACATGCTCGAGATTTTAGAGAATTTATGCTTAAATCGGTGTGATCTTCTTTGTGCAAAATGGGAGGGTTACTTATATGTGAGGAAGAAAAGTTTTTAGTCACGATTCTATCCGTTAAATGCATCATTGATGAGCATAAATAGACCAAAAGGTAAGCTTGTTACCAAAAATAGAGGATGTCAAATCTGATGAGACTCTGATTACGCCTATATATTAGATTTTAGGTCGTTGATTGATGGTTAATATACTACCTCGAAAATAATTGTCAAGGATATGAATGCACCGGTCCTTTGGCAAAATTTGTCATCTTATCACGTTTTGTATATTAGGATTTCAGTCAGGTTATGATCATGCAGGCTTTAATATCATTTAAATGTCATGTACTGAGACCTAGGTGTACAGACACAATCGTTTTTTAACAATCACATAATTTTAAAATAACATGCTCGTAATACAATATATAACAAAACCAGTTTATAAAATAATCCGTCATTGTCTTTACAACATGAAAGGAATCAAATAGTGCAGAAGAGTAAAACTTAAAACGTAAAATGACAATTGAAATATGAAAATAATCTTTCTTGGAGAGTGGCTTCTTCACCAGCTCCAGACGTCTCATGATTTGTCCATCAACTTGTTTGTTGGTATTGTATAGGGAGAGAGGTAAGGGTGACTTAATTGAGAAACACTCAGCAAGTGGAGTTTGTTCGGATATATATAACAAATACATATATTTTTTATAAACGTAACATTTCTTAACGGAAGACATAACGTATCATAATCATATCCTGAACATGAAGCATTGAAATTTCATCTAATTTCCACGATTTTACTAATATATGTCCCCTATATGTTAATACTCAAGTGACGAGGCCATACAATGATTATAATCTCATCATATAGAGGTCATATAACAGTTATAATCCTACCATATAGCGGTCATATCTTATAATAGCTTTCCAAATTTTTATTGAATTATATCAATGTTTGGAACATATAAATCTTAGACAAGACATAAACGAATAAATCATGCTCAAACGAAATGTTCAAAAATGGAACATAGAATATCATACGTGTATAGAATATCATACGTGTATATCCTTTTTTAATACATAATCCCGATTACTTTGGTCTTTCTTGATTCCAAACGTGAATATGAGTTGCTAGAATGTAGTTCAAATATAGTATTTGGTTGCTACTAGAAATTTTACTCGAAAATGGACAGAATAATGCCACGAAATCTGCTGTTGAAAGCCTCGAATTTGGCTGTTTTTCTTCTTGAATTTTTGTGAGGTTTTCGGTGTTCGTTTATTTTGGTTTGATCTCTTACTTATAGTTTGGATCTTACTTATAGTTGGGAAGAGAGAAGTTGAGCGTATGCCTTAGTGAACGTTTTAAGGCTTTTAAGCAGCTTATTTAATGCTATAATGTAGCCATCAATTGGGTGTTACAATATGAATACGGACATGGATTAATTTTTGAGATTTGTCATTATAGGTTGTCATCAAGTCATTGAATGGGTTCAAACTTATTGGATGTGCCCAAAATTTCGAGTTCTTGGGCTGTAGTATTTATAAATTTTTGTGGCCTTCACACAACCTATTAATGAATATATAATTCATTCTTCGGAAAATTAATCGACAAATTATACCATCCGAGCAGATCCTATATACGATTTCTAGCTTATTCATATCATCAACCACAATGCATCTGCTCCTATGTATGTCGATACCATACTGAACCTCGCCATCTGATGACCCTCGTGGAGTCGATAAATGAGTCAAAGTCTAGCACTAGTACGTAGATCATCTATGTTGTCTCGGATCAAAATACTAATGATATAAAACCTTAACTGCAGACTAATCTACTCGATAAATAATAACCAATTGAAAAGTCCGATGGAAGGTTGTCCAGTGACTCATCGTATGATCACACATCTGTATGATTGAATATCTCTAGGCACATACCAATGAAACGTGACCTATAACATCACATATATGTCTCGAAATAGAGTGACCAATGTATACCTTATTTTTTAATCAAAATTGGATAATCGTTTTTTTTTCGACGAAATTAAGGTGTAAGACTTGACATACAAAAGTACAAAACAAATGTTTTGTTTTTGGACTTTTACCCCATCATATATTGATATGAAGATTTCATTCCGTGGATTCATGAATGATTTCAACTTTTGTCAAATTTTTGTCTACCTTTTCCTGAACTAATAATGTTGCAAATCATTAATGAATCAAGTCTTAAAAATATTTTTTAGAAAAAAATCATAAAGAAACTAAATATTTGGAAAAAAAAAATTATTATCAGTATATAGTATACATATGATTTATGAACTAAATTATTTATATATTATATTAAATAAACACCATGTGTATGTCGGCTAGTTTAAGTGTAAAGATAAAGTTAAATCATTGGGATACTTTTGCACGCGTGTGGAGATTTTGTGTGCTTACACGAATGAATCAGTTGGAATATGTGAAAAAGTTGTTTAAAGATGAAAAAGTTGATTCTTTGATAGATTCGGATAAACATTAAATTATACAGTCACAAACACAAAACGTGTCAGTGGAGGTATCACAAGGGATTTTGTGAAAAAGTTGATTCCTTTTGATAGATTCGTAAAAACATTAAAGTATATAGTCACAAATCACAACACGTGGCAGTAGAGGTGTCACAAGGGGTTTTGTGTGACAAAGTTTGTAGTAGGTGGAGGGATGAAAATGGGGTGGAGTTGGGTTTGTTATCTCCATCCTAGTCTTCGAATTACATCCCTACCCCTATACCTGTCACGATCTTTGTTTTTTCGGGTTCGGGTTCGGTTCCCATTTCAAAAATATTAATGGGGCAACACGGCGTGGGTACAGGGATTCCCCGGCCTGATCCCCATTTCGAGTTTTCCCCGTGGGTCTCCAAATCCGTGGGAAAAATCGTAATCTCTAAGTAGGTGTTGGTGTTTAAATTTATGGAAAATAACTTTTTAAATCAGCCAATATTGTTTATTTTGAATTTTAGTTTATTAACAGGTTAAATTTTGGTCATTGTACACTAACTATCAGTATTCGGTTATTTTGGTTAAATTGCTGATGCGACGCTGAATATATTACGTTTTTCGATATCATAGCAGCATTATTTTTAATGTTAGTAAATTGTTGGTTCAACTTAACAATTTTCAATGTAAGATCAATATTTTTTGTTTCAATGTCACAATTTTCAATATAAAATCAATACTATAAAGATAATTTTTTTAACTAAACACATAAACTAATCTTTACAATAATGACATTCTATTACAATTAACTATAAAAAAATGATTTTTTAGCATTTTTATTTGCAAAGTGATCAACCAATATTTCATAAACAGATTTTTATTAGAACTCATTGATGTTGCGGAATATCACGAACCGGAACCTTCTTGTGCATTCCAAAAACTTCTAAATAGGTGCTCTATAGAGGTTCAAGCACTTCTAAAACATTCTCCATATTTCATCAATTAAGAGTTTTCTGTGAAATCTTTTGTGCATAGAATAATCATTTAGAATAGTATAGAATGGAATTAACTAGAATAGTGTAGATCTTAGAATCTCATAGAGAGTTCATACGTATCGCTTTCATTGTAGAAAGCTACTAGTATAAATAGGATTAATATAAATAGGGTGAAGCTCTTATTGTAAACTACCTAGTTTTCAAGCAATATAACATTTTCTTTCAAAGTTTTCTAGAAGCATTTTTACTTAAGTCACTTGCACACAAGCACCAAAGGAATTTATCTATGCAGCTTACATGAGTAAACAGATAAAGTAAATGTCATAATTGTACAAAACCGTAAAATATTATTAAAATAAAGATCGTTTTACATTAGAGCCAATAAAACCCAAGCCACAAGTTGGCTCGCTGGACAACTACGCTAACAAATACAAAATACTAGGAAATTCAAATATCCAACCATATTTTTCCTACCAATTAATAGAATAAACATCCTTCCATGGTAGTTATTTTGTATAGGACATATCAGTGGATTTTCACAGAAGCATCGCAGAAGGAAAAATTGGAAACACAGACCTGCTGACGGAGAAAGAGGGCTGTGAAGGCCTAGAAAATCCTTGCTTGAAAATTTGCAAAAAATTAAAATTTTTCTTTTTAAAGAACTTAAATTGCCTCATTCATAAAATAAACCGATAAATAAAGTTTAATGTTTAAAAATATAGCAGCGGAAGAAAATATTGTTTGTCTAAATAACAAGTTAAAGTATTGAACAACTGATAAAAATGTTTGCATAAAAAAGCAAGTGCTGTAAATGAGGTCCTCGGGTGCCACTACTGCCGACCCAAGCTGGCTCACTGGTCCCCGCCCTCGGCCCTGACCTCATCAGTACCTACAACAATCAAGTCTAGTGAGTCTAAAGACTCAACATACATATATCGTAGGTAACTAGTAAATACTAGTAAAATTTGCATGGGATAAAATATCATGTCATGAGGCATACTGTGAAAATAACTTATCATGAGCAATTATAACACGTGCATAACTTGAACTGAAAAATCATAGTGAAAAATGTTTGCTCCTTGGAGCCCTGTACTGAAATAATTTGTAATAATTTTTCTGTTGAGATTATGGTCTACGCAAGTGGCCTCTGCACTGAGTTGAACTGACCGGTAACTGGCTACCGGGGGTACCAAACTGAACTGATCGGTCACTGGCGACGGGTAAAATAATGCTCCCATGATAGTGAATTGACCACAAGAAATATCGCATAAATATCAAAAATAAGTATTTTCTATTTTATGCACGTAATATAATTAAATGACATAATGAAATATCCTGTACTATTTTACCAACTGGATTGGATCGTTCCCAGGCTCGCTGCAACTTAAATATGTAATGAAAAATATGCAATAGCTTTTACTTGACCAAACTATGCAATTAAGTTTGAAAATGCGACAATTACGTATAACGACTTCGTATTTAATCATGACTCCGAACCAACCCGAACCAACACTGAACCAACGTATAGTCATGATTAAAATACGCTTAAAATTATAAATTTATGCTCCTAAAATGGTGAGGGTCGAAATCTAGGTGAAATGGAGGCCAAAACAAGAAACGCTCTTTCGAGAGTCAATTTGGCACATCGCACCGTAAATTCTTGTACGACCTCAAAAATGAACCGAATCACAAACGGTCAAAAACATGACCTTCCTAACTTGATGAGGCACTGTCCAGTCCAAGGCCATAGGCTAAAAGCCGACCAAGAACTCGAACGAGCCACTGAACCGCCGCAGCAAGTTGCTGTCCAGAAATTTCCAGCAGCTGCGCTTGGTTTGCTTGTGTCGTTTGCGAGGCTAATGGCCATTGGGGCTCAAACCACCGACCAGAACCTCATAACAACATCCTAGGGAATGATTTGAACCATGGCTAAGGGCCCTAGGCCTGCCACAAATCCAAATATTCCAGCAACAATCGAAAAGAGTTCACCCGAGAGCACCTTTGCATGCGTGTGGGGTGTTTTGCTTTGATTGCTTTGTCGTGTCGTTCCAGTGACCATTTTATTGACCGTGGCACGATCTAGACATCTTGGGGTATGGTATGAACCGTGGCTAAGGGCCATAGGCCAACCAAGATCCACACCATTCCACCAAAACTGAACCATACGTTGAAAAAGGGGAGGGCCGAAAGTGTGCTAGGCTTGTTCTTGTTGTTTTATTTGAAAACCGATTCACCATGGACCAAGCCACCAAAAAGGGCAACATAGTCACGTCTTAGACATGCTAGGGAAGTGATCTAACCATGGCTATAGGCCTTTTGGGCAGCCATGATCAGAACTTCTTCCTTTGACAACAAGCTGAATTTTTCGAACTCAATATGACACTCGCGGGGAAAGTGATGTCATTTCTGAATTCCATTGAGTATGGGGCTGGAACCAACGTTCTTTCATGATCCTAACATGTCCTAGTACCTGTCTACATGCAGCCTGGAGCCCCTGGAACGATCCATCCCTGAAATCGAAAAGAAGCATACCCAACGTGAAGCATAATAGAAACGAAATCGGTGCAAAAATTATTTCTTGTTCTTGTTGAAATTTCGGTTTTTACATGAAAGGATGATCATGAAACATAAAAATAATGATAGTATGACTTGTTGAAGAGTCAAGGAAAAATATAAGCATGCCTGGTTTCATTTTGAAAGAAAACGAAAGAACGAGACGATCCGGCGCGGAGGAGGTGGAGCGCTTCCTTTCCTACCTTACTAGCTCTCGATTTTTCTCTCTAGTTTCCTCTAGTGCTAGCCACGATTTTTCTCTCCAAAATCACTCTGAATTTTGAGACTAAGGGAGGGGGAATGGTGGTTAAGAGGGTGAGGAGAATGGGTGCAAAATATAGGAAAAATCAAGACCAAGTCTACCTCTCATTCAAATTTTGAATTGGTTTGATCAAGTCTTTTTGGGGGAGTATGGCTGATATTATCCATGATAATTAGACTAGGATATTGCTTATTAATAAACTAATTAAGGTTGATCAATAATTAAAAAGGTTATCATGCTAAAAAAAATGACAAAGAATGGGTCAAAGGTGAGTTGGCATATAATTGCTTATTCTACTAAGGAGTGGCCGAAAAATTCACAAATAAATGGAGGAGAATTATTTTCTAACTAGTAAATTTATAACCCTTAAAAGCGTCACTAATCTTTTAATTAATTTAGTGAATTAATCTCTTAATTATTGGAACTTAAATGAATTTATTTCCTACTCACCTCAAGTAGCTTAAATAAATCCTCAAACCTCCTAAATAACTTAAATTAACTTACTTGCTAGCTAAAATAAATCCTGGAAATATTTTCTGAATCTTAAATTTTATCTCTAAACTCCAACTCCAGTCCGGCCTTACTGAAATAACTGAAAGAATAAAATTTAAACTACTGAAATAAAATAATTAACTTCGAAGAAAGCATTTAAATACTCATGCAATGAATTCAATTTAATTTAAAATACTAGAATTATGCATGGCTTGTACGTTGTCTAATTACGGGTTCTACAACTCTCCCCCCCTTGAAAGAAATTTCGTCCTCGAAATTAGAACTCACCGAATAACTCGGGGTACCGACTCCTCATCCCTGGCTCAGACTCCCACGTAGCTTCCTACTCTGAATGGTTGAGCCATTTGACTTTGACTCGCTTAACCAACTTGTTCCGAAGTTTCTTCTCCTGTCTGTCTAAGATCTGCACTGGTCTCTCCTCATAAGACAGGTTCGGAGTAAGCTGCAATGGCTCAAAGTTCAGCACATGCGAAGGATTCGCCATATACTTTCTCAGCATGGAGACGTGGAACACATTGTGTACTCCGGCCAGATTCGGCGGAAGAGCAACACGATAAGCTAGCGTCCCAACTCTGTCAAGGATTTCAAAGGGTCCAATGAATCTCGGACTGAGCTTCCCTTTCTTCCCAAATCGCATAACACCTTTCATAGGTGCTATCTTCACAAAGATATGGTCGCCAACAGCAAACTCTAGGTCTCTCATTCTCTAATCTGCATAGCTTTTCTGTCGACTCTGAGCAGTCCTCATCGTATCGCGGATCTTGACTACCACATCGGCAGCCTGCTGAATAATCTCTGGACCCAATTATGCTCTCTCTCCTACTTCATCCCAATGAACAGGAGATCTACACATACGGCCATACAGTGCTTCATACGGTGCCATACCAATAGACGACTAGAAGCTGTTGTTATATGTGAACTCTACTAATGGCACGTTCGTCTCCCAACTCCTTGAAATTAATGACGCAAGCACGGAGAAGATCCTCTAAGATCTGAATGACTCGCTCTGACTGACCATCTGTCTGCGGGTGGAAAGCTGTGCTAAACAGCAACTTCGTACCCATAGTCGAATGCAAACTCTTCCAGAAAGAGGAAGTGAATCTGGGATCTCTGTCCGATACGATAGAAACTGGAATACCATGAAGTAGGACTATCTCCCGGATATATAACTCTGCATATTGAACCATGGTGAAAGTCGTCTTAATAGGCAAGAAGTGCGCTGATTTGGTAAGACGATCTACAATCACCAAGATGGCATTTGATCCTCTGACTATCTTCGGCAATCCGGTCACAAAGTTCATGGTAACATTCTCCCACTTCCACTCGGGAATAGGAAGAGGCGTGAGCAAACCTGCTGGTCTCTGATGCTCCACCTTCACTAACTGGCAAGTCAGACACTCGGATACAAATCGTCTGATATCCTTCTTCATCCCTGGCCACCAATACAACAACTGCAGATCTTTGTACATCTTTGTACTCCTAGGGTGAATGGAGTACGGGGACATGTGGGCCTCTGATAGAATATCTGCTCGGATAGTATCACTGCTAGGAACCCACATCATGTCTCTGTATCGCACTATACCGTCGCTGACTGAATACAAGACACTGCCCTTGGCTTCATCTCTCTTCTTCCATTGTGCCAATTGCACATCTGCTGACTGACCACTGTGAATACGGTCCAGAAGGGAAGACTGAATTGTCAAGGTAGATAGACGAGGAACTCTACCTTGAGGATATGAGTCAAGATCAAACCTCTGCATCTCAAGCTGAAGAGGTCTCTGAATCGTCAAATGAGCCATCACTGCGACTTTTCTGCTCAATGCATCTGCAACTACATTAGCTTTACCTGGGTGGTAGCTAATGTTACAGTCATAGTCTTTCACAAGCTCCAACCAACGCCTCTGACGCATGTTCAGCTCCTTCTGCATAAAGAAATACTTGAGGCTCTTGTGGTCGGTAAAGATCTGGCACTTCTCTCCATATAAATAATGTCTCCAAATATTCAAGGCAAAAACTACGGCTGCCAACTCTAGATCATGGGTAGGGTAATTCTTCTCGTGGATTTTCAACAGTCGAGAAGCGTAAGCTATCACTTTCCCATGCTGCATCAAAACTGCACCTAAACCGAGCTTCGAAGCATCGGTATAAAGGACAAAATCGCCGGGCCCTGACGGCATGGCCAAAACTGGTGCTGAGGTAAGAGATTGCTTCAAAGTATCGAAGCTCTTCTCACACTCCTCGCTCCATACAAGTTTCACATTCTTCTTGGTCAATGATGTGATTGGAACGGCAATGGAGGAGAATCCTTTAATAAATTTCCGATAGTATCCTGCTAGCCCAAGAAAACTGCGGATATCTGATGCATTCTGCGGCACAACCCAATCTCTGACTGCTGCAACTTTCGTTGGGTCGACCTCAATACCACTGCAAGAAATAATGTGGCCTAAGAATGCCACCTTCTCTAACCAGAATTCGCATTTGCTGAACTTCGCGAACAACTTATGCTTCTGCAAGGTCTGTAACACCGTGGTCAGATGCATGCTGTGATCCTCCTGATTCTTGGAGTAGACGAGAATGTCTTCTATGAACACTATCACAAACTGATCGAGATACGGCTGAAATACGCGATTCATGAGATCCATGAAGATCGCTGGCGCATTCGTCAGACCGAACGGCATCACAAGGAATTCGTAGTGACCATAACGAGTCCTGAAAGCAGTCTTGGAAACATCAGCATCTCTCACCCTCAACTGGTGATAACCGGAACGCAGATCTATCTTGGAGAAAATCGAAGCTCCCTGCACCTGGTCAAACAGATCCTCAATCCTCGGAAGTGGGTATTTGTTCTTCACTGTAACCATGTTCAACTCCCGGTAGTCAATGCAAAGCCTCATAGAGCCATCCTTCTTCTTAACAAATAAGACTGGCGCGCCCCAAGGTGAAAAACTCGGGCGAATGAACTCCTTGTCGAGTAGTTCCTGAATCTGCTTCTTAAGCTCTTCCATCTCTGTCGGTGCTAGTCGGTACTGCGCTTCGGATATCGGAGTCGTACCCCACATAAGCTCAATGGAAAACTCCACCTCTCTCTCGGGTGGCATACCAGAGACGTCTTCGGGAAAAACGTCTAAGAAATCTCTGACAATCGGAACATCTGAGGCTGACTGGCTGGGTGCCTCGGGGACAGATAAAAAGGTTGCTAGAAACACCCGACACCCTCTATGCATGAGCTTCCTAGCCTGAACATAAAGAATAATGCGCAGTAAAGGAAATTACCTGTCTGGCTCAAATAAGAACTACTCCACCCCAGGCGGTCGGACTAGAACAGATCTCCGCTGGAAGTCTATCAACACTCTGTTCCTCAATAGCCAGTCCATCCCTAGGATG
The DNA here is from genome assembly GCF_022965805.1 of Primulina eburnea. Classification (NCBI taxonomy): domain Eukaryota; kingdom Viridiplantae; phylum Streptophyta; class Magnoliopsida; order Lamiales; family Gesneriaceae; genus Primulina; species Primulina eburnea. Next base: position 14,543,726 of record NC_133101.1, read on the forward strand.
ATGTCAAATTCGGGCATCGGTAGCATGATCAGATCCGCATAAACAAGATTACCGTGCAGCTCAAGATCTATATCTCGGATAACATTGGTAGCTGCCATCTCCTCGCCTGACGGCAACACTACTGAAAAGGCTATGTCTAGCCCAATGGTCTTGATCTTGAGAAAGTTCGCAAAGACCTCCGAAATAAACGAGTGAGTGGCCCCTGAATCTATCAAGGCCTTGGTAGCGGAACCAGATATAAAAATTCTCTGAAAGATCAGAACTCTAAGTTGAACCCAATAGCTACAAGAACTAAACTTATAGACATGCAAAGGCCAGAGTTCTTCTAACTTAAATCCCCAAAATAATACTGAGTAGAGCATGCAATCCTATCGTTATTCTAAGATCAAAAATCTTAATCCCGATTCCCAAAACACGAAAATTCAAATAATAACTTAAAGCTTAAAAGTACCTGTCAACAACATAGTCTCCGGGTTTGTTTCCATGCCACGGAGAGCAAAAACTCTGCCTTGAGTAGGCAGATTCCTCTGAGGGCACTATAGCAACATGTGGTCTGGACTGCCACACTTAAAACACTTTCCTGAGCCAGACATACATGCTCCAAGATGGCGGCGTGATCACCTAGGATAGACTGGGTGCTCAAAAGTCCTCGGGTCTGGCGTCCCCGCTACTGCTGGCCTCTGTTTCTAGGTGGCTCGTGAAAAGGACTCTTGTTCTGCTGTTGATGCTGATGAGGAGGAGGGCGGTGCGGTACCTGGGCTGGGCGCTTTCCCTGGCGATCCCTTTCGATATCACGCTGATCCTGCTCTGCGGCTAGGGCTTTGGAGACAGCGATCTCAAAAGTAGCAGGGTCAGACACCCTAACATCCCGGCGCAAGATCGACCGTAGACCCACCAAGAAATGCATCAACTTGGCTTTAGCATCATTCGCGATCAGGGGCACAAAGTGACAACCCCTCTCGAACCTACGGATGAACTCCGTAACAGTTAGATCCCTCTGTCTCAGACTCATGAACTCAGTGGTCATCCTGGTGCGAACTTCCTCATCAAAATATTTGGAATAGAACACCTCCGTGAAGAGCTCCCAACTTAGCGTAGCCACGTTCAGGGCTACCGATGCTCCCTCCCACCATAAGCGGGCATCTCCATTGAACAGATAGGTGTCACATCGGACTCTGTCTGTATCTCCAAGTTCCATAAACTCGAAGATAATCTCGAGGGATTTGATCCATCCCTCGGCCATCATGGGGTCAGACGTCCCAGAAAATTCCTTTGGATGCATCTTCATAAATCTCTCATAGACAGTCTCGGGCCCTGTCGGCCTGGCAGCAGGAAGCGGCAACGGCATTGTTCCCCGCAAACTGTGCGAAGAACTGCGTCATCCCAGCTAGCATCTGGGCGTTCATGTCAGGTGGAGGTGGAGGTGGAGGTGGAGGAGGGTTGGAGGTCCCTGCCTCTCTTGTCTTTGATCATCACCGTCCTCGCGACGGTGCTCGCCACCACCTCTCGGGCATCCAACCTGGCGTCTAGGGGGTATACTGTTCCATACATAACCCATACGTAACTAACATGCATAATTCCATAACTTATTTTAAATAAATACTGAAATAATGAAAGGATCTGAACGTAAAACATTTCATGGAAACATGCTGTTGAAATAATTCATGTTGTAAATAAAATGCTGAAATGTAAAACTTACAGACCGAAGACGTGGCTTCGTGAGCTTCTCGTAGTCAGTAGTAGTGTAACCGTTTACAAGAACATAGCTCTGATACCAACTGTGAAGGCCTAGAAAATCCTTGCTTGAAAATTTGCAAAAAATTAAAATTTTTCTTTTTAAAGAACTTTAATTGCCTCATTCATAAAATAGATCGATAAATAAAGTTTAATGTTTAAAAATATAGCAGCGGAAGAAAATATTGTTTGCCAAAATAACAAGTTAAAGTATTCAACAACTGATAAAAATATTTGCATAAAATGGCAAGTGCTGTAAATCAGGTCCTCGGGTGCCACTACTACCGACCCAAGCTGGCTCACTGGTTCCCGCCCTCGGCCCTGACCTCATCAGTACCTACAACAATCAAGTCTAGTGAGTCTAAAGACTCAACATGCATATATCGTAGGTAACGAGTAAATACTAGTAAAATTTGCATGGGATAAAATATCATGTCATGAGGCATACTGTGAAAATAACTTATCATGAGCAATTATAATACGTGCATAACTTGAACTGAAAAATCATAGTGAAAAATGTTTGCTTCTTGGAGCCCTGTACTGAAATAATTTGTAATAATTTTTCTGTTGAGATTATGGTCTACGCAAATGGCCTCTGCACTGAACTGAACTGACTGGTAACTGGCTACCGGGGGTACCAAACTGAACTGATCGGTCACTGGCGACCGGGTGATAACAAACTGAACTGATCAGTCACTGGCGACCGGGTAAAATAATGCTCCCATGATAGTGAATTGACCACAAGCAATATCGCATAAATCTCAAAAATAAGTTCTATTTTTATGCACGTAATATAATTAAATGGCATAATGAAATATCCTGTACTATTTTACCAACTGGATTGGATCGTTCCCAGGCTCGCTGCAACCTAAATATGTAATGAAAAATATGCAATAGCTTTTACTTGACCAAACTTTGCAATTAAGTTTGAAAATGCGACAATTACGTATAACGACTTCGTATTTAATCATGACTCCGAACCAACCCGAACCAACACTGAACCAATGTATAGTTATGATTAAAATACGCTTAAAATTATGAATTTATGCTCCTAAAATGGTGAGGGTCGAAATCTAGGTGAAATGGAGGCCAAAACAAGAAACGCTCTTTCGAGAGTCAAATTGGCACATCAACCGTAAATTCTCGTACGACCTCAAAAATGAACCGAATCACAAACGGTCAAAAACATGACCTTTCTAACTTGATAAGGCACTGTCCAGTTCAAATCCATAGGCTAAAAGCTGACCAAGAACTCGAACGAGCCACTGAACCGCCGCAGCAAGTTGCTGTCCAGAAATTTCCAGCAGCTGCGCTTGGTTTGCTTGTGTCGTTTGCGAGGATAATGGCCATAGGGGCTCAAACCACCGACCAGAACCTCATAACAACATCCTAGGGAATGATTTGAACCATGGTTAAGGGCCCTAGGCCAGCCACAATTCGAAATATTCCAGCAACAATCGAAAAGAGTTCACCCGAGAGCACCTTTGCATGCGTGTGGGGTGTTTTGCTTTGATTGCTGTGTCGTGTCGTTCCAGTGACCATTTTATTGACCGTGGCACGATCTAGACATCTTGGGGTATGGTATGAACCGTGGCTAAGGGCCATAGGCCAACCAAGATCCACACCATTCCACCAAAATCGAACCATACGTTGAAAAAGGGGAGGGCCGAAAGTGTGCTAGGCTTGTTCTTGTTGTTTTATTTGAAAACCGATTCACCATGGACCAAGCCACAAAAAGGGCGACATAGTCACGTCTTAGACATGCTAGGGAAGTGATCTAACCATGGCTATAGGCCTTTTGGGAAGCCATGATCATAACTTCTCTCTTTGACAACAAGCTGAATTTTTCGAACTCAATATGACACTCGCGGGGAAAGTGATGTCATTTCTGAATTCCAGTGAGTATGGGGCTAGAACCAACGTTCTTTCATGATCCTAACATGTCCTAGTACCTGTCTACATGCAGCCTCAAGCCCCTGGAACGAGCCATCCCTGAAATCGAAAAGAAGCATACCCAACGTGAAGCATAATAGAAACGAAATCGGTGCAGAAATTATTTCTTGTTCTTGTTGAAAATTTCGGTTTTTACATGAAAGGATGATCATGAAACATAAAAATAATGATAGTATGACTTGATTGAAGAGTCAAGGAAAAATATATGCATGCCTGATTTCGTTTTGAAAGAAAACGAAAGAACGAGACGATCCGGCGCGGAGGAGGTGGAGCGCTTCCTTTCCTACCTTACTAGCTCTCGATTTTTATCTCTAGTTTCCTCTAGTGCTAGCCACGATTTTTCTCTCCAAAATCACTCTGAATTTCGAGACTAAGGGAGGGGGAATGGTGGTTAAGAGGGTGAGGAGAATGGGTGCAAAATATAGGAAAAAGCAAGACCAAGTCTACCTCTCATTCAAATTTTGAATTGGTTTGATCAAGTCTTTTTGGGGGGAGCATGGCCGATATTATCCATGATAATTAGACTAGGATATTGCTTATTAATAAACTAATTAAGATTGATCAATAATTAAAAAGGTTATCATGCTAAAAAAAATGACAAAGAATAGGTCAAAGGTGAGTTGGCATATAATTGCTTATTCTACTAAGGAGTGGCCGAAAAATTCACTAATAAATGGAGGGGAATTATTTTCTAACTAGGAAATTTATAACCCTTAAAAGTCCTCACTAATCCTTTAATTAACTTAGTGAATTAATCCCTTAATTATTGGAACTTAAATGAATTTATTTCCTACTCACCTCAAGTAGCTTAAATAAATCCTCAAGCCTCCTAAATAACTTAAATTAACTTACTTGCTAGCTAAAATAAATCCTGGAAATATTTTCTGAATCTTAAATTTTATCCTCTAAACTCCAACTCCAGTCCGGCCTTACTGAAATAATAGAAAGAATAAAATTTAAACTACTGAAATAAAATAATTAACTTCGAAGAAAGCATTTAAATACTCATGCAATGAAGTCAATTTAATTTAAAATACTAGAATTATGCATGGCTTATACGTTGTCTAATTACGGGTTCTACAAGGCCTGTCATAAATCATAGATTGTAAGGGGCTGCTGACTGAGGATTTCAGTCGAGAGGGCGGACTTTTCATTGACAATTTTTAAAGAGGAATTTCGTTATACTGGAGATGGGGAGAGTAAATATTCAGGTTGTAATCTTTGTAGAAGTATCCCACATAAGGGACAACATGGTGAGAAAGATTTCTTGAAGGATGAAGATTCGAAAAAAGATTTAAAATTGGAAGGGTATAAAGGCATCGTGAAAAAAATTAGAGGTGCCAACTTTGAAGCTCGTCTTTGACAACACATGCAAAACAAGGAATATTTAGCAGGGCAAAGTTGCATACATACAGAACACCGGTGTAGCTTATGGGTTTGATCAACTCCATTGCCATTCTTCACTCCCGAACAAATGGCGTATTCTATTGATTCAAATGGCACAATTGCTGAACAAAAACTGCAATGTTCTTCATATTTAAAACTCTCTCTCCTGTGAATAAAACAAGAATGGAACCAGCCTTCAGCTAATAGATTGATACAGTATCTTAAGATGCTATTCTATGTATGTGTGCATGAATGAACCAAAAGAAGTTCAACAAAGATAAGAACATCATGAATTACCTCTTCTTAATTTTACCAACTTTTGCAGCAAGAAATTTTAAATCATCCTCGACAATTTTCTCATGAAGTGAGATATAGTGCTCCATTTGTGGCCATTCATCAGGACGTCAACAGCCAACATCGCAAAAATTTGTTGGCACATCTGACAGAAGATCTAAAATGGAAGAAAAATATAAACCAAGAAGTCTTCTTCGTAGTTCATTTTCACAGCACAACTGTAACTCCTTCCATACATTTGTCTGTTCCTCTATGGCACTACTGAATCTTTCCAAGTCTTGGTGTTTTCTACTCTTGTAATATCCAAGCTTGGTGATCGGTACGGTTTAAGATTTCAGACGTTTATTGACTACTTGGTCAAGTTTAAGTATAGTTTGGATGTTAAGAATTTCGATTTATGATTTATAGTATTGTTGGTTATAGATGATGTGTAGTGTTATTGTAGCGGCGTTACGAATTAATTCATGATAATTCGTATGTTGAGCCAATTGGTATGAGGTCATTTGGAGTGGTAAGATATGACATAAGGCTACAACTTTCTTATTTTGAGTTTTGTTCAAATCATTGTGGAAGATAAGCCAAAAGTGCCCCGAAGTGTGTCGTGCGTATCGTCGTTCCTACAATGACACATGTTGGGAGAATGAGCATAACCTTTTACTCAGACATCCAAATGACATGAATCCAATTGTAGAGGCAAGTCAAGACATAGATCTACAACTTTGTAGTTTACCACATTTCCAAATTATGAAGGGCAAAGGCGTTTCGGAAGCGATCTTTGTAGTGGATGTGCGTAGTGTGCGCGCCCGGGCGGGAATTCATGTACTCCCGGGCGGGCCTTGTCCGAGAAAAATAATTTTTTGCCTGAGAGTTCCGTGCCTGGGCGGAAAAAGATGTCCGCCCGGGCGGCCAGCAATGTAAAAAGCGTGTTTTTCGTGTTTTTAAGGCATAAAATCGAATGAAACCCATTTGTTTCTCATTTTCCTTCTTCTCCCCTTTCTCTTCTCCATCGGTTCTTGGCTAGGGTTCTTATTTATTTCTTTTGTCCCTTTGATTCAAGCAATTAATCTTCAATCCGAAGTTGGAACTTCATCTTTCTAAGGAAGAGGGACTAAGGTAAGTGGTTTTTCTCCTGGTTCTTGAGTTATTGAAGATGGTGGAGTTAGGGGATGATAGTTGTGATAGTTGTATGGGATTATTTGGTCATATAATGTTATTATTTGGGTGTTGATGGTTAGTTATTGGATTTATTGTTGTAGGATCTCCATCAAGGTTTAGAAAATCAAGTGCTCCAAGGGTTGTAAGTGGAATTCATTCCTTGTGCTCACATGAAGTATATGTATTGTATTTCAATGATTTTAACATGCTATTCCCTTCCACTTGATTCGTATTATGTATGGATACACTTTGTTGTATATGAGAGGCTTTTATATGTCTCAATTATATAAAAGGGAATGCAAAAGAGAAGAGTATTCAAAGTGTTTGTATTAAAGTCCAAGAGAGAGTTCAAATGATTTATTGGATTGATAAATAGATAGTCAGAGATTTCATGCAATTAGTTGATCAACGACCATAGGCTTATATCCCGTCAAAGTAATCGATTTATATCGATGGGATATAGGTACAGATACAGAGATACTATTTAGAGATCAATCCACCAGAGAAATACCATCGTTATTGTTCATGTTCTACTATATTATTCACGTTTCAAGAGTTAGATGGTATTTAATAATTTCAAAGTCATGTTTTTCAGAGTATGATTCATGTTCATTGCTATGTAAGAGTTCCACTTACTGAGTTTTACAACTCATTCCAGTTATTTCATGTGATGCAGATAAGAGTGACGGACCAGAACGTTGATTGGAGCCGGGGTCATATGCATAGAAGATGGAAGGAATAAGATATTTTGCTATACTTGATCAAAATGATATTTTGTATTTTGGTGCAACACTTTATGGATCATGTATATACTTTTGATTGTATATATTGAAAATGTGTTTGTGTCAAGAAATTTTTAATCCTTCTTCCTTTCAAATAAATTTTAAATTCCGCTGTCATTTTAAGAAATAAGTCGAGGGTGTTACATTAAGTGGTATCACAGCAACGTTCTTCGGACCATTGCATATGACTTCGTCTACTTTCAACAGTCCGGGTATGTCTTTTTCTACATCTATTTATTGATATCGATTGATATGTATTATGTGAGCACATTGTAGGATTTAATGACTCCTAAGAGGAAAGCTTCAGAGGGTGAGGATAGTTCCTCATCGAGAGTTGTCGATGAGTTCTGCAAGCTATTGAAAGAGCAAGCCAAGGTTCACAGTGAGCAGATTCAACAGTTGCTCCGTTTGCAAGGTGGGTAGAGGTCAAGGGAGAGGCCAAGTGGTTCAAGCAGTTGGGACTGATGGGATTTTTACTGCTTTTAAGAGGATGGATCCGCCTGAGTTTGAAGGAAGCACTGATCCATTGGTGGCCGTAGAGGGATTAAAGCTCTTGAGGAGATTTTTGATCATCTCAAGTATGAAGTTGATTGTGCAGTATTCATGCTAGTCAAAGCTGCATGTATTTGGTGGAATGCTACCAAGGTAGGTGTTGATGTTCCGACATTGAAGTGGCAAGATTTCACGGATCTTTTCTATGACAAGTATTTTCCGGATGCACTTCGAGCTCGGAAGGTGACTGAGTTTTTAGAGCTTCAGCAAGGAAATATGAATGTTGATGAGTACATTTTGAAGTTTGATGAGGGCTATCTGTTTGCCCCATATATTGCCTCCAATGACAAAGACAAGGGTGCTCATTTCATTAGAGGGCTTCGAGCAGAGATCAGGAGGGACATCAATATGTCTAAGGCGGTGACATTTAAAGAGATTGTGGCTAAAGCATTGTTAGCCGATCAAGATGAGAAAGATATTGCTAGAGAGAGGCAAGAGAGGCAGCAGGCTATTGCTCAAAGAGGTCAAGGTTCGAGCCAAAGAGGTAAAGGAAATTTCAAAGGGAAAGGCAAGTTAGAGCTGAGTTTTAAAACATCCGACAGTTCCATTTGATCCGGAGAAGCCATTGTGTCCCAAGTGCAGTAGGTATCATAGGGGAAAGTGCAGGTTTGGTACTTACACTTGCTACCGATGTGGTACTGCAGGCCATATCGCCAAGGACTGTCCGAGAGGCTCGGGTAAAGAGAAGGTGCAGGGTCTCAGCTTCACCATGACGAAGGAAGGTATAAACCATGATTCTTCTGTGATCTCTAGCACTATTTTAATTTCAGGCAGAGTAGCTACGAATTTGATTGATACATGTGCTACTGATTCTTTTTTGTCTTAACTATTTTTGAGATCTTTGGGTCTAGTTCCTTCTGTTCTTCCCCACCAGTTTAATGTTGTATTACCTTCTGGGGATGTGTTGTGCCCGATGTATATTGTGTATGCGTGTACTGTTCAAATTGATGAGCGAGTGGCTTTTTCCGATTTGATTGTTATTCCGATGGTTGCGTTTGATATTGTACTTGGCATGGATTGGCTATCAACTTATCTTGCAGTGATTGATTGCGTTGCCAAAAAGGTTAGATGATGAAAATAAGGAAGGTATGCTCGCCAATGCAGGTACTTCGCTGGTCTTTCCTTTTATTTCATGTCTTGAGGCTAAGAAGTTGTTGTTTAGAGGTTGTGATGGATTTTTGGCTTCGATTGTTGATATGGATAGAATTGTGAAGTTGAATATTGGTGATATTGATGCGGTGAGAGAGTTCCCTGATGTATTTGAGGATGATGTGTCGGGTTTACCACCGGACAGAGATGTAGAGTTTGTGATTGATCTAGTTCCGGGTACGGTTCCTATTTCCAAGGCTCCGTACAGAATGGCCCCTACAGAGATGAAAGAGTTGAAGACACAATTGTAGGATCTTTTGGATAAAGGTTTTATTCGGTCGAGTTCTTCGCCATGGGGAGATCCGATTCTTTTTGTCAAAAAGAAAGACGGGTCTTTGCGGCTGTGTATTGACTAAAGAGAAATCAATAAGGTGACGATTAAGAATAAATATCCGTTGCCACGGATAGATGACCTTTTTGACCAACTACAAGGGGCTACAATATTTTCGAAGATTGATTTACGATCTGGATATTACCAGTTGAAAGTTAGGGAGTCTGATATCCCTAAGACGGCGTTTCGGACCAGGTATGGTCATTATGAATTTCTTGTTATGTCGTTCGGTCTGACCAATGCTCCTTCAGTCTTCATGGATCTTATGAACCGGGTGTTCAAGCCGTATTTGGATAGCTTTGTCATTGTTTTAATCGATTACATATTGATTTATTACAAGACCAGAGAGCTTCATGCAGAGCACCTCAGAGTTGTTCTTCAGTTGTTGAGAGAGAAGAGGTTGTATTCTAAGTTGAAGAAATGTGAGTTCTGGTTGGAGCAGATTTCTTTCTTGGGCCATGTTGTCTCGAAGGATGGTATAGCTGTTGATCCAGTGAAAATTGAGGTAATACAGAAGTGGCCTACCCCTACCACTGTATCAGAGGTACGCAGTTTTCTTTGTTTGGCAGGTTATTATCGTCGTTTTATTTCAGATTTTTCCAAAATTGCCCTGCCGTTAACCAATTTTACGAGGAAAACTGTGAAGTTTGAATGGTCCGATGAATGCCGAAGTGGATTCCAAGAGTTGAAAGATAGATTGACGACAGCTCTAGTACTTGCATTGCCCAGTGGTTCAGAGGACTTTGTTGTTTATACCGATGCGTCGAAGAAGGGCCTTGGTGCAGTGCTGATGCAACGTGGAAAAGTTATAGCCTATGCTTCTCGTCAGTTGAAGGACTGTGAGAAAAATTATCCTACGCTTGATCTGGAGCTGGCAGCTGTGGTTTTCGCCTTAAAAATCTGGAGACACTATTTTTATGGCGAAAAGTGTGAAATTTTCACGGACCACAAGAGTTTAAAGTATTTGTTTTCCCAGAAAGAGCTCAATATGCGACAGAGACGATGGTTAGAGTTTGTCAAAGATTATGATGTGACGATTAGTTATCACCCTGGGAAAGCGAATGTTGTAGCGGATGCTTTGAGCCGTAAGTCAAGTTCCTCTTTGAGTTCTATGATTCAGAAGCCATTGTTGTTAGACTTGCATCGAGAGGTAATATCCAAGCTTGGTGATCGGTACGGTTTAAGATTTCAGACGTTTATTGACTACTTGGTCAAGTTTAAGTATAGTTTGGAGGTTAAGAATTTCGATTTATGATTTATAGTATTGTTGGTTATAGATGATGTGTAATGTTATTGTAGCGGCGTTACGAGTTAATTAATGATAATTCGTATGTTGAGCCAATTGGTACGAGGCCATTTGGAGTGGTAAGATAAGACATAAGGCTACAACTTTCTTATTTTGAGTTTTGTTCAAATCATTGTGGAAGATAAGCCAAAAGTGCCCCGAAGTGTGTCGTGCATATCGTCGTTCCTACAATGACACATGTTGTGAGAATGAGCATAACTTTTACTCAGACCTCCAAATGACATGAATCTAATTGGAGATGCAAGCCAAGACATAGATCTACAACTTTGTAGTTTACCACTTTTCCAAATTATGAAGGGAAAAGGCGTTTCGGAAGCGATCTTTGCAGTGGATGTGCGCAGTGTGCGCGCCCGGGCGGGAATTCATGTGCGCCCGGGCGGGCCTTGTCCGAGAAAAATGATTTTTGGCCGAGAGTTCCGTGCCCGGGCGGAAAAAGATGTCCGCCCGGGCGGCCAGCAATGTAAAAAGCTTGTCCGAAGTTGGAACTTCATCTTTCTAAGGAAGAGGGACTAAGGTAAGTGGTTTTTCTTCTGGTTCTTGAGTTATTGAAGATGGTGGAGTTAGGGGATGATAGTTGTGATAGATGTATGGGATTATTTAGTCATATAATGTTATTATTTTGGTGTTGATGGTTAGTTATTGGATTTATTGTTGTAGGATCTCCATCAAGGTTTAGAAAATCAAGTGCTCCAAGGGTTGTAAGTGGAATTCATTCCTTGTGCTCACATGAAGTATATGTATTGTATTTCAATGATTTTAACATGCTATTCCCTTCCACTTGATTCATATTATGTATGGATACACTTTGTTGTATATGAGAGGCTTTTATGTCTCAATTATATAAAAGAAAATGCAAAAGAGAAGAGTATTCAAAGTGTTTGTTTTAATGTCCAAGAGAGAGTTCAAATGATTTATTGGATTGATAAATAGATAGTCAGAGATTGCATGCAATTAGTTGATCAACGACCCTAGGCTTATATCCCGACAGAGTAATCGATTTATATCGATGGGATATAGGTACAGAGACAGAGATACTATTTAGAAATCAATCCAACAGAGAAAAGAGAAATACCATCGTTATTGTTCATGTTCTACTATATTATTCACGTTTCAAGAGTTAGATGGAAGGAAGAAGATATTTTGCTATACATGATCAAAATGATAATTTGTATTTTGGTGCAACAATTTATGGATCATGTATATACTTTTGATTGTATATATTGAAAATGTGTTTGCGTCAAGAAATTTTTCATCCTTCTTCCCTTCAAATAAATTTTAAATTCCGCTGTCATTTTAAGAAATAAGTCGAGGGTGTTACAACTCTCGCTCACTTCATCATTTTTAAGCACAACATGCCTGATGATTACATTGATGAGGTGCAACTTAAGGGTTGAAAGAGTGGGCAAAATTTTAAATGCGGTAGACAAGAACGTAGTACAAATGCCAAAATTGGATCCAAAATAAGATGTCAACCTTTTCTGCAGAATATGCTCTACATAGTTTGGTATCGACTGTTTGAAAGACACGAGGGCTGCCACAATATCCCAAATGTTCAGAAGCCCACTGAAACTCCCACACAGACTCAGAGACCATAATATGTTTTTTTCCCACCAAATTAATTCTACCTCAGGGAAACCAGGAAATGATCCGAAATCAATATCAAAACATATATTGGAGGAAGTGTCCAATTGCTGCCCTCCAATCCAAAGGAACTCGATGGCAGCTTTCTGAGTTCTGTAAAATTACAATAACATTTATTGGTCAATCAAACATAGGTAACTGTTTGAACGGTTAGTTCTTATTGCTTCCATTCAACTTTTGACTAAATCATCAAAATTTTCTTTTAAAGAAATGTGGGTGCTTGTTTGTTGCAAGCATCTATCCACATGGCAGTTGCTATTTCATAATTTTTTACCAGAAAATATAATTTTAAAAGTTCACCTTTCCTGGTACATGGGATTTAATAAATCAGAATCAAATCTTCGAGCCAGCAAATAACAGACACCAAACTTCTTAGAACTAGATTTAAGTACATGGTTATCAATGACATCTATTCAGCATAAGGTAAAAGGTGACCAAGTGCAAGAAAAGGATCAAGAAATTCCATTGCTTAGAGTCATTTCAGTCAACTAAGCTCCTTTTCCTAGGTATTATTATATGACTACTGTCCCGGAGAGATGAAATTTCGATCTTTCTATTTTCCTCTTTATTTTTATTTTCAGTAAATTTTGTTATTTTTGTAAAGGGCAAGAAGCAAGATATTGACCAATCTCTTCTGAAACATAATATGAGAGAAGAAAAAATCAATTTTTTGGATGGTATGTTATCTAAGAGTTTTCTCAAAATTCCATGAATAGAATTCAGTTTTTTCTTCAAATCTTGAATCGCTACATCGAGTGAGTTTATTATTTTGACTTAAAATTTGATAAGAGAGAAAAAAACTAGTACAATATTCAGGATAAGTTCATCGAATTCCAACTATAAGAGAATGGACGGATGGAATATGATACCACAACAATTGCCAAGCTCCCATGAGATACTGCTAGACCAAAGCAAGAATCATATACATATGGAACCTGCAGAGAAAATCTAAAGTCTATTGGAAACAAATATGCAAATTTAAAACAGAAGTAAACATGAAAAATTAATGCATACATCCGGGAGCTATTCAAACCAGGAGTATTTGAAGGAATGTGTATTTCCCTTAGTTCTTTCCCAACTAAATTCCACGCTTTCATAGAGTTGTCCTTTAATACATGAACTGATCAAATAATCTGGAGGGCTACCAAGCTTTTCAACCTCAAGGCTTTCTGCTTGAGGCATTACTTGATAACAAAAGCAATTAACATGGATTTTTAATTTTTAATATTTGTTGAACTAACACTCCCTTAATACTAAAATTCATATTTATATCAATAAAACACTTCCTTCAATATTTATTACCTGGCTGCAGCTGTACAAGCAGAGTCCATCAAAAGCCCAAGCTAAACCAGTGACCTGATTTTTATTTTACAAGATAAATCATATGCCATTCCATATGCCAAAAAAGGTGTTGAGAACTTACAATGTGGTCATGCGCACTATAACAGCCAATTATTTCAAATTCATGGCTGGTCATATTCATGGTCCACACTTCAAATGATCCGGATCCTTTACCAATAGCCAGGAACAAATTTAGTGGTGTTTGCAGGGGGGCAGTAAATGAAAGTATGGAGACAGGTGTTGAATCAACAGTAATAACCTAATTACACGAGCAATCACAAGTTCCAAAATAAGATATAATCAAAGTAGCTGGTCTAAATTTTGAAAGGATAAGTAGCAGACTTTTAGCAGGATATGCTGACCTCCTTTAGCAAAGAAAATGAAGCATGAACAGTTTCAGATGACTTCAGCAGTTCCTTAATATTCACCTGCCAAATCTTCACTCTATAAACAAAAAGAAGAGGAAAGTCACAAAATAAAATGTTATAATCAAATAAAAGGTAAACCTTATATGTATGTCTGATAGTGAATGCAGTGTGCAGTACATTAGTTTCATTCTGTCTCTTTCGTTTTCTTTCCTTTCTTAAACTAGATATAGGTGGCTCATTAGGGCATTCAGATTCTGCATTATCTCGACTCCCTATCACCTGTATAAAGAAAAAACCCCAAGAATAGTTGGAATTCATATCATTAATTGTTATGTCATCAAGAATATTTCATCTAGAAAAGTATATGGGGATATGCAAGAAACGCTAATCAGCAAAAAGTTGAAAGATAGAACCAACTCACATCTTCACTTTCTGAAGATATAATTTGAGACTCTCCGAAATTGATCTGGGAAAGATAATTATACATCATCTATGATATGTCCATAACCTAGAAAATTTCAGATTATAACTTTAGCAAATGTGTGAAAAACAAACATTAAATTTAGGAATCATAGACAACATACTAGATTCCAAATTCATGACATTTATTATGCATAAGCAACAAAACCGTAAATACAAAAAACTTGAAGGGTTATGAAATTCTTTTTGAAAGAAATGTTGATTAGGTATTGCCTCTCCAAACATAAACAAAGCCTCCAGTACTAACACAACAAATTTACACATTAGCACAAATATGAATCTACTCATGGGCTCATAGCCAACACAGAACCAACAGTAAGAACATAATTAAGAGAATCTATAGACACAAGAATTGAAACAATTCCATTGCTAAAATTTTCACCATTTTTTTGGTTCAGGAAGATTATTAAAGTGAAGGGACAGCAAGCTCGAACCATAATTCTGGTCATGCCACCACTACTTCCTTAAAGCTTCATTTATAAAATACTTAATACCTCAATCCATTCAGCCAAAAAATCACAGAAGGGAAAGCGGTAAAGTTTGACGCGTCCCCAAGTGGTGAAAACAGCAAGCAAACAACTGCACGATTCATAGCAAAATGTAGAATTAATTCAGGGAGGCAACTTGCGCTGCATACTCAAACCAAAACTTCGATCAGGGGTAATGGTATCAGTACCCAGCATTGCTAGCAAGACCTGCAGGAGACCAGGAAATTGACCTAACACATGGCCGTGTATCCCGCGACACATGCATTGGCAACAAGCACCCAGAGAGAAAATCTATCCCTGTGACAAAATGAAAACAAAATCAAATGCAGTGACCTGAGAAAATAAAAAGTACTTAAACCTCAACTCAAAATTAATTTTCATTTGCACTGTAAAACCACAAACCCAGAAATCCAAATGGCATCCAAATTGTGTACATACATACATACAATGACCTCATTCAAAACTATGAAATTCATTTTTTAATATGATTCTACGTACCTCCAGCATTTATGACACCAATGGAAAAGGGCTTGCTTGGGAGAACAGAAATTACACCTCGACATCCAGCTCCAGAAGGTTTAGCAGGATTCTAACCAAGTGAACAACAAGCATATACCAGTGATTCGAAGGCTAAATCAAACAGTATAAAATTAAATCCTAATTGGAAAAACAAATAAAAAGTAAGGTAATATGAATTATATAAACCAACTACTATAAGATTCTCTATCAAATTCAAATCAGACCCTGTATTGAACTCCAACATAAAACAGCTTCCAGACCAGTTATGAAGATCAGGTAGATTAAAATGTAAGCATAAATTTGGCGTTTAAAATTCAATAACAATGCAAAAATCTTCGGCCAAAAATTAAGCATGCTATTCAGAAATATTATTACATTATATGCAATCAAGTTGTATTTCCTAAGTCATGGGATCAGATCCCATCAGGTGGATCACAGAATACTGGACTCAGAATCAGTGGTCATTGACTCTTGTTCATGTCAGTGCATGGTTAATAATGTCATCTGCATAATCCTCACACTAACAGAATCACTTGACAGCCCAAAATTTTTGATCAACTAAAAACTCAGCTAGAACAGATTGAATGCCAGGATACTTCTGAACTTGAGCAATTTCAATGTTGAGACTCAAATGCTATACATCGTATCAGTAAAATGGCATCAAAGCAATTCAATACTAAAATCAGAAAACTTTGAAAAGTTAACAATTACCAGGATCGTAACGAGGCTACCAGAAGCGACCGCCACCAGATTCTCTTCGGACAAAGCAACAGCGTTCGGATAACAAGGCGCTGATACGAGCACCGCTGCTTGGTAGTGGGAAGACATTGTTGAAGAGAATTGAAACAGAAAGCAGAGCGGCGATTTATTATTTTGGAGTGAAGCGGATTCGATGCTTCGACCTAATTTGTGAAACAGCTGGAATAGTCCAAATCGAATTACACCATATAACCTACATATATTTGTATTTCCTAGACTAGAGTAGAAGACTAAAAAAATCTTCTATTTTATATTATTAAAAAAAATAAAAATATTTATTTTTATGTGGATTTAGGGATTTCTCGCTTAGAGGGCAAAAACAATGGATATTGAGGAAGCAACAAGCATTTAAGAAATGAAGTTGAAACATTAGTCAATCTCATGCATTACCCAATTTAGGGGTGAGTAGAAACCAAAGCCAAATCAAATAGTTGGTTTGGTTTTTAGTCGATCGATTTATATTGGTTTTAAAATTAATCATATCGAAAAAATTGTTTTGTTCAAAGTTTTGGTGAAAAATACTAACCGAACCAATTTTATAAATATATAATATTTTTAATTATATACATATTATTTTATTTTATGTCATATAATTGATATTATGAAATTTTGATGATTGGTATTGGTGGCACATTTTCTAAAGCTAAAAAAAAATTGACCATTATCCCGTTCAATCTTCACAAGTATTTATTGATCTTCATGATGTTTTTGGAAAAGGTTAAAAACCTCGAGCAAGAAATCTTGGATGCGAGTGAATTTACTCTTACCAAATACCCAAGTTGGATAAACATAAAAGATAAATGTCTTTCTTTCTTTAAAGTGTGATAATGGATGATATTGAAGCTATTTCTAAAAGTTGAACTATTGAAAACTTATATTTATCTATTTATATTAGCTAGTTTTGAAAATTTAAATTATGATTATAAAAAGTCAAAATATTTTATTTGATCAAAATTAAAATTTAAAATTGAACATCCAAAGGTTCGCGACGGTATTGAAAAAGCCATCGCTATATTAAGCGACGAAATTTAAAAAGCCGTCGCTATATTAAACGGCGATTTTTTTAAAAAAACCGCCGTTTAAGAAGCGACGGTTTGTAACCATAAAATGCATAAAAAAACAACTACGCAAAAATTAAAATTATGTAGTAAATTTTCGGGGAAAAAAAAATTAAAACCTGATTTGCGCGAAGATATGCAGCTCCACGTAACGCTGGAAGATCGTACCGACGAGCAAATCTACGAAATAAATACGAAAAAATGTTAGTACAAAATTAAAAAATCGAAACTTCGAAAAATTGATAGAGTTTAACTACTACTAGAGATAGACGAAAATCGTTTAAGAAAATGTCTGCCAACCTCGGTATATATAGAATTATAGCGATGGTTTTATTAAAAACCGTCGCTATATAATAACGGTGCAACCAAAACCGTCGCGATAATAGTGACAGTTTGGTAAAAACCGTCGCCGATCTAGATCGTCGATGGTTGTTGCATAACCGTCGCTATTATGGCGACGGTTTTGCCGATCTAGATCGGCGACTGTTTTATTAAAACCGTCGCTATTATAGCGACGGTTTTCCTTAAACCGTCGCTATAATAGCGACAGTTTTTAATAAAACCGTCGCTTGTCAAATTAAGAGACGCTTTCCTAAAATCGTCGCTAGAAAATAACGACGGATAGAATACAAGACTGTAGCATAATGCGACGGGTAAAAAATCCGTCGCACAAAATAACGACGGGTTTATCAAACAGTGGCAATATTAACGACAGTTGATGAAAAACCGTCGCTATTATAGCTACGGTTTTTCTCGAACCGTCGCTATTCTAGCGACGATTTTAATTTAACCGTCGCTTAATTTGATAAGCGACGGTTCCAGAAAAACTGTCTCTATAATAGCGACGGTTTTAATAAAACCGTCGCTATGCTTTCCGTTTTTTTGTAGTGACAACCCATATCAAATATATAATATTAATTAGGAAATTGTAATTATGATCCTATTTATTTGTCTATTTTTTATTTTAGTCTTCTAAATTGTCAAATTTCCATCTTAGCATGTTATCTTAGTTTCTTTCTTCTTATTTTCTTTTTGCAATTTTAGTTTTTTTCTTACACGGTGTTAATGAAGTGTTGACGCAACGTTACATGACGATGACGTGTACATTGTCACATTAAAACTTAGAGACACAACAAAAATATTTTTTGATCCTGAGCTGACTGATCCGATAAAAAAAAATTATCGTGGGTTCCGAAGAAAATTTCTTTGATACCTAGCAGGATGTTGGTCATCATGGTTTAAGATCTCGGAATTAGTTGGAGAATACTACTCACTAATCGATGTACTAGTTTTTGATTTAGAAAATGAAAACATAGCTTTCTTCTTTCTTCCTTGAACTTTCATTATAAAACCAACATGTCACGCCCCGAGACCGAGGCGTATGGTATATGATTTCTTCTCGGTTTGGAATTTGACATTCTCACCCCAAAAATTTACCATTGCATGAGTCTTGGCTAAACAATCCATTCTCAGAATGATGTCAAAATCCACCATTGAGAGTTGAATCGAGTCGGCATTGAACGTATGCATATTGTTAATGATTTTATAGTCTCGATGTAACTCGAAGGTTTCGATAGCCTTACTAGTAGGTGTTGCTATCCTAAAAGGTTTAACAAGCATTTTAGGTTTAAGCCCTTATTTCTTAGTGAACCTCTTAGATATAAAAGAATGTGTGTCACCACAATCAAACAACACATAAGCAGGTAAATTTTTTTATTAGAATAGTAACTTCTAAGAAAAACTAGTGAAAGTTCCTCTAAGTTGCTAAATCTCGAGTTCGAGTTTACTCATGGTCTTAGATTGGGTCGCCATTTCTTGCTCAAACTTTGTCAAAATTATGTTCGAAAATGGTTGCAACATGCTCGAGATTTTTGAGAATTTATGCTTAAATCGGTGTGATCTTCTTTGTGCAAAATGGGAGGGTTACTTATATGTGAGGAAGAAAAGTTTTTAGTCACGATTCTATCCCTTAAATGCATCATTGATGAGCATAAATAGACCAAAAAGTAAGCTTGTTACCAAAAATAGAGGATGTCAAATCTGATGAGACTCTGATTACGCCTATAAATTGGATTTTAGGTCGTTGATTGATGGTTAATTTACTACCTCGAAAATAATTGTCAAGGATATGAATGCACTGGTCCTTTGGCAAAATTTGACATCTTATCACGTTTTGTATATTAGGATCTCAGTAAAATTATGATCATGCTGGCTCTAATATCATTTAAATGTCATGTCCTGAGACCTAGGTGTACAGACACATTCGTTTTTTATCAATCACATAATTTTAAAATAACATGCTCGTTATACAATATATAACCAAACCAGTTTATAAAATAATCCGTCATTGTCTTTACAACATGAAAGAAATCAAATAGTGCAGAAGAGTAAAACTTAAAACGTAAAATGACAATTGAAATATGAAAATAATCTTTCTTGGAAAGTGGCTTCTTCACCAGCTCCAGACGTCTCATGATTTGTCCATCAACTTGTTTGTTGGTATTGTATAGGGAGAGAGGTAATGGTGACTTAATTGGGAAACACTCAGCAAGTGGAGATTGTTCGGATATATATAACAAATACATATATTTTTTTAAACGTAACATTTCTTAACGGAAGACATAACGTATCATAATCATATCCTGAACATGAAGCATTGAAATTTCATCTAATTTCCACGATTTTACTAATATATGTCCCCTATGTGTTAATACTAAAGTGACGAGGCCATACAATGATTATAATCTCATCATATAGAGGTCATATAACAGTTATAATCCTACCATATAGCGGTCATATCTTATAATAGCTTTCCAAATTTTTATTGAATTATATCAATGTTTGAACATATAAAGCTTAGACAAGACATAAACTAAATAAATCATGCTCAAACGAAATTGTTCAAAAATGGAACATAGAATATCATACGTGTATATACTTTTTAATACATAAGCCCGATTACTTTGGTCTTTCTTGATTCCAAACGTGAATATGAGTTGCTAGATTGTAGTTCAAATATAGTATTTGGTTGCTACTAGAAATTTTACTCGAAAATGGACAGAATAATGCCACGAAATCTGCTGCTGAAAGCCTCAAATTTGGCAGTTTTTCTTCTTGAATTTTTGTGAGGTTTTCGGTGTTCTTTTATCTTGGTTTGATCTCTTATTTATAGTTTAGATCATACTTATAGTTGGGAAGAGAGAAGTTGAGCGGATGCCTTAGTGAACGTTTTAAGGCTTTTAAGCAGCTTATTTAACGCTATAATGTAGCCATCAATTGGGTGTTATTGAATACGGACATGGCTTAATTTTTGAGATTTGTCATTATAGGTTGTCATCAAGTCATTGAATGGGTTCAAACTTATTGGATGTGCCCAAAATTTCGAGTTCTTGGGCTGTAGTATTTATAAATTTTTGTGGCCTTCACACAACCTATTAATGAATATATAATTCAGTCTTCGGAAAATTAATCGAAAAAATATACCATCCGAGCAGATCCTATATACGGTTTCTATCTTATACATATCATCAACCACAATGCATCTGCTCCTATGTATGTCGATACCATACTGAACCTCGCCATCTGATGACCCTCGTGGAGTCGATAAATGAGTCAAAGTCTAGCACTAGTACGTAGTTCATCTATGTTGTCTAGGATCAAAATACTAATGATATAAAACCTTAACTGCAGACTAATCTACTCGATAAATAATAACCAATTGGAAAGTCGGATGGAAGGTTGTCCAGTGACTCATCATATGATCACACATATGTATGATTGAATATCTCTATGCACATACCAATGAAACGTGACCTATAACATCACATATATGTCTCGAAATAGAGTGACCAATGTATACCTTATTTTTTAATCAAAATTGGATAATCGTTTTTTTTCCGACGAAATTAAGGTGTAAGACTTGTCATACAAAAGTACAAAACAAATGTTTTTTTTTTTTTTTACTTTTACCCCATCATATATTGATATGAAGATTTCATTCCGTGGATTAATGAATGATTTCAACTTTTGTCAAATTTTTGTCTACCTTTTCCTGAACTAATAATGTTGCAAATCATTAATGAATCAAGTCTTAAAAATATTTTTTTAGAAAAAAATCTTAAAGAAAATAAATATTTGGAAAAAAAACACATTATCAATATATAGTATACATATGATTTATGAGCTAAATTATTTATATATTATATTAAATAAACACCATGTGTATGTCGGCTAGTTTAATTGTAAAGATAAAGTTAAATCATTGGGATACTTTTGCACGCGTGTGGAGATTTTGTGTGCTTACACGAATGAATCAGTTGGAATATGTGAAAAAGTCGTTTAAAGATGAAAAGCTGATTCTTTGATAGATTCGGATAAACATTAAATTATACAGTCACAAACACAAAACGTGGCAGTGGAGGTGTCACAAGGGGTTTTGTGAAAAAGTTGATTTCTTTTGTTAGATTCGTAAAAACATTAAAGTATATAGTCACAAATCACAACACGTGGTAGTAGAGGTGTCACAAGGGGTTTTGTGTGACAAAGTGTGTAGTAGGTGGAGGGATGACAATGGGGTGGAGTTTGGTTTGTTATCTCCATCCTAGTCTTCGAATTACATCCCTACCCCTATACCTGTCACGATCTTCGTTTTTTCGGGTTCGGGTTCGGTTCCCATTTCAAAAATATTAATGGGGCAACACGGCGTGGGTACAAGGATTCCTCGCCCCGATCCCCGTTTCGAGTTTTTCCCGTGGGTGTCCAAATCCGTGGGAAAAATTGTCATCTCTAAGTAGGTGTTGGTGTTTAAATTTATGGAAAATAACTTTTTTAATCAGCCAATATTGTTTATTTTGAATTTTAGTTTATTAACAGGTTAAATTTTGGTCATTGTACACTAACTATCAGTGTTCGGTTATTTTGGTTAAATTGCTGATGCGACGCTGAATATATTAACTTTTTCGACATCATAGCAGCATTCTTTTTAATGTTAGTAAATTTTTGGTTCAACTTAACAATTTTCAATGTAAAATCAATATTTTTTGTTTCAATGTCACAATTTTCAATATAAAATCAATACTATAAAGATAATTTTCTTAACTAAACACATAAACTAAGCTTTACAATAATGACATTCTATTACAATTAACTATAAAAAATTGATTTTTTAGCATTTTTATTTGCAAAGTGATCAACCAATATTTCATAAATAGATTTTTATTAGAACTCATTGATGTTGCCGAATATCACGAACCGGAACCTTCTTGTGCATTCCAAAAACTTCTAAATAGGTGCTCTGTAGAGGTTCAAGCACTTCTAAACATTCTCCATATTTCATCAATTAAGAGTTTTCTGTGAAATCTTTTGTGCAGAGAATAATCATTTAGAATAGTATATAATGGAATTAACTAGAATAGTGTAGATCTTAGAACCTCCAAGAGAGTTGATATGTATCGCTTTCATTGTAGAAAGCTACTAGTATAAATAGGATTAATATAAATAGGGTGAAGCTCTTATTGTAAACTACCAAGTTTTCAAGCAATATAGCATTTTTTTTCAAAGTTTCCTAGAAGCATTTTTACTTAAGTCACTTGCACACAAGCACCAAAGGACTTTATCTATGCAGCTTACATGGGTAAACAGATAAAGTAAATGTCATAATTGTACACAACTGTAAAATATTATTAAAATAAAGATCGTTTTACATTAGAGCCAATAAAAACCCAAGCCACAAGTGGCTCGCTGGACACCTACTCTAACAAATACAAAATACTAGGAAATTCAAATATCCAACCATATCTTTCCTACAAATTAATAAAATAAACATCCTTCCATGGTAGTTATTATGTATAGGACATATCAGTGGATTTTCACAGAAGCACCGCAGAAGGAAAAATTGAAACACAGACCTGCTGACGGAGATAAAGGCCTGTCATAAATCATAGATTGTAAGGGGCTGCTGACTGAGGAATTCAGTCGAGAGGGCGGACTTTTCATTGAAAATTTTTAAAGAGGAATTTCGTTATACTGGAGATGGGGAGAGTAAATATTCAGGCTGTAATCTTTGTAGAAGTATCCCACATAAGGGACAACATGGTGAGAAAGATTTCTTGAAGGCTGAAGATTCGAAAAAAGATTTAAAATTGGAAGGGTATAAAGGCATCGTGAAAAAAATTAGAGGTGCCAACTTTGAAGCTCGTCTTTGACAACACATGCAAAACCGGGAATATTTAGCAGGGCAAAGTTGCATAGATACAGAACACCGGTGTAGCTTATGGGTTTGATCAACTCCATTGCCATTCTTCACTCCCGAACAAATGGCGTATTCTATTGATTCAAATGGCACAATTGCTGAACAAAAACTGCAATGTTCTTCATATTCAAAACTCTCTCTCCTGTTAATAAAGCAAGAATGGAACCAGCCTTCAGCTAATAGATTGATACAGTATCTTAAGATGCTATTCTATTTATGTGTGCATGAATGAACCAAAAGAAGTTCAACAAAGATAAGAACATCATGAATTACCTCTTCTTAATTTTACCAACTTTGGCAGCAAGAAATTTTAAATCATCCTCGACAATTTTCTCATGAAGTGAGATATAGTGCTCCAGTTGTGGCCATTCATCAGGACGCCAACAGCCAACATCGCAAAAATTTGTTGGCACATCTGAAAGAAGATCTAAAATGGCAGAAAAATATAAACCAACAAGTCTTCTCCGTAGTTCATTTTCACAGCACAACTGCAACTCCTTCCATACATTTGTCTGTTCCTCTATGGCACTACTGAATCTTTCCAAGTCTTGGTGTTTTCTACTCTCGCTCACCTCATCATTTTTAAGCACAACATGCCTGATGATTACATTGATGAGGTGCAACTTACGGGTTGAAAGAGTGGGCAAAATTTTAAATGTCGTAGACAAGAACGTAGTACAAATGCCAAAATTGGATCCAAAATAAGATGTCAACCATTTCTGCAGAATATGCTCTACATAGTTTGGTATCGACTGTTTGAAAGACATGAGGGCTGCCACAATATCCCAAATGTTCAGAAGCCCACTGAAACTCCCACACAGACTCAGAGACAATAATATGTTTTTTTCCCACCAAATTTGTAGAACCCGAAAATCAGATTACATATAAGCCATGCATAATTGCTATTATTTAAATTAAAAATGACTTTTTATATATATGAAGTGTTAATTCATTTTAATAATTTTTAAGTCATGATTATTTATTTTAAAATTCGATGTTTAGTTTATATTTTCAGGATATAAAATACGCGAGGTCGGACCGGAGTTTGGAGATTAGAGATAAGATTAATAATAAGAAAAATATTACTAAATTAATTTAAGTCAAGGAGTAATTTAATTTAAAGAAAAAGAATGTTCTAGGATTTATTAAATTAATTAGAGCTAAGTTGTTAAATAAGTTCTTTTAGGGTCAATATATAATTAAAGCTTAAATTAAAATATGTAAACAAATGAGGATGAATTAATCTAGGTATAATATATATTCAACAAATTAAACATAGTATTTAAATACTTAAATTTGAATCCATGCAAGGTCATGCAAGAGTTTAATCTAAATTAATGTGTTAATTCACTAAAATGTATATTGGATATTTAAAACCTTAAGAATTTAAAATACAAGATTTTATCAATGTTATACCATGCAAAATTGTTGATAACTTTCGGTCCAACCTTCCCATTTCAGATGTGTGGTAATCTCTATGCAACCCATTCCTAAATGGCTTTATAGTATATTCATTTCCCATTTTAAGTCACCAATTATGAATAAGTCAAACACAATAATTCACCTTAATTTTTCCTCAACTAAATATCCAAGGAAACCAACGTGAAGATACAGCTAGGAGAAGGAGAAACAATTCAAATTCTATTCAAATTCTATTCCTCAATGCAATTCATGACTCATTTAACACCTCTAATATCATTCATCTTCATTACCTAGCCTTTATTCTTCCATTTACTCGAAAATATCAGAAGAGAACAGCAGCTAAAAATCGAGATTAGCAGCAGAAAACAAAAAGAGAAATTCCACTCCGACTCCGCCGCTCGTATTCGTCGTATTGATTTGTTTTTGTCAAAACAAATTCCAGGCATGTATATATTATTCCTTTGCTCTGCAATCAAGTTATATTAGCTATTTTAAATCAGTATATGTTCATAAATCAAGGGACAAAACGAATTTTGACAGCAACATTCTTGAAAAATAAGTACAGCTTTTCGGCTTTTGTCTTTGGTGCTTCACGGGTTGGATGTTTGTGTTGTTTACAGGGAGTTGCTCGGTTCCAAGCTTCCATGGCTGCTTCTAGGAATGTTTTAGAGTGCGTTAGGGTGTTATTGGTCCATTGGTTTACATCCATACACGCACAAACAAAGATAGGACAGCAACATTTTATGAGCACAGAATTTTGAGTTCACAGTTTCTGTCATTGGATTGTTTAAAGGGGTGTTCGAATCTTGGCTGTCCTAGGGACTTTAGCCACGGTTAGAACCCTTCCTTATCATGTCTAGGACGTGACCAAATAATCTTTTCAAAGCTTGTTTCATAGACCCCTCAGAATTTTATAGAAACATGACAAGTGCACTTCGGTTTTCAAAAATCTGATTTTTCTTGATGTGAGTAACTTTCGGTTTTTGGAGATGTTGGATGAATTGTGGTTGGCTCCTAGCCGTAGCCATGGTTTATACAACACTCCATCATGTCTAGATCAAGCCATGGTTGATCATATAGCCACTGGAATGATCTATGACGTCAAAACAATGCAAGACATCCCACTGCACAGAATTGAGTTCTCGGTTGGTATGCTGTGATTGTCCTAGGTGTTTGCTTGGGTTGTGGTTGGCTTTTAGCCTTAGCCATGGTCCAAGCCATGCCTTAGGATGTTGGTAAGAGTTTTTGGTCGTTGGTTCAGGCCAATGGTCATTAAATTTCAGAGTTTACACCACAAACACACAAGCTGCTACTGCTGTAATTTGACAGCAACTTTCAGTTTCGGTTTTGTTGCTTGTTTGAGTTCTTGGTTGGCTTTTAGCCCATGGCCTTGGACTGGACACTACCTTAATGAGTTAGGAAAGTCATGTTTTTGGCCGTTCGTGATTTGGTTGAGTTTAGAAGTCGTACGAGAATTTACGGTGAAATGTGCCAAAATGACTCTCGAAAGAGTGTTTTATGTTTTTGGATTCCTTTCACCTATTTTCGTGTTTTGCAATTCTTATGCATGTTTTTCAGTATGTTTGGGGTATCTTTAATCGTGGTTAAACGTCGGTTTAATGTTGGTTCGGGTTGGTACGAAGCCATGGTTAAAAATCAAGTTGTTGGTCCTAATCGTCTCGTTTTTTTTGGTTTAGTTGTTAAGTTTTTGTCAAGTTAAAATTATTTGTATGTGTCACATATTAGAATTAAGTCGCAGCGAGCCTGGAGCGATCCAACTCATCCGGTAAAATAAGAGTATAATTATATTACGTGCATAAAAATATAAAATATTTATTTTTGAGATATATTCTATATGTCTTGTGGCCACCTTACGTTTATGGGTTTGGAAGTCGGTAGGCGCAACCAAGGACCTCTCCACCCGGTGACTTACGACCGGTTTATGATTATGTATGGGTACGGACATGCAGTCCAAGGGCTGTGATTGATCTCTACCGCCCAGTATACTGTGGTTTAGTCTGATCAGGCGCTTACGTTATGTTATGGGCCACTTGCTTAGAAACATTATCTCTACCAGAAATTTATGATATGATATGACAGCTATATTGAGCAAAGCTTTTACGTATGATTTTTAGATATGCATGTAGTTATAATTATTCATGATACGATTTTCACCGTACGTTTTACGATACTTTATTTTTAAGTTGCATGCGATTTTATGATATATTTACTTGTTATTCCCGATATATACATGTTGAGTCTTTAGACTCACTAGACTTGATTGTTGTAGGTATTGATGAGGTCGAGACCGCGGACGGAGACCAGTGAGCGATCTTGGGACAGCAGTAGTAAATCTGAGGACCTCATGTTTTAGCTTATGCACCTTTTATCATTCAAACACTATTTTAATATGTTGAATTATTTTTAGTTGTTGTTGAAAAACAATGTTGACTTCTGCTGTTATTTTTAAGGTTTAAATTATTTACATGTTTATTTTATAAATGAGGCGAGTTAATTATTTAATTAGAAATTTTTTAATAATTCCGCAAAAAAAAAATATAAATACGAAATACGGGCCTTTACAAAATTAATTCTACCTCAGGGAAACCAGGAAATGATCCGAAATCAATATCAAAACATATATTGGAGGAAGTGTCCAATTGCTGCCCTCCAATCCAAAGGAACTCGATAGCAGCTTTCTGAGTTCTGTAAAATTACAATAACATTTATTGGTCAATCAAACATAGGTAACTGTTTGAACGGTTAGTTCTTATTGCTTCCATTCAGCTTTTTACTAAATCATCAAAATTTTCTTTTAAAGAAATGTGGGTGCTTGTTTGTTGCAAGCATCTATCCATATGGCAGTTCCTATTTCATAATTTGTTACCAGAAAATATAATTTTAAAAGTTCACCTTTCCTGGTACATGGGATTTAATAAATCAGAATCAAATCTTCGAGCCTGCAAATAACAGACACCAAACTTCTTAGAACTAGATTTAAGTACAGGGGTATCAATGACATCTATTCAGCATAAGGTAAAAGGTGACCAAGTGCAAGAAAAGGATCAAGAGATTCCATTGCTTAGAGTCATTTCAGTCAACTAAGCTCCTTTTCCTAGGTATTATTATATGACTACTGTTCCGGAGAGATGAAATTTCGATCTTTCTATTTTCCTCTTTATTTTTATTTTCAGTAAATTTTCTTTATTTTTGTAAAGGGCAAGAAGCAAGATATTGACCAATCTCATCTGAAACATAATATGAGAGAAGTAAAAAATCAATTTTTTGAATGGTATGTTATCTAAGAGTTTTCTCAAAATGCTATGAATAGAATTCAGTTTTTTATTCAAATCTTGAATCGCTACATCGAGTGAGTTTATTATTTTGACTTAAAATTTGATAAGAGAGAAAAACTAGTACAATATTCAGGATAAGTTCATGGACATTCCAACTATAAGAGAATGGACGGATGGAATATGATACCACAGCAATTGCCATGCTCCCATGAGATACTGCCAGACCAAAGCAAGAATCATATACATATGGAACCTGCAGAGAAAATTTAGAGTCTATTGGAAACAAATATGCAAATTTAAAACAGAAGTAAACATGAAAAATTCATGCATACATCCGGGGAGCTATTCAAACCAGGAGTATTTGAAGGAATGTGTATTTCCCTTAGTGCTTTCCCAACGAAATTCCACGCTTTCATAGAGTTGTCCTGTAATACATGAACTGATCAAATAATCTGGAGGGCTACCAAGCTTTTCAACCTCAAGGCTTTCTGCTTGAGGCATTACTTGATAACAAAAGCAATTAACATGGATTTTTTAATTTTTAATATCTGTTGATCTAACACTCCCTTAATACTAAAATTCATATTTATATCAATAAAACACTTCCTTCAATATTTATTACCTGGCTGCAGCTGTACAAGCAGAGTCCATCAAAAGCCCAAGCTAAACCAGTGACCTGATTTTTATTTTACAAGATAAATCATATGACATTCCATATGCCAAAAAAGGTGTTGAGAACTTACAATGTGGTCATGCGCACTATAACAGCCAATTATTTCAAATTCATGGCTGGTCATATTCATGGTGAAAGCGGACCGGTTACGGTGGCCGGAAACGCAACGGAAGCATAAAAATCCAATTTTTAAGGGAAAAATTCGGCCACCCCAAAAATATTGTGTAATATTTACAAAATCAAAAACACCAAACATAGGAAGTTGAGAAATTTTACCTATCAACTTTAAAAGTTGATTGTGGCTCCAACTTTGTTGACTAGCAACAAAGCTCTTGAATGGAAGATGAATCTACAAGCTCTCCTCCTTTCCTCTTGAACCTTTCCTTCAAATTAGGCCCACCACCAACTAGGTAAACCCCTTCTAGTTTTGCACTAGAAAAACTAGAAGATTTTTCAAAGAGAAGTGTGTGTTTTTCTCCAACAAATTGAAGAACACAAAAGGAAGAAAAATTGAGAGAGATTCCCCTAAGAATTTCGGCCAAGGCATGTGGAGGGAAGGGAAGAATGAATTCAATTCCATGTCTTGGTGTTGCAAAAAGCAAAAGTGAAAAGTAGCATGCCATGCCATTATTTTATTCAAAAGTAATCTCCAACCCTTCACCTCCCTTGCATGCATACTATATAGTTTTTAATCAAATTAAAAACTTTGGACTAAATTTAAATATCTCAAACACATTTGAGACTATTTAAACATTACTTGAATTTACTCAACTCCCACTAGTTTAAATAATTATTTTAATTGAGCTCTACAAGACTCAATATTATTTAATTAATCCAACACTTGAATTAATTTAATTATTTGGGCTCTACTAGGCCCACTAGTGTCTAATTAATTCAACACTTGAATTAATTTATTTAGTCCATAATAATGTTTATGAAAATCACAATTTTCAATTACATTATTCACTTGGCCAAATTTTAATTTAGGAACACTTCCATAAATCAAAATTTACATTTCTCTCATAGAAGTCATACTTCTATTTTCCTTTACACTTATAAACACATTTATAAGCCGTTCAACACTTTGAACTATTTTCTCCTTTATAGAAGTCATACTTCTAATTTTCCTTACGCTTATAAACTCCTTTATAAGCCGTTCAACACATTGAACTATTTTTACTTCTCATCGGGATTTACAAAGCTAGTACTTGTGTGGCCCTCAATGGTTCATTGATACAACTAGCCGTGGGTTCACATCTCCATGTGATTCGGACTAAACATGTCCTTATTCGAGCATACCCCAATTGCTCCATTCTTAATTATCAACTCCTTGATATTAAGAACGTCAGAACTCAAGTCTGATAGTACCCAACCAATCACGTTAAACGCCTAGCAGCATCGCTTACGTGATTCCCTAGGTATCACATGATAGTGCCTGCAAGAACCATTCAATTATGGTTAGCGTACAGTACGGTCCCTTCAACTCATATATCCCGATCGATTCGACAACCATTGGTTTATCGAGAGTTGTCAATGAATCGATACTATGTGTCATGTCGTAGTTGCATCGATGGTGTAATCTATGAAACACCTTTCATAATTACAACCATACTCTGGCCAGAGATTTCGATCTACATTCACATGATAACACATAGGATATCCATACCCGAAGGTAAGCGGTGAATCCCCAACTACAATGCATCGACTCCTATGTGTTTCGACAGAACACCCAACCTTGCCACCTGATGACCCCATGAGAGTCGGTAAACAAGTCAAAGTGTAATTCTAGCACATAGAGTCTCAATGTTGTCCCGGGTCATAAGGACTAATTCTGTACAACCATAAACCAGGACTTTTCCACTCGATAAGTGAGAACCACTTGGAAAGTCCTTTTATGGAGGGTTGTTCAGTGCACTCTACAAGGAGCACCTATCTGCATGTTCGGACATCACAATGTCCCCTACCAATGAAACATGGTACTCACATCGCAGATACTAGTCTCTAACTCGAGCGGCCTATATCCTTCTTAGTGGCGGCTGAATCGACTAGGAACCGTTTAGAATATACAGTATTACAAATATGAGTTTCATGATACTCATCATATGAGCATCTCATATTCTTTCTACTATTTGTATATTCAAGGGCTTTATCTATGCAGCTAGCATGGGTATACAGATAAAGATTTGCCAAAATAATAATTTCAAATATTATTAAAATAAAGACTGCATATACATAGAGTTTCATTGTGAACACTCGGCCAACACTTGGCTCGACGGGCACCTACTCTAACAATCTCCCACTTGCACTAGAGCCAACTACCCATATGTTCAAAACCCATTGATTCGCGATGCTTGTCGAATAATGGTCCAGGTAAAGGCTTAGCTAGTGGATCAACAACATAATCTGCGGAGCCGACTTTGTCAATAGACACTACTCTTCTTTCCACAATCTCTCCGAGGATGTGGTACTTTCTCAATACGAGTTTGGATTTCTGATGAGACCTAGGCTCCTTTGCTTGAGCTATAGCTCCCGTGTTGTCACACAACACCGGGACAGGAGCAACTCCATTAGGAATGACGTCCAAAACTTAGACGAAATTCCTTATCCAAACAGCCTCTCTTGCTGCATCTCATGCAGCAATGTATTCGGCCTCTGTGCTGGAATCCGTAATATTGTCTTGCTTGGAACTCTTCCAAGAGACAGCAGCACCGTTGAGCATGAATACAAAACTAGAGGTTGACTTCAGGTTATCGATATCGCTTTGGAAGCTAGTGTCGGTATAGCCTTCCAATTTCAGTTCCCTACCCCCATAGACCAAGAACAACTTATTGGTCCTTCTCAACAACTTGAGGATGTCTTTCACAGCTTTCTAGTGTGGAAGACCGGGGTTCGATTGATATCTCTTCACTACACATAGTGAAAACGCCACGTCAGGACGTGTAGATATCATCCCATACATGATTCTACCATTTGCCGAAGCATAAGGGATGCGTGTCATCGCCACTATCTCTGCATCAGTCTTGGGAGACAGACTTGGATAGGGACACGCCATGACACACTGGTAGATGTCCTCTCATGGACTCATCCATCGAGAACCGCTTCCCGATGGTATCAATATATGTGGACTGGGTGAGACCAAGCCATCTTTTCGATCTATCTCAATAGATTTGTATCCCAATACAAAAGATGCTTCACCCTAGTCCTGCATCGAGAACTCACTCGCTAATCATATCTTAGTTGATTGCAACATTCCTACATCATTCCCAATGAGTAGAATGTCATCAACATAAAATACCGGGAATGTCACAACACTCCCACTGACCTTCTTATACACACAGGGTCCCTCATGATTCTTAGTAAATCAAACTCTTTGATCATACTATCGAATCTGAGGTTCCAACTCCTAGATGCCATCTTTAGACCATAAATAGATCTCTGAAGTTTGCATACCAAATGCTCACTTCCGACAGATGTAAACCCTTCAGGTTGAGACATGTAATTCACTTTCTTAAAATCCCCATTAAGAAAGACTGTCTTAACATCCATCTGCCATATCTCATAGTCATACCATGCAGCTATGGCTAGCAAAATCCTTATAGGACTTGAACATTGCGACTGGGAAAAGGTTTCCTCAAAGTCAACTCTTTGTCCTTGAGTGTATCCTTTTGCCACCAATCGCGCTTTGAAGGTCAATACCTTCCCATCCGCCCCAAGTTCCTGTGGGAACAGTTCCCTCAGGTGGATCCACAAGATCCTACACTTGGTTCGAATGCATGGAATTCAACTCAGATTCCATTGCTTCAAGCCACTTGGATGAATCGGCATCAGATAACGCTTCCTTGAAGGTCCTTGGATCACATCCATGGTTAGTCTCATCATGGCCTTCTTCAAGAAGCTGACCATACCTCATAGGTGGTCTCGAGACTTTCTCGTATCTGCTAGGAGCTTGTATCTCCTCTCTTGGCTCATCGGGGTGTGGGTTCTATAATTGCGGGTTTCTCTCGAACCTCTTCGAGTTCTATCATCTGCCTTTTCTATCCAATAGAAAATCCCTTTCCAAAAAGGTTGCATTCCTAGAAACAAACACCTTTGTTTCTTGGGGATGATAGAAATAATATCCAACTTAATTCCTTGGATATCCCACAAAGTAACATAAAATGGATCAACAATCCAATTTATCTCCCACTTACCTGCTTCACATAAGCAGGGCTCCCATATTCTAAGATAAGAATATTTGGGAGGCTTACCCATCCATATCTCATATGGTGTTTGCCTTTGAATGGACATTTAGTAGAATATCTTTTACCTTTAAGTTATAGAGATCGTTTTCAAGTTCTCAAGTACCAATTAAACATTCATTCTTGTAAATGTTGCAAACACCTTTGCTAAATAAACAAGAATATCCATCTTTATCACAATAGAAATGGAAATAATGTTTTTCATCAAAAAGGTACAAACAAAACATCTCACAAAATTAACTTAAACTATTGTTCAATAATAAGTAAACATCCTCAATAGCCTTGGCAGCAACTCTTGCTCCATTGCCCATCCTTAAGAAGGTCACACCTTCCTTAAGCTTCCTACTTCTTCCCATCACCTGTAACCCATTACAGAGATGTGAGTCATAACCGGTATCTAATACCCAAGAAGTAGAGTTAATTGAAATGTTTACTTAAATTTAGAACATACCGTTTCCAGAACACTTCTGGGCCAGATATTCCTTGCAATTTCGCCTCCAATGTCCAGGCTTCTTGCAGTGATGACATACATCATCAGTCTTGTCAGCCTTAACTGGTCTGGCTGCCTCAACAGGGTTCGGAGATTGCCTCAACAGGGGCACGTTCTTCTTGGGACGTTGGAAAGAACTCTTCTTTCCCTTCCCATGTGGATCAATCTTCGTATCAGATGAAGAACCCACATAAAGAACCAACTTCTCTTTCTTGATGGTGGATTCAAACGTAACAAGCATGTTTACCAACTCCTCAAGGGTCGGTTCCATCTTGTTCATGTTGAAGTTCACCACAAAAGGATCAAATGAGCTAGGCAGTGATAATAGCAACACGTCCGTGGTCAACTCCGAAGGCAAGATCAGATCCATGCCAACGAGCTTGTCCACGAGCTCGATCACCTTTAGGCCATGCTCATGGACCGAGGCCCCATCTCGCATGCGCAAAGTGATCAGCTCCTTGACGGTAGCATGCCTTAGAGGTCGTGTTTGCTCACCAAAGAGCTCTTTGAGATGCAAATGAATGTCAGCAGCACTCTTTGCATCCTCAAAACGCCTCTGTAGCTCATCGTTCATAGAAGTCAGCATATAACACCTGGCTATCAAGTCATGGTCACACCATTCCTTGTAAGCCTGCAATTCCTCAGGAGTGCAGTCAGTCGGAGCCTCAACAGGGGGCGACTGAGTCAGTGTATATGTTACCCTTTCCGAATTCAAGACTATTTTTAAATTTCTTAGTCAAGTGAGGTAATTAGGTCCAGTTAATATGTGTTTGTCGAGTATTACGGATATCGAATTGCGCATTGAAGACATTGTCGATTTGTACTGAAAAGTAAAACAGATAAATGTTGATGACTATTTTAAATATTTAGTAAGATATGAAGTTTGGACTTTTACTTCATAAATATTTGCTCCCACTGTTTTGACATCTTTCACTACCCTCTAGTGAAAACGGGAAACTCCTTTCCTCAGTAGGTACGTAAGGTCCAATTAGCGAATTATGATCCCGATTATACAGCCAATCACAATTCCTAAAAGGTAGTTTCCAATTGCATCACAATGCAACCCTCTACGTAAACTTTTGTCTCACGTTTGATTAGGACCCAATAATATGACGTCGTTCATCTTTACGTGTCAAGCCTAACCCATCGATATTGAACCTTAATGGACGGTCGCCATGAGTTCCCTCAATAATATGAGCCGAAATCATGGGAGTTCCACGTAGTTCACATCACTATGTCAATGGATGTCACAGCTTTCCGGCACTCGAGGCTCCCCCAATAATATGAGCCGAGCCCCGAGTACGGGTAGCGTTCATCATGCACCCATTGTCGATGGAAGACAAGGAAATTATAAACAAATTTATAATTCCCTTTTTCGGGCTTGATATTAATTTTGAATCTTATTCAAAATGAGGGTTTTTAATTTTGAAAGGTCTCATCATTAATTTTATTTTAAAAGCTCGCCATGTTTGATCGTATGTTTGCCGGATTCATGCAACTTTGTTATTATAATAATAATAACGCACATACTCATTATTTATAACATATCATGCATATATTATAAATAGAAAACAGTACAAGGATGATCAATTGCCCCAACTCTAATGGCCCGTGTGAGCCAAACACGGGCCTAGGTCCAATCCTAGGGTAAATGCACGGGATGCAATGCAACTAAATTATTACATTAGCATCCAATATTACATGTCTTCGATCTTCATAATCACCAAGGCCACCATCTTCCAATCTTGATCTTCCCCTATTCTAATATTTACAAATAAATATCCATGGCACATAGGGATACATCTCATGGGGGTGGGAACGGGCCATAAACCAAGCCCACTTGATAAATTGATAATTATTACAATCATACAACACAAATATCCTAGCATACACCTAGCAAATTGGGCTTGGGCTTTTGATCATCCTTCATGCACAATATCACATATCATACACCATCAATTAATTATCACTATAATTAATTGATCCAATATTACATATCTTGATCCAATCACTAACCGCCACAATTATAAATTAAATTAACAAAGTATACAAACACCTTTGTCTACTTTCAAATTAATTTATTTATAATCGAATTTCTTGTAAATCACAATTTACTATAAATAATCAAAGTCCTACTTCAATTATTTATTTTATGAGAAAATATGTGCAACAATTGAAAATTTAAACTTAAGGGCCCAAAACCCATTTTTCACCAAAAATACTTAGGCCCATTTAAATTTCACAAATTATGTTGGCCATCCAATGGCCCAACATCACAAGGCCCATGACACTTGGATTAACCAAAACACCTTTTGGAAACCCTAGCCGTCATCGCCGTCGCCGGAGCTCCGTCGCCGGATTCCGGCAACAACAAAATTTTTTTTTTTTATTTTAAAAACAGAACATTTCGGGCAGCCCCTCGGGCTGCCCTATGCTGCCCGAAATTTTCGGGCAGCCCCTCGGGCAGCCCTCGGGCTGCCCGAAAAAACATTTTTTTTTTTTTGTTTTCTTGAAAAATTTTCGGCCCTATGATATATTTTGCACAAAAAATCTCAAACGGTTAGAAATCGATCTCAACATAATATTATGCAAATATTACACAAAATCCGTAACCTAAGCTCGGATACCACTTGAAAGCGGACCGGTTACGGTGGCCGGAAACGCAACGGAAGCATAAAAATCCAATTTTTAAGGGAAAAATTCGGCCACCCCAAAAATATTGTGTAATATTTACAAAATCAAAAACACCAAACATAGGATGTTGAGAAATTTTACCTATCAACTTTAAAAGTTGATTGTGGCTCCAACTTTGTTGACTAGCAACAAAGCTCTTGAATGGAAGATGAATCTACAAGCTCTCCTCCTTTCCTCTTGAACCTTTCCTTCAAATTAGGCCCACCACCAACTAGGTAAACCCCTTCTAGTTTTGTACTAGAAAAACTAGAAGATTTTTCAAAGAGAAGTGTGTGTTTTTCTCCAACAAATTGAAGAACACAAAAGGAAGAAAAATTGAGAGAGATTCCCCTAAGAATTTCGGCCAAGGCATGTGGAGGGAAGGGAAGAATGAATTCAATTCCATGTCTTGGTGTTGCAAAAAGCAAAAGTGAAAAGTAGCATGCCATGCCATTATTTTATTCAAAAGTAATCTCCAACCCTTCACCTCCCATGCATGCATACTATATAGTTTTTAATCAAATTAAAAACTTTGGACTAAATTTAAATATCTCAAACACATTTGAGACTATTTAAACATTACTTGAATTTACTCAAGTCCCACTAGTTTAAATAATTATTTTAATTGAGCTCTACAAGACTCAATATTATTTAATTAATCCAACACTTGAATTAATTTAATTATTTGGGCTCTACTAGGCCCACTAGTGTCTAATTAATTCAACACTTGAATTAATTTATTTAGTCCATAATAATGTTTATGAAAATCACAATTTTCAATTACATTATTCACTTGGCCAAATTTTAATTTAGGAACACTTCCATAAATCAAAATTTACATTTCTCTCATAGAAGTCATACTTCTATTTTCCTTTACACTTATAAACACATTTATAAGCCGTTCAACACTTTGAACTATTTTCTCCTTTATAGAAGTCATACTTCTAATTTTCCTTACGCTTATAAACTCCTTTATAAGCCGTTCAACATATTGAACTATTTTTACTTCTCATCGGGATTTACAAAGCTAGTACTTGTGTGGCCCTCAATGGTTCATTGATACAACTAGCCGTGGGTTCACATCTCCATGTGATTCGGACTAAACATGTCCTTATTCGAGCATACCCCAATTGCTCCATTCTTAATTATCAACTCCTTGATATTAAGAACGTCAGAACTCAAGTCTGATAGTACCCAACCAATCACGTTAAACGCCTAGCAGCATCGCTTACGTGATTCCCTAGGTATCACATGATAGTGCCTGCAAGAACCATTCAATTATGGTTAGCGTACAGTACGGTCCCTTCAACTCATATATCCCGATCGATTCGACAACCATTGGTTTATCGAGAGTTGTCAATGAATCGATACTATGTGTCATGTCGTAGTTGCATCGATGGTGTAATCTATGAAACACCTTTCATAATTACAACCATACTCTGGCCAGAGATTTCGATCTACATTCACATGATAACACATAGGATATCCATACCCGAAGGTAAGCGGTGAATCCCCGACTACAATGCATCGACTCCTATGTGTTTCGACAGAACACCCAACCTTGCCACCTGATGACCCCATGAGAGTCGGTAAACAAGTCAAAGTGTAATTCTAGCACATAGAGTCTCAATGTTGTCCCGGGTCATAAGGACTAATTCTGTACAACCATAAACCAGGACTTTTCCACTCGATAAGTGAGAACCACTTGGAAAGTCCTTTTATGGAGGGTTGTTCAGTGCACTCTACAAGGAGCACCTATCTGCATGTTCGGACATCACAATGTCCCCTACCAATGAAACATGGTACTCACATCGCAGATACTAGTCTCTAACTCGAGCGGCCTATATCCTTCTTAGTGGCGGCTGAATCGACTAGGAACCGTTTAGAATATACAGTATTACTAATATGAGTTTCATGATACTCATCATATGAGCATCTCATATTCTTTCTACTATTTGTATATTCAAGGGCTTTATCTATGCAGCTAGCATGGGTATACAGATAAAGATTTGCCAAAATAATAATTTCAAATATTATTAAAATAAAGACTGCATATACATAGAGTTTCATTGTGAACACTCGGCCAACACTTGGCTCGACGGGCACCTACTCTAACACATGGTCCACACTTCAAATGATCCGGATCCTTTACCAATAGCCAGGAACAAATTTAGTGGTGTTTGCAAGGGGGCAGTAAATGAAAGAATGGAGACAGGTCCTGAATCAACAGTAATAACCTAATTACACGAGCAATCAAAAGTTCCAAAATAAGATATAATCAAAGTAGCTGGTCTAAATTTTGAAAGGATAAGTAGCAGACTCTTAGCAGGATATGCTGACCTCCCTCAGCAAAGAAAATGAAGCATGAACAGTTTCAGATGACTTCAGCAGTTCCTTAATATTCACCTGCCAAATCTTCACTCTATAAACAAAAAGAAGAGGAAATTCAATAAATTACATGTTATAATCAAATAAAAGGTAAACCTTATATGCATGTATGTGTATAATTCAGTAGTTCTAACCCATGTCAAGCAAATGTGCTAGACTTTTGGCTTCGAAAACAGAAAAAGGTTAATTAGTTAGTCACCTCCCATTAGAACTTCTCGTCGCTAAAAGAAGTTGAGGTTTTGAAATTTCAGAGCCATATAAAGCCCATCAAATAGATGTGATGCATGTATCATGTGCCTTGAGAAAGCCACCATTTGATGCTTTACATGGGAGTTCAGGGGTAATAATGGAATAACTCTCTGGTGCATCAATTCTCCAGAATGAAATTAGACCACATTTCAATCCAGTAGCAAGAATAGAGCAGCAACCCGAGGAATTATGAGGAATAGAAACCCAATCTTCAGATGTCCTCAGAATCGGTGACCGAGCCACAATAAGGGGTGTCAGCATTGCATTGCGAGAAGCATATTGTTGTGCCGTTATTAGTTGAACATTGCATTCTTTGATCTTCAGAGGTGTCTCTTCAGAAACAGATATGGGAATAATTTCCCATGTATTGTTTTCTTTTACATTGTCAAGTTTTTTTGCAGCAACCTAATAAAAATAGCAACACATTCAATGTAATGGCATATATCAAATGCACAACTTTTCAAATTGAAAGCAGATCATGTAGCTGCA
This sequence comes from Primulina eburnea, assembly GCF_022965805.1. Lineage (NCBI taxonomy): Eukaryota > Viridiplantae > Streptophyta > Magnoliopsida > Lamiales > Gesneriaceae > Primulina > Primulina eburnea. The sequence goes on from NC_133101.1 coordinate 14,583,190, forward strand.
TTGAAGCTGATTTAGTAAGTATGGAGGTTCATGTCATGGAATAAAATGATAAAACTAAATCAGATAGTGAATGCAGTGTGCAGTACATTAGTTTCATTCTGTCTCCTTCGTTTTCTTTCCTTTCTTAAACTAGATACAGGTGGCTCATTAGGGCATTCAGATTCTGCATTATCTCGACTCCCTATCACCTGTATAAAGAAAAAACCCCAAGAATAGTTAGAATTCATATCATTAATTGTTATGTCATCAAGAATATTTCATCTAGAAAAGTATATGGGGATATGCAAGAAACGCTAATCAGCAAAAAGTTGAAAGATAGAACCAACTCACATCTACACTTTCTGAAGATATAATTTGAGACTCTCCGAAATTGATCTTGGAAAGATAATTATACATCATCTCTGATATGTCCATAACCTAGAAAATTTCAGATTATAACTTTAGCAAATGTGTGAAAAACAAACATTAAATTTAGGAATCATAGACAACATACTAGATTCCAAATTCATGACATTTATTATGCATAAGCAACAAAACCGTAAATACAACAAACTTGAAGGGTTATGAAATTCTTTTTGAAAGAAATGTTGATTAGGTATTGCCTCTCCAAACATAAACAAAGCCTCCAGTACTAACACAACAAATTTACACATTAGCACAAATATGAATCTACTCATGGGCTCATAGCCAACACAGAACCAACAGTAAGAACATAATTAAGAGCATCTATAGACACAAGAATTGAAACAATGCCATTGCTAAAATTTTCACCATTTTTTTGGTTCAGGAAGATTATTAAAGTCAAGAGACAGCAAGCTCGAACCATAATTCTGGTCATGCCACCACTACTTCCTGAAAGCTTCATTTATAAAATACTTAATACCTCAATCCATTCAGCCGAAAAATCATAGAAGGGAAAGCGGTAAAGTTTGACGCATCCCCCAGTGGTGCAAATAGCCAGCAAACAACTGCACGATTCATAGCAAAATGTAGAATTAATTCAGGGAGGCAACTTGCGTTGCATACTCAAACCAAAACTTCGATCAGGGGTAATGGTATCAGTACCCAGCATTGCTAGCAAGACCTGCAGGAGACCAAGAAATTGACCTAACACATGGCCGTGTATCCCGCGACACATGCATTGGCAACAAGCACCCAGAGAGAAAATCTATCCCTGTGACAAAATGAAAACAAAATCAAATGCAGTGACCTGAGAAAATAAAAAGTACTTGAAACCTCAACTCAAAATTAATTTTCATTTGCACTGTAAAACCACAAACCCAGAAATCCAAATGGCATCCAAATTGTGTACATACATACATACAATGACCTCATTCAAAACTATGAAATTCATTTTTTAATATGATTCTACGTACCTCCAGCATATATGAGACCAATGGAAAAAGGCTTGCTTGGGAGAACAGAAATTACACCTCGACATCCAGCTCCAGAAGGTTTAGCATGGATTCTAACCAAGTGAACAACAAGCATATACCAGTGATTCGAAGGCTAAATCAAACAGTATAAAATTAAATCCTAATTTGAAAAAACAAATAAAAAGTAAGGTAATATGAATTATATAGACCAACTACTATAAGATTCTCTATCAAATTCAAATCAGACCCTGTATTGAACTCCAACATAAAACAGCTTCCAGACCAGTTATGAAGATCAGGTAGATTAAAATGTAAGCATAAATTTGGCGTTTAAAATTCAATAACAATGCAAAAATCTTCGGCTAAAAAATAAGCATGCTATTCAGAAATATTATTACATTATATGCAATCAATTGATTTAGTAGTTGTCTTTCCTAAGTCGTGGGATCAGATCCCATCAGGTGGATCACAGAATACTGTACTCAGAATCAGTGGTCATTGATTCTTGTTCATGTCAGTGCATGGTTAATAATGTCATATGCATAATCCTCACACTAACAGAATCACTTGACAGCCCAAAATTCTTGATCAACTAAAAACTCAGTTAGAACAGATTGAATGCCAGGATACTTCTGAACTTGAGCAATTTCAATGTTGAGACTCAAATGCTATACATCGTATCACTAAAATTGCATCAAAGCAATTCAATACTAAAATCAGCAAACTTTGAAAAGTTAATGATCGAGCAAAACTTGCACTGTGAATTCCCCAATAAAATATGATTTTGTATGCTCAAAAAGTAATCGCAAGTGCACGATGTCAAGTAATAATATAGTGTATGTGAATACGAGTATCGTTCCACTGAGGACTGTATTTAACAATTATTATTTCAGTTATTTAAAACTTTAGCTACGAAATTTGTTTGATTGTTTTGTATCAAATAAAATGCCAGAAAATGAAATAACCAAGCTCCAAGATTAAATGATGGAATATGAATGCTAGATCAATTGATGAAATTTCAAATGATAAAAGAATTTGTTGGAATTCTGGTTCACCTACCCCTTATTAATTAATTAATTCGTTCGATTGTGTTCTACGCTTCCGACAGGATTTCCTATTCAATTGAACACACTTTCTCGAGCTATGCCAAACCAATTCACTCAATGAAGTAATCAAATGTCTTTAATTATTTATCAAGAATGAATCGCATTTCGATTACTGAAATCCCCTAGTTTTCGACCCTAAGGACTATGACTATCGACACGTATCCAATTTCATATATCTATGCAAATTGTAGATCCGCGAATTATACCACTCGATCCTATCACTAGTTATTCTCTCGAACTCACTCGTGATATAAAATTGTCGTTAAGGTTAGCTACGCTCGACGACACACTGAAAATCGTAGAATAATCAAGAATAAATCACAAATCGAAATGTAAATTAACTAGATCAAAGTTTGGGGTAGGATCCCCTTTAATCCCAACAAATATGAAAGTTAGCTACTAGAATTCATCATGAAAATAAGCAAAACAATATTTAAATAACGGGAAATAAACTAGAAATACGAGACGTGACGAAATCTGCGAAGAACGATGCCCGGAAACCGTCGAATCTTCAATCCAAGTGCCAAAAGTTCTTCAAAAACTCCTTGTGCTCCTTCAATAATGTCTGAATAATCCTCAAAAGTCGACCAATTGCCTTACCATATCAACCACACCTCCAAAATATGGTAGAGAATCGCGCACAATAATTTCCAAAAATAGGCGGCGCTCGGGCGGTAGAAAAGTACCGCTCGAGCGCCACACTCTCTGTAACTTCCCTCGGCTGGTGCGGCATTCGCGCTCTGGCGGTAGAAAACTATCGCTCGAGCGCCGACCTTTCTGTCGAAGTTCCTGGGGTGAGTGGCTTCCGCGCTCGGGCAGTAGAAAACTACCGCTCGAGCGCCGATCTTTCTGTTGTGTTGGTCACTTTTCGCGCCCGGCCGGTAGAAAATTACCGCTCGGGCGCCACTCATTCTGTCAGTTGCCTTCTCATTTGTCCGCTTTGCTCCATCTTTGGTTTTCCGGTCACTTTTAACTGCAAATTCGTCACAAACAGTGAGATATGATAGAATGCAAATGTTTACTCAAAAATAAACAAAATGTAACTAAAATGCATGCATGCACAATGCAAACACAACTAAAACTAATGCAATAAAATACGTAAAAACGACACATATCAACCCCCTCATACTAATCTTTTGCTTGCCCTCAAGAAAAATAGGTTACAACACGAGACTCTAAATAAACACAACAAAAATAAAAGACTCAAACAAGACTAACCAACACAATTAAATGTCAATGGTGAGTTGACAACTTTTATGATCATGCCTCAGTGAACTTCCGCACATACAAATCATAATCAAGTCAAATCACAAACGAGTACTCATTCTCATCTACACATAAATCTTGACACTCATTTGAACGTTTGTGTGTGTCATGATGGGTCTAGTCATTCGTACGTCAAATAGATCAAGCATCGAATCATGCGAGTCACTCAATTAACACTTCAATACAAGTCTCACTAGCATGCACCCCCGTGTCCATTTATCACCAACCATAATTTGAACTTTATTAAATTCTTAAGTGCAGATAAGGGTGTCGAAAAGAAGGAACATAAGCTCAAGTGGCTAAAAGTTGGGAGTACACCTGATCATTTTCATTGTGCAATTGTCAAGACTTTTCGTCTGACTTTCCTCGTCTCCTTACATCTCCAACTTTTAGCCTAGGAATAGAATTTCATTCCCTTTATTTCGGCTTCCCCCTCACCTTACATCTTCCTTTTTTTCTCAAAGTTCTTTTTGCAAGAAACTTTGTTATTTCACATGTTGATGCAAAATTTTCACACATGTACTCCCTAGGCTAAGAATATATGACTTTGGATTATAGCTGGTTAGGAGTATGATATTTGAATTCAGTGTATTGACAAGGCGGTATATGTAAAGTTCAAGGCAAATCGAATTCTCTATTCAAGGTTCCAATCAGTGACTTATTTCCATGGGTTTACATACTACATCAACTCATACATGATGTCTTTCAAGTTAACCACACAAGACCTTCAAATTTCATCATTTTTCCTACAAAATTCTAGTCCCCACACATATGTGCTCAAAAAGTTCAAAATTTGTACCAAAATTCATGTTTCAACAATCAAGAGTATCATTCATGAAGTGACCCAATCAATACTTTTCAATTCAACATCATCATCATCATTGGCTCATAAACCATGTTTTCTCACCATAAACGACTTCAAACAACATAAATGCAACGACTTAAAAACCAATTAACTAAACACGCAAAACAACCTAACAAAACAATCTAACTAAACACGCAAAACAACCTAACAAATGACCCAATCAATACTTTTCAATTCAACATCATCATCATCATTGGCTCATAAACCATGTTTTCTCACCATAAACGACTTCAAACAACATAAATGCAACGACTTAAAAACCAATTAACTAAACACGCAAAACAACCTAACAAAACAATCTAACTAAACACGCAAAACAACCTAACAAAACAATCTAACTAAACACGCAAAACAACCTAACAAAAAATCTACCCCCCCTCATACTAGAGTTGTGCAATGCCCTCATTGCACAAAACGAAACAAAAACTAAGAACAAAAAGAAACATGAATGCAAATGCAAGAGAGAATATGCAACATAAAAAGAAAGGGGAAACAGTAAACTCCCCTGATCAAGGCTCATCGTCATCGTGCTCCGGCGGTGGCACTCCTGCGGCCTCCCCATATTGAGAATAATCATACTGGAACTGGAATGGGGGAGGAGGTATCGGAGTCGGTTGAATGGTCGACGGGTCCACGCCCCCGTGCACAAGCATCGAGCGCATCATGTAGTCCAGGTGAGACAAATGGTCTGCGACGTACGAATTGAACTGGCCCTGATGAGCTTGGAAGGCTAGATTTTCATCCATTTTATCATTCGTCGTTCGCCTGCGGGGTTGTGGTGGTAGGCGGCGTGGGGCGGCAGTGCTGGGTCCACCCGTGTTCTCGGTCGGAGTCGGGAAGTCAATGTTTCGTTTGGCACGTTTCCGCTGGAGGTCATCCATACAAATAGCCTTCATAGGCTGCAACCACTCCTCATCATCGCGAAACACGACTCCCGCCCCAGCACACAATTCAGAGATGATGGTGGGGAAAAAGAGCCCGATATGCCGGTTGTGAGCACTCATGGTAATCTGAGAACTGATAAGCTTGCCCACATCGATTGGGTACCCGCTGGCCAAAGCGAACAGCAGTATCGCCCGCTCTTTCTGAACCTCGCTCTTGTGCGAGACGGGCATCATTCGTCGCGCCACAAACAGATACCAAATAGCCTTTTCAAGTTTCAAATACCTCTCCTCAAAACAACTCGGCGGTCCGCCCATCGGTTTCCATGTTGCGCCCGGATGGCAAAGGGTTTTGAGAATTAGATCATAGTTCGGGTCGGCGGCCATTGCCTCGTAGAGAGAATCGTCAACCACGGCTGTCCCCAAGAGTTCATTGATCGTAGTCGAGTCGTACGATACATGTTTTCCCCGAACAAACACCCTACCATCACGCGCCTCGGGAGTATTAGCATAGAATTCACGAACAACCGAGACTACCGCCGCCTGAGGATTGATCACAGAATTGGTTCCATCCACGCCTTCTCATATCGACAAGAATATCTAAGTGGCGGTCCTCATATTGTTTCCGGACCCCCCTCTCGGCTATAGGATTCCTATGAATTTTAGCATGCTCGTATCGAGCCCTAGCCTCCACACTAATAAAACGATGTCTATCAAACGCGGGAGACAATGAAGAAGAGCCGGGGTTACCTTTTTGTTTCTTTGGAGCCATAGGAGTGGATGAGAGAGATGGTGGGTGAATCGGAGAAGATGACCGGAGTGATGACGTCTCTTGATTCCTAAAATGGAGTGTGCCACCGGTGCTTGAGCCTTGATGGGTGGAGAGATTTCCTGCAAAAAAAATTGAGAAGAGAGTGGGAGAGGGTTAGGGATTTGGGGAGAAAAATTTGGGAATTTTCGTGCAGAATGAAAGATGGGAAAGAGGATTTGCGCATATTCTACCGCCCGAGCGCGAACCTCTCTGTTTGTTTTTTTTTTCAGAGGTACGCATGCGCGCTCGGGCGGTAGAAAACTACCGCTCGAGCGCGACCCTCAATGTTTTTCTTTAAATTTTTTTTTTTAAAAAAAAAATAAAAATCCCAAAAAAAATTAAAATAAGACAAAAACAAGAAAAAAAATAACTAAATTGACACGAAAGAGAATTTAAATCAAATGCAAAAGAGAGGGAAGAAAAATAGTTCTCAATTTATAGTCGAGAGCTTGACTGTCGGTCCGTCTCAGTTTGGCATGTCTTGGAACCGGGTGATTCCAAGTTGTGGCTCAACTGTGCCACCTATGTAGTGCTTCAGACGCTGGGCGTTGACCGTAAACGTCCCATCCTTCCCATCTTGCACTTCTACAGCTCCCGATGGATAGACTTTCGAGATCACGAATGGACCGGACCATCGCGATTTTAATTTACCGGGAAACAAACGCAACCGGGAGTTGTAGAGCAGAACATTTTCACCCTCCTTAAATTCTCTCTCGATGATTCTCTTGTCATGAGCCTTTTTGGTTTTCTCCTTGTAAGACAGTGCAAGATCGTAAGCCAAATTCCGGAACTCCTCCAGTTGGTCCATTGAAGCAAACGCTGTTCACCTGCATCAGTAAAGTTAAAGTTCAGCGCTTTTGTTGCCCAATATGTCCGATGCTCCAACTCTACAGGTAAGTGACATGCTTTACCAAACAATAATCTGTACGGTGTCGTGCCTATCGGTGTTTTGAAAGCCGTCCTATACGCCCAAAGAGCATCATCTAATCTTACCGACCAATCCTTCCTATTGACACCAACCACTTTTTCCAAAATCCGCTTAATTTCTCGGTTAGACACTTCCACTTGACCACTCGTCTGGGGATGATAAGGGGTAGATATCTTATGTGTGACACCATATTTGCTCAAGAGTTTTTCAAAGAGTTTGTTGCAAAAATGAGTGCCACCATCACTAATGATTGCTCGTGGTGTTCCTAATCGGTTAAAAATGTTTTTCTTTAAAAATTTTAGGACCACTTGAGCATCATTAGTGGCATATGCTTCCGCCTCTACCCACTTAGACACATAATCAACCGCCACCAAGATGTATTTTTTTGTGAAAGAACTAGGAAATGGTCCCATAAAGTCTATTCCCCACACATCAAAAACCTCACATTCAATTATATTATTTAACGGCATTTCATGACGGTTAGAGATGTTACCTGACCGCTGACATTTATCACAGTGTAGCACATAAGAACGAGCATCTTTGAAAAGAGTTGGCCAATAAAAGCCACATTCAAGTACCTTGGATGCCGTCCTTGTTGGTCCGAAGTGACCACCTACCTCACGGTCATGGCAATGGTTGAGAATTTGATCAAACTCTTCCTCCGCAACACACCGTCTTATCATGGCATCTGCACAAATTTTGAACAAGAAAGGTTCCTCCCACAAATAATATTTCACGTCCGAAAAGAATTTCTTTCTTTGGTGAAATGTTAGATTTGGGGGAGGTGAGCCTGTAACAAGAAAATTCGCAAAATTTGCATACCATGGACAATTTTTCACCTGAAACAACTGCTCATCCGGAAACCAATCATTAATCGCATCAGTCACACAGTCATTACTGATACATTCTAATCTAGACAAATGATCTACAACCACATTCTCAACACCCTTCTTATCTTTTATTTCCAAATCAAATTATTGCACTAATAAAATCCACCGAAGTAAGCGTGGCTTTGCATCTTTCTTTGCAAGTAAATATTTAAGGGCAGAGTGATCAGTAAACACAATTACTTTCGACAAAACAAGATAAGCATGAGACTTGTCAAGTGCAAACACTACTGCAAGTAAATCTTTTTCGGTGGTGGCATAATTCAATTGTGCTTCATCTAGAGTCCTACTTGCATAGTATATGGTGTGAAATACCTTGTTTTGTCTTTGTCCGAGGACAGCACCTACCGCAGTATCGCTAGCATCGCACATGATCTCGAAGGATAGATCCCAATCCGGTGCCACCAAGACAGGAGCCGTCACTAAGCGCTCTTTCAACTTCTCTTATGCCTGCAAACAATCAGAATTGAAATCAAAAGGCACATCTTTCATGAGTAAAGAAGATAAAGGTTTTGCAACTTTAGAAAAATCTTTGATGAAACGTCGGTAAAAACCGGCGTGGCCTAGAAAGCTTCTAACTCCCTTTACGGACGCCGGAGGTGGTAAGTTCTTGATAACTTCAACTTTGGCCTTATCCACCTCTATGCCGCGCCCCGAAACCTTGTGCCCTAGGACAATTCCCTCTTGTACCATGAAGTGGCATTTTTCCCAATTAAGCACCAAATTTGTCTCCTCACATCTTCTCAACACTACCTGCAGATTCTGCAAACAATCATCAAAAGACGAGCCAAAAATCGAGAAGTCATCCATAAATATCTCAAGAAAAGTCTCAATCATATCATGGAATATAGCAGTCATGCAGCGTTGAAAAGTGGCGGGGGCATTACACAAACCAAATAGCATTCTTCTAAAAGCAAATGTGCCATATGGACAAGTGAATGTGGTTTTCTCTTGGTCCTCGGGGGCAATCATGATTTGGTTATACCCCGAATACCCATCCAAAAAGCAATAAAACTCATGACCCGCTAACCTCTCAAGCATTTGATCAATAAAGGGAAGGGGAAAGTGGTCTTTACGGGTAGCATCATTCAGTTTCCTATAATCAATGCACACACGACATCCCGTAACAGTCCTAGTGGGTATTAATTCATTATTTTCATTTGTGATAACAGTAATCTCACCTTTCTTTGGCACACACTGAACAGGACTTACCCATGCACTATCAGATATAGGATAGATAATACCTGCGTCGAGAAGCTTAATTGTTTCAGCCTTTACTACCTCTTGCATCTTTGGATTTAATCGTCTTTGAGGTTGCACAAGAGGTGAGTACTTCTCTTCCATCAAGATCTTGTGCATGCAGATGGATGGATTTATTCCTTTGATATCTGCCACCTTCCACGCAAATGCACCCTTGTGCGCTTTCAAAACTTCCAACAGCTTGTCCTCCATCACATCTGTCAAAGCAGCAGAAATAATGACAGGTAAAGTGTTTTTCTCACCTAAGTATACGTACTTGAGGTTTGGAGGCAACGGCTTCAGCTCAAGCTTTGGTGGATCCTCGATGCTTGACCTTTGAGGGGTCAAATCTCTTCGTTCTCCTAGATCCTCCAGTCGCATCCTCATTGGCCTTCTCCATGGTTGGTTGGCATTAAAGTGTGCCACAATTTCAGCTCTTTCTTCGTCTAACTCTTCTTCTCCCAATTCAGTATTGATAGTGGCCTCCAAAGGGTCCCTAAGAGCATCCTGCACATAGTTGGATACAAGAGAGTCAAAAGCATCAATTCTAAAGCAACTATCAGAATGCAGTGTGTGCTTAAGTGCATTAAAAACATCGAATGTAATCTCTTCTTCGCCCACTCTCAATCTCAACTTCTCCTCTTGCACATCAATAAGTGCCTTGCCAGTTGCAAGGAATGGTCTCCCCAAAATTAGAGGCATCTCTGTATCCTCCTCCATGTCGAGCACCACGAAGTCTGAAGGAAAAATGAATTTGTCCACTTTTACTAGCACATCCTCTATCACTCAGCGGGGGTACTTGACAGACCTGTCAGCCAGTTGCAAGGACATCCTCGTCGGCTTAGGCTCTCCTAATCCGAGTTTCTGAAAACAGATAGAGCATAAGATTAATACTTGCACCAAGGTCACACAATGCTTTACGAAAAACTACATCCCCAATCATGCAAGGGATAGAAAAACTCCCTGGGTCTTTTAGTTTCGGTGGGATTTTGTTTTGCACCAAAGCAGAGCAACTTTCGGTCAAATTTACCGTCATGTGATCCTCCAATTTTCTCTTGTTGGCTAAGATGTCCTTCAAAAATTTAGCATAACTAGGCATTTGCATCAAAGCATCGGCAAAAGGAATATTAATATGCAATTTTTTAAATACCTCTAAAAACTTACCGAATTGTGCATCTAGTTTTGCCTTTTTTAATGCTGCAATGAAAAGGCGGAGGGATAACAATCTTAGGTTGTGCAATGAGTGCTGGTGTAGAGTTAGATGACTTACCTTGAGATGTCGCAGCATGTTCATCCGGCACTTGGCTTTTCTCTTTTTCTCTAGGCTCCAAAACTTTTCCGCTCTTCAACTCAATGGCCTTCACTTGCTCTTTTGGATTAGTCTCTGTGGTACTTGGCAAGGTGCCCGGCTCTCGATTTGCTATCATCTTGGCCAACTGTCCAATCTGAGTCTCTAGTCCCTTTATTGATGCGTCTTGGTTTTGGAGTCGAGTTTCAGTGGACGAAATAAATTTAGACATCATCTGCTCCAAGTTAGACTTTTCTTCTTTGGGAGGATCGTTTCTGTACATCGACTGTTTTCCATATTGTTGTCCTCCCTGTGGTCGATTCTGACTGTTTTGGCCACCCCATGAGAAGTTGGGATGTTGCCTCCATCCAGGATTGTATGAATTCGAATACGGATCATTCCTTGGACGGTGGTTGACTCCCACTTGATTGACCAATACCCCGTTTTGCACATAGAAGGGGTTGTCAGCTTGACAGTCCGGCGCATCATGTTCACCTCCACATTTCTCACAGAATATCTCTTGAAGACGCATGGCCGTGCCACCCATGTTCAGGCCGTTCAGTTTCCTGTTTAAGACATCAAGTTGTGCAGTAATAGCAGATAAATCAGTTACCTGGTGAATCCCTGCACTTTTCCGCTGATTGTTCCTGTCAGATTGAGGGTGATAACTGCTAGAAGCCATCTCCTCCAGTAGCTCATATCCTTCCTCAGCAGTTTTTCTCAATAGATTTCCACAAGCAGAAGCATCTATCATAGTACGATTAGGAGTAAGTAAGCCATAATAGAAGGTTTGAACGACTAACCCAAGTGGCAACTCGTGATGTGGGCATCTTCGTAATAGATCTTTGAAACGCTCCCACGCCTCATATAGCGACTCTTGATCGAACTGAGCAAATGTTGTGATGTCTGCCCGTAGCTTCATGGTCTTCGATGGAGGAAAGTATTTGATGAGAAACGCCTTCGCCATGTCTTCCCATGTAGCGATCGAACCTACAGGTAAACAATTCAACCAAGCTTTAGCTTTATCACGCAAAGAGAAAGGAAATAAACGCAGTCTAACAGCATCATCAGAAACTCCATTAAATTTAAAAGTATCGCAAATATCAAGAAAATCCGCGATGTGTGTGTTTGGATCGTCCACAGCAGTTCCTCCAAATTGGACGGTGTTCTGAATCATCTGGATAATGGCTGGTTTGATTTCGAATTGGTTTGCCCGCACAATCGGCCTCACAATGCTGGGGCGTGCACCATCCAAAGAAGGTTGGGCATACTCTAACATGGGTATGCGGCGTGGCATCTCAATTTGTCTCTCGTTTTGGCGCACCACCTCCTGCTCTTGTTCGTGCCTCTCCATCAGTTCCTTAAGTCTTTCCTATTGTCTTCGCCTGCGGAAAGTCCTTTAAATTTCAGGGTCACACTCAAGCTCCAAGTCAAGTGACTTTGGCATGCACCGGAAGAGATATCTGAAATAAAATATGGAGTGTTAGTTCAATAAAAATAAAATACACTAAAGAAAATAACTAAAAATATAATTGTAAATTAACAGTCCCCGGCAACGGCGCCAAAAACTTGATCGAGCAAAACTTGCACTGTGAATTCCCCAATAAAATATGATTTTGTATGCTCAAAAAGTAATCGCAAGTGCACGATGTCAAGTAATAATATAGTGTATGTGAATACGAGTATCGTTCCACTGAGGACTGTATTTAACAATTATTATTTCAGTTATTTAAAACTTTAGCGACGAAATTTGTTTGATTGTTTTGTATCTAATAAAATGCCAGAAAATGAAATAACCAAGCTCCAAGATTAAATGATGGAATATGAATGCTAGATCAATTGATGAAATTTCAAATGATAAAAGAATTTGTTGGGAATTCTAGTTCACCTACCCCTTATTAATTAATTAATTCGTTCGATTGTGTTCTACGCTTCCGACAGGATTTCCTATTCAATTGAACACACTCTCTCGAGCTATGCCAAACTAATTCACTCAATTAAGTAATCAAATGTCTTTAATTATTTATCAAGAATGAATCGCATTTCGATTACTGAAATCCCCTAGTTTTCGACCCTAAGGACTATGACTATCGGCACGTATCCAATTTCATATATCTATGCAAATTGTAGATCCGCGAATTATACCACTCGATCCTATCACTAGTTATTCTCTCGAACTCACTCGTGATATAAAATTGTCGTTAAAGTTAGCTACGCTCGACGACACACTGAAAATCGTAGAATAATCAAGAATAAATCACAAATCGAAATGTAAATTAACTAGATCAAAGTTTGGGGTAGGATCCCCTTTAATCCCAACAAATATGAAAGTTAGCTACTAGAATTCATCATGAAAATAAGCAAAACAATATTTAAATAACGGGAAATAAACTAGAAATACGAGACGTGACGAAATCTGCGAAGAACGATGCCCGGAAACCGTCGAATCTTCAATCCAAGTGCCAAAAGCTCTTCAAAAACTCCTTGTTCTCCTTCAATAATGTCTGAATAATCCTCAAAAGTCGACCAATTGCCTTACCATATCAACCACACCTCCAAAATAAGGTAGAGAATCTCGCACAATAATTTCCAAAAATAGGCGACGCTCGGGCGGTAGAAAAGTACCGCTCGAGCGCCACACTCTCTGTAACTTCCCTCGGCTGGTGCGGCATTCGCGCTCGGGCGGTAGAAAACTACCGCTCGAGCGCCGACCTTTCTGTCGAAGTTCCTGGGGTGAGTGGCTTCCGCGCTCGGGCGGTAGAAAACTACCGCTCGAGCGCCGATCTTTCTGTTGTGTTGGTCACTTTTCGCGCCCGGGCGGTAGAAAATTACAGCTCGGGCGCCACTCATTCTGTCAGTTGCCTTCTCATTTGTCCGCTTTGCTCCATCTTTGGTTTTCCGGTCACTTTTACCTGCAAATTCGTCACAAACAGTGAGATATGATAGAATGCAAATGTTTACTCAAAAATAAACAAAATGTAACTAAAATGCATGCATGCACAATGCAAACACAACTAAAACTAATGCAATAAAATACGTAAAAATGACACATATCAGTTAACAATTACCAGGATCGTAACGAGGCTACCAGAAGCGACCGCCACCAGATTCTCTTCGGACCAAGCAACATCGTTCGGATAACAAGGCGCTGATACGACCACCGCTGCTTGGAAGCGGGAAGACATTGTTGAAGAGAATTGAAACAGAAAGCAGAGCGGCGTTTTATTATTTTGGAGTGAAGCGGATTCGATGCTTCGACCTAATTTTTGAAACAGCTCGAATAGTCCAAATCAAATTACACCATATAACCTACATATATTTGTATTTCCTAGACTAGACTAGAAGACTAAAAAAAATCTTATATTTTATATTATTAAAAAAAATAAAAATATTTATTTTATGTTGATTTAGGGATTTCTCTCTTAGAGGGCAAAAACAATGGATATTGAGGAAGCAACAATCATTGAAGAAATGAAGTTGAAACATTAGTCAATCTCATGCATTACCCAATTTAGGGGTGAGTAGAAACCAAAGCCAAATCAAATAGATGGTTTGGTTTTTAGTCGATCGATTTATATTGGTTTTAAAATTAATCATATCGAAAAAATTGGTTTTGTTCAAAGTTTTGGTGAAAAATCCTAACCGAACCAATTTTATAAATATATAATATTTTTAATTATATACATATTATTTTATTTTATGTTATATAATTGATATTATGAAAGTTTGATGATTGGTATTGGTAGCACATTTTATAAAGCTAAAAAAAATTGACCATTATCCCGTTCAATCTTCACAAGTATTTATTGATCTTCATGATGTTTTTGGAAAAGGTTAAAAACCTCGAGCAAGAAATCTTGGATGCGAGTGAATTTACGCTTACCAAATACCCAAGTTGGATAAACATAAAAGATAAATGTCTTTCTTTCTTTAAAGTGTGATAATGGATGATATTGAAGCTATTTCTAAAAGTTGAACTATTGAAAACTTATATTTATCTTTTTATAATAGCTAGTTTTGAAAATTTAAATTATGATTATAAAAAGTCAAAATATTTTATTTGAACAAAATTAAAATTTAAAATTGAACATCCAAAGGTTCGCGACGGAATTGAAAAAGCCGTTGCTATATTAAAAGACGATTTTTTTAAAAAAACCGCCGTTTAAGAAGCGACGGTTTGTAACCATAAAATGCATAAAAAAAACTACTACACAAAAATTAAAATTATGTAGTAAATTTTCGGGGAAAAAAAATTAAAACCTGATTTGTGCGAAGATATGCAGCTCCACGTAACGCTGGAAGATCATACCGACGAGCAAATCTACGAAATAAATATGAAAAAATGTTAGTACAAAATTAAAAAATCGAAACTTCGAAAAATTGATAGAGTTTAACTACTACTAGAGATAGACGAAAAATCGTTTAAGAAAATGTCTGCGAACCTCGGTATATATAGAATTATAGCGACGGTTTTTAATAAAACCATTGCTATATAGCAACGGTTCAACCAAAACCGTCGCGATAATAGCAATAGTTTTGGTAAAAACCGTCACCGATCTAGATCGGCGACGGTTGTTGCATAATGGCCGATCTAGATCGACGACTGTTTTATTAAAACCTTCGCTATTATAGCGATGGTTTTCCTTAAACCGTCGCTATAATAGCGACAGTTTTTAATTAAACCGTCTCTTGTCAAATTAAGAGAGGGTTTCCTAAAACCGTCGCTACAAAATAACGACGGGTAGAATACAAGAGCGTCGCATAATGCGACGGGTAAAAAACCCGTCGCACAAAATAACGACGGGTTTATCAAACAGTGGCAATATTAGCGACATTTTATGAAAAACCGTCGCTATTATAGCGGTGGTTTTTTTGAATCGTCGTTATTCTAGCGACGGTTTTAATTTAACCGTCGCTTAATTTGATAAGCGACGGTTTTATTTAAAATCGTCGCTATATAGCGACGGTTCAAGAAAAATCGTCGCTATAATAGCGACGGTTTTAATAAAACCGTCGCTATGCTTTCCGTTTTTTTGTAGTGACAATCCATATGAAATATATAATATTAATTAGGAAATTGTAATTATGATCCTATTTATTTGTCTATTTTTTATTTTAGTCTTCTAAATTGTCAAATTTCCATCTTAGCATGTTATCTTAGTTTCTTTCTTCTTATTTTCTTTTTGCAATTTTAGTTTTTTTCTCGCACGGTGTTAATGAAGTGTTGACGCAACGTTACATGACGATGACGTGTACATTGTCACATTAAAACTTAGAGACATGGCAAAAATATTTTTTGATCCTAAGCTGACTGATCCGATAAAAAAAATATTATCGTGGGTTCCAAAGAAAATTTCTTTGATACCTAGCAGGATGTTGGTCATCATGGTTTAAGATCTCGGAATTAGTTGGAGAATACTACTCACTAATCGATGTACTAGTTTTTGATTTAGAAAATGAAAACATAGCTTTCTTCTTTCTTCCTTGAACTTTCATTATAAAACCAACATGTCACGCCCCGAGACCGAGGAGTATGGTATCTGATTTCTTCTCGGTTTGGAATTTGACATTCTCACCCCAACAATTTACCATTGCATGAGTCTTGGCTAAACAATCCATTCTCAGAATGATGTCAAAATCCACCATTGAGAGTTGAATCGAGTCGGCATTGAACGTATGCATATTGTCACTGATTTTATAGTCTCGATGTAACTCGAAGGTTTCCATAACGTACCGTACTTTTACCATTCATAATTTGCGGAAAAATTAAAATTTTCTTAAACATAAAATAACCTTCAAAGTTTGCCATAAAATATCTCAACCAAGTCCCCCATAAGACATGGTTGTTAAAAATAACTACAATAAAATTTTCTCACAAAAGGTTTGCTCAAAGTATTTCCATCAAAATATGAAATCAGAGTAATTTAACTTTTGCATAAAACTTAAACATGGCGGTCCTCGGGTTTAGCCCCCGCTCAGTCCAAGCCTGCCCTTTGGTCGCCACCTCCTGTCTCCTCATCAACATACCCACCTGCATCGATCAAGTCTAGTGAGTCTAAAGACTCAACACGTATAAATCGGAATAACGAGTATTACGTAATAAAACCACATGCATCTTTAAAATAGAGCGTCCATACTAAAACTTGAACTTGCATAACATAACTTGAACATACGTACGTACATAGACGTGCCATAACTTGAAAGCTTTCATAAACATGCTTGCATAACTGAACGTACTTAAACATACATGACTTTATTTTGCATAGAGGCATGTTTCAAAGCAAGTGACCCATAACATAATAAAAGCCTGATCATACAAACCACAGTACTGGGCTAACAGGGACGTATCCACTGCCACATACATGAGATCTCCGTTCATAATTTAACGGGCTGGTTGGTCCCCGTTCATAATTTAACGCTTTCCAACCTCGATCTAACCCGTTCATAATTTAACGGGCGGATTGGTCCCCGTTCATAATTCAACGATTTCCAATCCTAACTTAATTTGGTCACAAGACATTTAGCATACCTCCAAAAACTTAAAATATTTTCTTTGCACGCCATCATACTTACTTGGCGTCGAGGGATTCGTTGGACTTCGACTGAGGCCGTTGCTGCGACATACTAACATGAAATTGCATACTTAACTTGCATAACTTAGACGTAGAAATCATACTTACTCTCAAGCTCAATCATTCCTTAGGACATTCTACAATTTCACATGGCACGACCTTGATAACCCTTGCACTAAACCAAGACATCAAACCCCAAAGCAACCATAATATTTTTCCCATAAACGTGAGTACACGGACCCCGTCCCCGGGTCCGTGTATAGGTCCGTGTAGGTACGCAAAAGAAATGTTCGGAAAGAAGACGGGACACGACCCCGTGCTAGGGCCCATCAAGGGGTCCGTGTAGGCTCGGACAGTTGACACTTAAGGAATCAAAGACACGGACCCCGTGCCATGGTCCGTGTGGGGGTCCGTGTACGGACGCAAATTTGGCTACTCGAAGGAAGTAAAGGCACGGACCCCGTGTCAGGGTCCATCAAAGGGTCCGTGTGACTTCGAATTTTCTGCACCTGCGAGAAATTTCTTACACAATGCCTATTCTCCAAATTGACACATGATGGATCAAGATTCAACACTTTGAGACCCTCCTAGGACACCATAGTTATGAGCTAAACTCGTAATTATTCCCAAAATAACGAAGCCCGTCTTAACACAATACAATCTCATAAACACGAAAATTGACAACAAGCGTTTCTTACGACTTCTAACAAATTCAAGTGCCTCTCGACACTAACCGGCACCCCAAATACCAACCTAACAACATGCTATACATACCTAGAAGCAGCAACGATCACCCGTCGATTCCCAACGAAGCATGCAACAATAAAACTTCAAGAACGCATCAATAACATAATTTTCTGGAAATCACAGCTTGTGCAGTCTCACGAAAAACGTCATAACTCACTCATTTTTCATATAAAAATCTTGAATTGTATATCAAATCGAAGGTATCAAAAAGTTAAACATTTTTCGCGTTGAAAGTTTTCCCAAAATCTTGCCCGAAAATTTGCAGTTTTAAACAGAACAGTAAAAACGTAAATTTTAGATCTAAAAAGGGCTTCAAAAGCGATTTAAACATGATTGCTCAAACTTCTACACAACATACACATGGTTTTACGCATAAATAACAACGCACACATAATATGACATGATCGATACAGGAACGAAAGGATATACATGCCTTATTGATATTAAACGTTACCGAACCGGCGATATCGAAGCGGAACCGGTGCGAGGCTTGATCCGGGACGACCGTGGCGCTACAATCCTTGAAGAATTCACACAAGATCGCTGGAATAATAATAGGGGAGTGGGGCGGCTGCTGTTCTATTGAAGAACCCTAGTATTTCTTTTTGAAGAAAAAGATGAAAAGAATCGTGTAGTGTGTGTTATGGGTTTTGGTGAGTGTAAAAACATGTAAGTGTGTGTGAGTGCATAAAACGTGCGTGTGGTTTTAAATTTCTGTGTAATTAGTGCTAATTAACTAGTAAAAATACTAATAAAAAGGCTAACCCACCTAGCTTAAAATAAACTCTACAATTAAAATAACACACACCAAAAATGCTAATTTTAAAGTTTTAAACTCTTAAAATTACTAACTAAATGATTTAGGCTTAAAAATGATAAAACAAAACAAATCATTTAAAGTGCCCCATCCTCAACATAAAAATAAAATACCGTATTTTTAAATTGCCAACATCGTCACCGGTCTTTTCCTCAATCCCGCCTTGAATGATCGCCTGAAACATGAAACTCGAAAAAAACATTTTATCGTGCATCACAATAAACATGACTAATTTAAAATAACGCATTTTCATAAATTATGCATGGCTAAGAAAAATTCATTTTAAATTAAATAACTGATTCAACAATTAAATAATGCATGGGTTTTACGTGTACTGAATTTTGGGCTCTACAGTTTCGATAGCCTTACTAGTAAGTGTTGCTATCCTAAAAGGTTTAACAAGCATTTTAGGTTTAACCCCTAATTTCTTAGTGAACCTCTTAGATATAAAAGAATGTGTGTCACCACAATCAAACAACACATAAGCAGGTAAATTTTTTTATTAGAATAGTAACTTCTAAAAAAAACTAGTGAAGGTCCCTCTAAGTTGCTAAATCTCGAGTTCGAGGTTACTCATGGTCTTAGATTGGGTCGCTATTTCTTGCTCAAAATTTGTCAAAATTATGTTCGAAAATGGTTGCAACATGCTCGAGATTTTAGAGAATTTATGCTTAAATCGGTGTGATCTTCTTTGTGCAAAATGGGAGGGTTACTTATATGTGAGGAAGAAAAGTTTTTGGTCACGATTCTATCTCTTAAATGCATCATTGATGAGCATAAATAGACCAAAAATTAAGCTTGTTACCAAAAATATAGGATGTCAAATCTGATGAGACTCTGATTACGCCTATAATTTAGATTTTAGGTCGTTGATTGATGGTTAATATACTACCTCGAAAATAATTGTCAAGGATATGAATGCACTGGTCCTTTGGCAAAATTTGACATCTTATCACGTTTTGTATATTAGGATCTCAGTCAGATTATGATCATGCTGGCTCTAATATCATTTAAATGTCATGTCCTGAGACCTAGGTGTACAGACACATTCGTTTTTTAACAATCACATAACTTTAAAATAACATGCTCGTAATACAATATATAACCAAACCAGTTTATAAAATAATCCTTCATTGTCTTTACAACATGAAAGAAATCAAATAGTGCAGAAGAGTAAAACTAAAAACGTAAAATGACAATTGAAATATGAAAATAATCTTTCTTGGAAAGTGGCTTCTTCACCAGCTCCAGACGTCTCATGATTTGTCCATCAACTTGTTTGTTAGTATTGTATAGGGAGAGAGGTAAGGATGACTTAATTGGGAAACACTCAGCAAGTGGGGATTGTTCGGATATATATAACAAATACATATATTTTTTCTAAACGTAACATTTCTTAACGGAAGACATAACGTATCATAATCATATCCTGAACATGAAGCATTGAAATTTCATCTAATTTCCACGATTTTACTAATATATGTCCCTTATATGTTAATACTCAAGTGACGAGGCCATACAATGATTATAATCTCATCATATAGAGGTCATATAACAGTTATAATCCTACCATATAGCGGTCATATATTATAATAGCTTTCCAAATTTTTATTGAATTATATCAATGTTTGGAACATATAAAACTTAGACAAGACATAAACGAATAAATCATGCTCAAACGGAATTGTTCAAAAATGGAACATAGAATATCATACGTGTGTAGAATAACATACGTGTATATACTTTTTTAATACATAAGCCCGATTACTTTGGTCTTTCTTGATTCCAAACGTGAATATGAGTTGCAAGATTGTAGTTCAAATATAGTATTTGGTTGCTACTAGAAATGTTACTCGAAAATGGACAGAATAATGCCACGAAATCTGCTGCTGAAAGCCTCGAATTTGGCAGTTTTTCTTCTTGAATTTTTGTGAGGTTTTCCGTGTTCTTTTATCTTGGTTTGATCTCTTACTTATAGTTTGGATTTTACTTATAGTTGGGAGAGAAGTTGAGCGGATGCCTTAGTGAACGTTTTAAGACTTTTAAGCAGCTTATTCAATGCTATAATATAGCCATCAATTGGGTGTTACAATATGAATACGGACATGGCTTAATTTTTTAGATTTGTCATTATAGGTTGTCATCAAGTCATTGAATGGGTTCAAACTTATTGGATGTGCCCAAAATTTCGAGTTCTTGGGCTGTAGTATTATAAATTTTGGTGGCCTTCACACAACCTAATAATGAATATATAATTCAATCTTCGGAAAATTAATCGACAAAATATACCATCCGAGCAGATCATATATACGGTTTCTAGCTTATACATATCATCAACCACAATGCATCTGCTCCTATGTATGTCGATACCATACTGAACCTCACCATCTGATGACCCTCGTGGAGTCGATAAATGAGTCAAAGTCTAGGACTAGTACGTAGATCATCTATGTTGTCTCGGATCAAAATATTAATGATATAAAACCTTAACTGCAGACTAATCTACTCGATAAATAATAACCAATTGGAAAGTCGGATGGAAGGTTGTCCAGTGACTCATCATATGATCACACATCTGTATGATTGAATATCTCTATGCACATACCAATGAAACGTGACCTATAACATCACATATATGTCTCGAAATAGAGTGACCAATGTATACCTTATTTTTAATCAAAATTGGATAATCGTTTTTTTTTCCGACGAAATTAAGGTGTAAGACTTGTCATACAAAAGTACAAAACAAATGTTTTTTTTTTTTGACTTTTACCCCATCATATATTGATATGAAGATTTCATTCCATGGATTCATGAATGATTTCAACTCTTGTCAAATTTTTGTCTACCTTTTCCTGAACTAATAATGTTGCAAATCATTAATGAATCAAGTCTTAAAAATATTTTTTTAGAAAAAAATCATAAAGAAACTAAATATTTGGAAAAAAAATATATTATCAGTATATAGTATACATATGATTTATGAGCTAAATTATTTATATATTATATTAAATAAACACCATGTGTATGTCGGCTTGTTTAAGTGTAACGATAAAGTTAAATCATTGGGATACTTTTGCACGCGTGTGGAGATTTTGTGTGCTTACACGAATGAATCAGTTGGAATATGTGAAAAAGTCGTTTAAAGATGAAAAAGTTGATTCTTTGATAGATTCGGATAAACATTAAATTATACAGTCACAAACACAAAACGTGGCAGTGGAGGTGTCACAAGGGGTTTTGTGAAAAAGTTGATTCCTTTTGATAGATTCGTAAAAACATTAAAGTATATAGTCACAAATCACAACACGTGGCAGTAGAGGTGTCACAAGGGGTTTTGTGTGACAAAGTGTGTAGTAGGTGGAGGGATGACAATGGGGTGGAGTTGGGTTTGTTATCTCCATCCTAGTCTTCAAATTACATCCCTACCCCTATACCTGTCACGATCTTCGTTTTTTCGGGTTCGGATTCGGGTTCGGTTCCCATTTCAAAAATATTAATGGGGCAACACGGCGTGGGTACAGGGATTCCCCGCCCCGATCCCCGTTTCGAGTTTTCCCCGTGGGTCTCCAAATCCGTGGGAAAAATTGTCATCTCTAAGTAGGTGTTGGTGTTTAAATTTATGGAAAATAACTTTTTTAATCAACCAATATTGTTTATTTTGAATTTTAGTTTATTAACAGATTAAATTTTGGTCATTGTACACTAACTATCAGTGTTCGGTTATTTTGGTTAAATTGCTGATGCGACGCTGAATATATTAACTTTTTCGACATCATAGCAGCATTCTTTTTAATGTTAGTAAATTTTTGGTCGAACTTAACAATTTTCAATGTAAGATCAATATTTTTTGTTTCAATGTCACAATTTTCAATATAAAATCAATACTATAAAGATAATTTTCTTAACTAAACACATAAACTAAGCTTTACAATAATGACATTCTATTACAATTAACTATAAAAAATTGATTTTTTAGCATTTTTATTTGCAAAGTGATCAACCATTATTTCATAAATAGATTTTTATTAGAACTCATTGATGTTGCGGAATATCACGAACCGGAACCTTCTTGTGCATTCCAAAAACTTCTAAATAGGTGCTCTGTAGAGGTTCAAGCACTTCTAAAATATTCTCCATATTTCATCAATTAAGAGTTTTCTGTGAAATCTTTTGTGCATAGAATAATCATTTAGAATAGTATAGAATGGAATTAACTAGAATAGTGTAGATCTTAGAACCTCTTAGAGAGTTGATATGTATCGCTTTCATTGTAGAAAGCTACTGGTATAAATAGGATTAATATAAATAGGGTGAAGCTCTTATTGTAAACTACCAAGTTTTCAAGCGATATAGCATTTTCTTTCAAAGTTTACTAGAAGCATTTTTACTCAAGTCACTTGCACACAAGCACCAAAGGACTTTATCTATGCAGCTTACATGGGTAAACAGATAAATTAAATGTCATAATTGTACAAAACCGTAAAATATTATTAAAATAAAGATCGTTTTACATTAGAGCCAATAAAAACCCAAGCCACAAGTTGGCTCGTTGGACACCTACTCTAACAAATACAAAATACTAGGAAATTCAAATATCCAACCATATTTTTCCTACCAATTAATATAATAAACATCCTTCCGTGGTAGTTATTATGTGTAGGACATATCAGTGGATTTTCACAGAAGCACCGCAGAAGGAAAAATTGGAAACACAGACCTGCTGACAGAGATAGAGGCCTGTCATAAATCATAGATTGTAAGGGGCTGCTGACTGAGGATTTCAGTCGAGAGGGCGGACTTTTCATTGACAATTTTTAAAGAGAAATTTCGTTATACTGGAGATGGGGAGAGTAAATATTCAGGCTGTAATCTTTGTAGAAGTATCCCACATAAGGGACAACATGGTGAGAAAGATTTCTTGAAGGCTGAAGATTCGAAAAAAGATTTAAAATTGGAAGGGTATAAAGGCATCATGAAAAAAATTAGAGGTACCAACTTTGAAGCTCGTCTTTGACAACACATGCAAAACCGGGAATATTTAGCAGGGCAAAGTTGCATAGATACAGAACACCGGTGTAGCTTATGGGTTTGATCAACTCCATTGCCATTCTTCACTCCCGAACAAATGGCGTATTCTATTGATTCAAATGGCACAATTGCTGAACAAAAACTGCAATTTTCTTCATATTCAAAACTCTCTCTCCTGTTAATAAAGCAAGAACGGAACCAGCCTTCAGCTAATAGATTGATACAGTATCTTAAGATGCTATTCTATGTATGTGTGCATGAATGAACCAAAAGAAGTTCAACAAAGATAAGAACATCATGAATTACCTCTTCTTAATTTTACCAACTTTGGCAGCAAGAAATTTTAAATCATCCTCGACAATTTTCTCATGAAGTGAGATATAGTGCTCCATTTGTGGCCATTCATCAGGACGCCAACAGCCAACATCGCAGAAATTTGTTGGCACATCTGAAAAAAGATCTAAAATGGCAGAAAAATATAAACCAACAAGTCTTCTCCGTAGTTCATTTTCACAGCACAACTGCAACTCCTTCCATACATTTGTCTGTTCCTCTATGGCACTACTGAATCTTTCCAAGTATTGGCGTTTTCTACTCTCTCTCACCTCATCATTTTTAAGCACAACATGCCTGATGATTACATTGATGAGGTGCAACTTACGGGTTGAAATAGTGGGCAAAATTTTAAATGTCGTAGACAAGAACGTAGTACAAATGCCAAAATTGGATCCAAAATAAGATGTCAACCATTTCTGCAGAATATGCTCTACATAGTTTGGTATCGACTGTTTGAAAGATACGAGGGCTGCCACAATATCCCAAATGTTCAGAAGCCCACTGAAACTCCCACACAGACTCAGAGACCATAATATGTTTTTTTCCCACCAAATTAATTCTACCTCAGGGAAACCAGGAAATGATCCGAAATCAATATCAAAACATATATTGGAGGAAGTGTCCAATTGCTGCCCTCCAATCCAAAGGAACTCGATAGCAGCTTTCTGAGTTCTGTAAAATTACAATAACATTTATTGGTCAATCAAAAATAGGTAACTGTTTGAACGGTTAGTTCTTATTGTTTCCATTCAACTTTTTACTAGATCATCAAAATTTTCTTTTAAAGAAATGTGGGTGCTTGTTTGTTGCAAGCATCTATCCATATGGCAGTTGCTATTTCATAATTTGTTACCAGAAAATATAATTTTAAAAGTTCACCTTTCCTGGTACATGGTATTTAATAAATCAGAATCAAATCTTCGAGCCTGCAAATAACAGACACCAAACTTCTTAGAACTAGATTTAAGTACAGGGGTATCAATGACATCTATTCTGAATAAGGTAAAAGGTGACCAAGTGCAAGAAAAGGATCAAGAGATTCCATTGCTTAGACTCATTTCAGTCAACTAAGCTCCTTTTCCTAGGTATTATTATATGACTACTGTTCCGGAGAGATGAAATTTCGATCTTTCTATTTTCCTCTTTATTTTTATTTTCAGTAAATTATCTTTATTTTTGTAAAGGGAAAGAAGCAAGATATTGACCAATCTCATCTGAAACATAATATGAGAGAAGTAAAAATTCAATTTTTTGGATGGTATGTTATCTAAGAGTTTTCTCAAAATGCTATGAATAGAATTCAGTTTTTTCTTCAAATCTAGAATCGCTACATCGAGTGAGTTTATTATTTTGACTTAAAATTTGATAAGAGAGAAAAACGGTAACATACCGTACTTTTCATACTTAAAAATTTGCGGAAAAATTAAAAATTTTCTTGAATGTAAAAATACTTTCAATGTTTGCCACAAAAATATCACAACCAAATCCCCCATAAGAAAAGGTTGACAAAAACATCGTTCTCCACTTCATCAAAACAGAGTAATAAAATATTCAACATGCTAAACATTTTAAAATAAACGTGGGCGGTCCTCGGGTCTAGCCTCTCGCTCATTCCAAGCCTGCCCCTTGGTCGCCACCTCCTGTCTCCTCATCAACATACTCACCTGTATCGATCAAATCTAGTGAGCCTAAAGACTCAACACGTATAAACTGGAAATAACGAGTACTACATAATAAAACCACAAGCGATTTTAAAATAAGGCGTACATACTTGAAACTTGAACTTGAAATAAACTTGAACATACACATAGACGTGCCATAACGTGAAAATTTTCTTAAACATGCTTGCATACTTGAACATACTTGATATACATGATTTCATTTTGCGTAGAGGATGTTTCAAAGCAAGTGACCATACATAATAAACGCCTGATCAGACACACCACAGTACTGGGCTGACAGGGACGTATCCACTGCCACATACATGAGATCCCCGTTCATAATTTAACGGGCTGGTTGGTCTCCGTTCATAATTTAACGTTTTCCAACCTCAATCTAACCCGTTCATAATTTAACGGGGTGGAGAGGTCCTCGGCCACGTTCACCGACTTCCAAACCCATTCATAAATTGGTCACAAGACATTTAGCATACCTCAAAAACTTGAAAATATTTTCTTGCACGTCATACATACTTACTTGGCGTTGAGGGATTCGTTGGACTTCGACTGGGGCCGTTGCTACACATAATAACATGAAATTTCATACCTAACTTGCATAACTTAGACTTCGAAATCATGCTTACTCACAAGCTCATTCTATCCCTTAGGACGTTCTAGATTTTCCCATTACTCGACCTTGTAAAACATCATATTAAACCATAGCATAAAACCTCGAACTGAACCTTAAGTGATAAAAGAATTTAACCCAAAACTGAAGGTACACGAACCCCGTGCCCAGGTCCGGCCCCGGGTCCGTGTAGGTTCGCTAAGTTATGTGTGTGAAGAAGAAGAAGGCACGGACCCCGTCTCTAGGTCCGGGTAAGGGTCCATGTAGGTGCGGAAAAATGACACTCCTGAAGGAACAAAGGCACGGACCCCGTGGAGAGGTCCGGGTGAACATCCGTGTAGGCACTGCAAACATACATCGAGTGAAACACAAAGGCACGGACCCCGTGCCCTCATCCGTGTAGGGGTCCGTGCTGACTCGCAAAAACGACACTGAAGGAATAACAAAGGCACGGACCCCGTGTCAGGGTCCGTG
The DNA here is from genome assembly GCF_022965805.1 of Primulina eburnea. NCBI lineage: Eukaryota > Viridiplantae > Streptophyta > Magnoliopsida > Lamiales > Gesneriaceae > Primulina > Primulina eburnea. The sequence continues at coordinate 14,610,100 of NC_133101.1, forward strand.
TACGGGTCCGGCTAGACACTGAACGACGAAACCTGCGTGCAAAACTTAGTGTGATGTTTCCTTCTCCCCAACCAAACCAAATGACCACGGATCGATACCCCGAGACACATCCTTGTACGCTACGGCATTGTACCAACCCAAGTAAGCCATTAAAATTGTTCCCAGGAGCAACAATCAACAACAACAACGACACGACCTGAAATTCGTCACCATTATTCTCCCTACGACTTTTGATTCAACCTGGTGCCTAGCGACACGAACGGTGATCCAAATACCAACCCAACATCATAAAAATCATACCTAGACACAACAACAATCGCCCGTCGATCTCCAACAAAGCCTGCAACATAAAACTTCAAGAACTGCATCAATAACAAAATTTTCTGGAATTCACAGTTTGAGCAGTATCACGAAAAACATCATAACTCACTCATTTTTCGTCCAAAAATCTCGAATTTTATATCAAATCGAAGGCATCGAAAAGTTCTAAATTTTTCGTGTTGAAAGTTTCTCAAAATCACGAATGAAAAATCACAATATTTGAAAAGACAGTAAAAAATGAATTTTTGAGATTCAAAACTACTTCAAAATACGTCCAATACAATTTCTGCTCAAACTACTACGAATCATTCACATGTTTTCACACAAAACGCATCAAAATTCATACTATGACAAGATCGATGCAGCAAGAACAGAATATACGTGCCTTTTGATAATAAACGTTATCGAACCGGAGATATCGAAGCGGAAACGGTGCGAGGCTTGATCCAAGACGACCGTGGCACTAAAATCCTTGAATAATTCACACGAAAATTGCTGGAAGATGGAGAGGGGAGGGGGCGGCTACTCTATGAGTGAATAACCCTAGTTTCTTCTCTCAAAATTAAAAAAAAAACTGAATTGTGATAGTGTGTGTATGTTTTGCCGATATCAGTGTGTGAAAAAGTGTGTAAAATGTGTAAGTGTGTGTGTGGCGTGGGTTTAGATAGTAATTAGGGAATAAATTATTGCTATAATGCGTAATTAACATGTAAATAAAATGCTAATCCTCCACTAATTAAATAAAATCTCTAACTTTAAAATAACTTGCACAAAGCCAACTTTAAAAGTCTTAAAATTCTAAAATTCACTAAATAAATAATTTTATGCATAAAGGTGCTAAGGCTAAATAAATTATTTAAAATGCCCCATCTTCGACTAAAATAAAATTACCACATTTAAAAATTGCCAAAAATCGTCACCGGTCTTTTCCTCAATTCAGCCTCGAATAATCGCCTGAAACATGAAACTCGAAAAATATTTTAACGTGCATCACTAAGTCATAAATAATTTAAAATAATGCATTTAATTAAATCATGCACTGCTAAACTCAGATTAAAATAATTTAAATGATTTAATAATAATTATATAAATGCATGGGTTTTACGTGTATGAAATTTGGGCTCTACAGTTCCTCCCCAACTTATAAAAATTTCGTCCTCGAAATTAAGTCTTAACGAACAACTCCGGGTAGCAAAGTCTCATATTTGCCTCTGACTCCCATGTGGCTTCTTCCACTGATTGGTTTAGCCACCGAACTTTGACTAGCTTAGTCACTTTGTTCCGGAGTCTACGCTCTTGCATGTCTAGGATTTGGATCGATTTCTCCTCATAAGACAGGTCTGGAGCCAACTGCAACGGCTCATAACTCAGAATATGTGAAGGATTAGCCAAATATTTCCTCAGCATCGAGACATGGAACACATTGTGCACCCCGACCAGATTCGGCAGAAGGGCAACACGATAGGCTAGTGTCCCAACTCTGTCCAAAATCTCAAACGGCCCAATGAACCTCGGACTTAGTTTGAATCTTTTTCCAAATCTCATAACACCCTTCATATGTGCTATCTTAACGAAAACGTGATCACCAAAGGCAAACTCGAGATCTATCATCCTCTTATCAGCATAGCTCTTCTGACGGCTTTGGGCAGTCTTCATTCTGTCACGAATTGTAATAGCCGAGCCCGGTGTACCGTACGGTTTTAGCTTTGCTTGTTATTTGGGTTTTGTGATTTAGATGTTAGAGTTGTGTTTTGGGCCATAGTATTATTAGTTATTGTTATCTGGAGGTTTTAGATGTTGTTGGTTGTTCGTTTCAGCGTTTTGGATCGATTTTAGTTGGTTTTGTACTGTTCATTGCCGTGGCTAGAGTGCACCCGCGCTCTTAGAGGAGTGCCCCCGCGGTGTACTATTCATCATTTTGGATTTGGAAGGCCGTGGCATCACCGCACCCGCGGCAGTGCAAGGACCGCACCCGCGGTGAGACCGCACCCGCGGTGTTTGTGCATGGGATTTATTCTGGTTGACCGAAGGCTTAGCGCACCCGCGTTACTTGTGTGACCGCACCCGCGGTGTAAGTATGGGCGAGATTTTAAGCTACTTTTTGGGAGTTGTTGGCCATACCTTACCTTATCTTCTTCATCCATTTTCGAGATTCTCTCCATTGGCAAGGGTTTTCCTCCATTTCTTTAGCTTCCTACCTTTGATTCTTGGAGTTATTTGGATTTCCGACTTGAGATCAACGTTCTCCGTGGTATAAGGAAGCTTAGGTAAGTTTTTGGTGCGATTCTATTGAGGTTTTGAGTTTAGTGTTGACTTGGGCATGATGTTTGAGTTGGTTAATGGATTATTTAGATTGGATTCTTGGATTTAGACTTGATATTGGTGTTATCTATGGACTATTGTTGTAGGTGGTGACCAAGAGCTAAGTTTGCGGTGTTCTATTGGGTTGTAAGTGGAATTTCATCCCTTGTGCTCACATGATATTATATGTATTGTTTTTTTAAAGGTTTCAAAGTGTTATTCCCTTCCATTGATCCATTGTTATGTATTGATTTCATTGATTATCTATTGGAGGCATCGATGTCTCACTATTGTTATAAGGGAATACAAGAGAAAAGATATAGATTGCGAAACGACGGCTTTAAATGATATTCAGAGTTCAAATGTTTTATTGGATTGATTAATCATAGTCAGAGCATTGCATGCAATTAGATGATCATCGACCGTAGGCTTTTATCCCTCAGAGTTGTCGGTTTATATCGATATGGGATATTAGCAACCACAGACAGAGATACTATTGATATCAATCCAACCAGAGAAAAGTGAAATACCATCCTATTGCTATGCTATTGCTACAGTTATTGCTACAGTATTTATGTTTCAGAGTTGATGGTATTTATGATTTAAAAGTCATGTTTTACAGAGTATATTGTATCATTGCTATATAAGAGTTCCACTTGCTGAGATTTATTCTCATTTCAGTTTATTCATGTGATGCAGATAAGAGCGACGGACCGGGACGTTGACTGTGGATGGGGGTCATATGCATACGAAGATTGGAAGGAAGATTATTTTGCAAATATTTTGGGACATGATCATAAGAATGATTGTTTTGTATTTTGTTAAATCATTTGAATGATCATGTATTTATTTTGTAAACATTTTTATGAAATGTATTTTGAAACTCCTTCCATTTGAAAGAAAATTTTAAATTCCGCTGTATATTTTATTGTTACGGGTCAGGGTGTCACATTTAGTGGTATCAAAGCACCGGTTCTTCGGACCAATGCATATGACTTCGTCTACTTTCAACTGTCCGGGTATGTTTTCTTGCATCTATCTATTCATTGTTATCTATTGATTGGTGTCTTGTGAGCAATTGTAGAGTATGCCACCTAAGAGGAAAGTCGTAGAAGGTGAGGATAGTTCTTCCTCGAGAGTTTTCGATGAGTTCGGAAAGTTGCTTAAGGAGCAGGCTAAGGTGCATAGCGAGCAGATTCAGCAGCTCATTCGTATGCAAGGTGCAGGCCAAGGTAGAGGGCAAGGTAGAGTTCCAGTAGCTCAGGCAGTTGGCACCGATGCCGTCTTTTCTGCTTTCAAGAGGATGGATCCGTCAGAATTCGCAGGTAGTTCTGATCCGCTAGTTGCTGTTGAGTGGGTCAAGGCTTTAGAGGCGATCTTCGATCATCTTCAGTACGAGGACAAGGACAGGATCAGTTGTGCTATTTTCATGTTGGTCAAGGCCGCCCGCATCTGGTGGAATGCGACCAAGGTTGGTGTGACTGTTTCGACGCTAAAGTGGTCAGAGTTTACTGATCTGTTCTACGACAAGTATTTTCCTGATGCCATTAGAGCGAGGAAGGTTTCGGAGTTCTTGGAGCTTTGTCAGGGAGGCATGGATGTTGGTGAGTATATTCTGAAGTTTGAGGAGGGTTGCTTGTTTGCTCCGTATATTGCTTCGAACGACAAGGACAAAGGCGCTCATTTCATTCGAGGCCTCAGAGCTGAGATTCGCCGGGATATCAATATGTCCAAGGCCGTTACTTTCAAGTTGATCGTGTCCAAAGCTTTGATGGCCGAGCAGGATGAGAAGGACATTGCCCGGGAGAGGCAAGAGAGACATCAGGCCATTGCTCAGAGGGGCCAGAGTTCGAATCAGAGAGGCCGAGATCGTTTCAGAGGCAAGGGAAAGATGGAGTCCAGTCCTAGACCTCCGCCAGCTCCAGTTGCTCCAGTTGATCCCGAGAAGCCTCTATGTCCGAAGTGTGGCAAGCATCACCGTGGAGAGTGCAGATTTGGCACTCATTCTTGTTATCGTTGTGGCACGGCAGGCCACGTTGCCAGAAATTGTCCTAGGGGAGCTAGCCAAGAGAAGGTGCAGGGTCGGATCTTTTCGATGACCAAGGAAGGTATTAATCATGATTCTTCATTGATCTCTAGTACTATTTTGATTTCAGACAGAGTAGCTACGACTTTGATAGATACTGGTGCTACTCATTCTTTTATGTCTGATTTGTTTTTGAGATTGTTGGGTATAGTTCCTTCTATTCTTCCCCTTCAGCTTAGTGTTATTTTGCCTTCGGGGGACGTGTTGTGTCCGTCATCGATTGTTTTTGCGTGCCCTGTTCGTATTGAGGAGCGAGTTGTCTTCGCTGATTTGATTGTTATCCCTATGGTTGCTTTCGATGTTATTCTTGGCATGGATTGGCTTTCGACTTACCGTGCAGTTATCGATTGTGTTGCTAAGACAGTAGCTTTTGCAGATGTTGGCCAGGGAGGAGTGCTCGCCAGCTCAGGTACTTCGCTGGTCCTTCATTTTATTTCTTGTCTTGAGGCTGAGAGATTGCTTTGTAGAGGTTGCGATGGGTTTCTTGCTTCTATTGTGGATGTTGATAGACTGATTAAGTTGAATATAGATGATATCGATGTTGTGAGGGAGTTTGCTGATGTGTTTGAGGATGATGTTCCGGGTTTGCCGCCGGATAGGAATGTTGAGTTTGTGATCGATTTAGCTCCAGGTACGGTTCCTATTTCTAAGGCTCCGTACAGGATGGCTCCTACCGAGATGCAGGAGTTGAAGTCTCAGTTGCAGGATCTTTTAGACAAGGGTTTTATTCGTCCGAGTTCTTCGCCTTGGGGAGCTCCGGTTCTGTTTGTTAAGAAGAAGGATGGTTCTTTGCGGCTGTGTATCGACTACAGGGAGCTCAACAAAGTGACTGTCAAGAATAAGTATTCGTTGCCTCGGATAGATGATCTGTTTGATCAGCTTCATGGTGCTACAGTATTCTCGAAGATTGATCTTCGGTCTGGCTATTATCAGTTGAAGGTTAGGGAGTCCGATATCCCTAAGACAGCTTTCCGGACCAGGTACGGTCACTATGAGTTTCTGGTTATGTCTTTTGGTTTGACCAATGCCCCTTCAGTCTTCATGGATCTGATGAACCGTGTGTTCAAGCCTTATCTGGATAGCTTCGTCATTGTTTTCATCGACGACATCTTGATCTATTCCAAGACTAGGGAGCTTCATGCCGAGCATCTCAGAGTTGTTCTTCAGTTGTTGCGAGAGAAGAGGTTGTTTGCCAAGCTGAAGAAGTGTGAGTTTTGGTTGGATCAGATTTCTTTTCTAGGCCATGTGGTTTCGAGAGATGGCATTGTAGTTGATCCATTGAAGATAGAGGCGATTCAGAGTTGGCCTATTCCTACTACTGTTTCAGAGGTTCGCAGTTTCCTTGGTTTGGCGGGTTACTATCGTCGTTTCATTTCAGGTTTCTCCAAGATTGCCCTGCCATTGTCCAATCTGACGAGGAAGACTCTGAAGTTCGAGTGGTCCTTTGATTGTCAGAGTGCATTCCAAGAGCTGAAGGACAGGTTGACGACAGCTCCTGTTCTTTCTTTGCCCAGTGGTTCCGAGGACTTTGTTGTCTATACTGATGCGTCGAAGAGAGGCCTTGGTGCAGTTCTGATGCAGCGAGGTAAGGTCATTGCCTATGCGTCTCGCCAGTTGAAGGATTATGAGAGGAATTATCCGACGCATGATTTAGAGCTAGCAGCTATGGTTTTCGCCCTGAAGATTTGGAGGCATTATCTGTATGGCGAGAAGTGTGAGATTTTCACAGACCACAAGAGCTTGAAGTATCTGTTCTCTCAGAAGGAGCTCAATATGCGGCAGAGGAGGTGGTTAGAGCTGGTCAAGGATTATGATGTGACTATCAGTTACCACCCAGGGAAAGCGAATGTAGTGGCTGATGCTTTGAGCCGGAAGTCGAGTCCTTCATTGAGTTCTTTGATTCAGAGGCCTTTGTTGATGGATTTGCAGAGAGAGGAGATCGATCTGGTGATTCCAAGTACCATTGCTCGTTTGTCAGCGTTGGTTATTCGATCTACATTGACGGACAGGATCCGTAGAGAGCAGTCGACTGATGTTCAGTTGACAGAGTTGAGAGCTAGAGCTGAGGCTAGAGGGAATTCAGAGTTTGGTCTGAATGGTGATGGTTTGGTGACTTTCAGAGGCCGTATTTGTGTTCCTTCTGGCGACGATATTCGGAGAGACGTCTTGACAGAGGCTCATACCGCACCTTATTCGATTCATCCAGGCAGCACGAAGATGTATCAGGATCTTCGTCGACTCTATTGGTGGCCAGGTATGAAGAGAGATATCGCTTTGTTCATTTCTCAGTGCCTTACTTGTCAGCAGGTGAAGATTGAGCATCAGAGACCTGCTGGGAAATTGCTATCTTTGCCGATTCCTCAGTGGAAGTGGGAGCATATCACTATGGATTTCGTGACTGGTCTACCCAGGACGCAGAGAGGTTTCAATTCCATTTGGGTTATTGTCGATCGATTGACCAAGTCAGCGCATTTTCTCCCAGTCAAGACGACGTATTCGATGAATCAGTATGCCGAGGACTACATTGCAGAGATTGTTAGACTTCATGGGGTTCCTGTGTCGATCGTGTCTGATCGTGACCCTAGATTTACCTCCGAGTTCTGGAAGAGTTTGCATAGAGCTATGGGTTCGCGGTTAGCATTTAGTATAGCTTATCACCCTCAGAGCGACGGTCAGTCAGAGAGAGTCATTCAGATTCTTGAGGATATGCTCAGAGCCTGTACTATTGATTATTCTGGTAGCTGGGTTTCTAAATTGCCCCTTGTGGAGTTCACGTACAACAATAGCTACCAGTCGACGATTGGCATGGCACCGTATGAGGCACTTTATGGCAGGAAGTGCAGATCCCCTTTGTTTTGGGATAAGGTTGGAGAGAGGAAGATGTTGGGTCCCGAGTTGGTCCAGCAGACTGCTGATGTTGTTGCAGTGATCAGAGAGAGGATGAAGACTGCTCAGTCTAGACAGAAGAGCTATGCAGATGTTCGTCGCAGACCTTTGCAGTTCGAGGTTGGCGATCATGTATTTCTGAAGATAGCACCTCTCAAGGGTGTGATGCGTTTTGGCAGGAAGGGCAAGTTGAGTCCGAGGTTTATTGGCCCATTTGAGATTTTGGACAGAGTTGGTGACAGAGCCTACAGATTAGCCCTACCGCCCGATCTTGATAGAGTCCATAATGTGTTTCACGTATCGATGTTCAGGAAGTATATTGCAGATCCTTCCCATGTTCTTCTCCACGAACCATTGGACTTGAAGCCGAATTTGACGTACCAAGAGATTCCGGTCCAGATTTTGGATCGCACTGTCAGAGTATTGAGGAGCAAAGAGATCGGCATCGTTAAAGTCCTTTGGAGGAACCATTTGATCGAAGAGGCTACGTGGGAACCAGAGATTGAGATGAGAGAGAGGTACCCTGAGTTGTTCGTGCCGTGACGTCAATTTCGAGGACAAAATTCCTCTAAGGAGGGGAGATTGTAATAGCCGAGCCCGGTGTACGGTACGGTTTTAGCTTTGCTTATTATTTGGGTTTTGTGATTTAGATGTTAGAGTTGTGTTTTGAGCCATAGTATTATTGGTTATTGTTATCTGGAGGTTATAGATGTTGTTGGTTGTTCGTTTCAGCGTTTCGGATCGATTTTAGTTGGTTTTGTACTGTTCATTGCCGTGGCTAGAGTGCACCCGCGCTCTTAGAGGAGTGCCCCCGCGGTGTACTATTCATCATTTTGGATTTGGAAGGCCGTGGCATCACCGCACCCGCGGCAGTGCAAGGACCGCACCCACGGTGAGACCGCACCCACGGTAGTAGCAGCACCGCACCCGTGGTGTTTGTGCATGGGATTTATTCTGGTTGGCCGAAGGCTTAGCGCACCCGCGTTACTTGTGTGACCGCACCCGCGGTGTAAGTATGGGCGAGATTTTAAGCTACTTTTTGGGAGTTGTTGGCCATACCTTACCTTATCTTCTTCATCCATTTTCGAGACTCTCTCCATTGGCAAGGGTTTTCCTCCATTTCTTTAGCTTCCTACCTTTGATTCTTGGAGTTATTTGAATTTCCGACTTGAGATCAACGTTCTCCGTGGTATAAGGAAGCTTAGGTAAGTTTTTGGTGCGATTCTATTGAGGTTTTGAGTTTAGTGTTGACTTGGGCATGATGTTTGAGTTGGTTAATGGATTATTTAGCTTGGATTCTTGGATTTAGACTTGATATTGGTGTTATCTATGGACTATTGTTGTAGGTGGTGACCAAGAGCTAAGTTTGAGGTGTTCTATTGGGTTGTAAGTGGAATTTTATCCCTTGTGCTCACATGATATTATATGTATTGTGTTTTTAAAGGTTTCAAAGTGTTATTCCCTTCCATTGATCCATTGTTATGTATTGATTTCATTGATTATCTATTGGAGGCATTGATGTCTCACTATTGTTATAAGGGAATACAAGAGAAAAGATATAGATTGCGAAACGACGGCTTTAAATGATATTCAGAGTTCAAATGTTTTATTGGATTGATTAATCATAGTCAGAGCATTGCATGCAATTAGATGATCATCGACCATAGGCTTTTATCACTCAGAGTTGTCGGTTTATATCGATATGGGATATTAGCAACCACAGACAGAGATACTATTGATATCAATCCAACCAGAGAAAAGTGAAATACCATCCTATTGCTATGCTATTGCTACAGTTATTGCTACAGTATTTATGTTTCAGAGTTGATGGTATTTATGATTTAAAAGTCATGTTTTACAGAGTATATTGTATCATTGCTATATAAGAGTTCCACTTGCTTAGATTTATTCTCATTTCAGTTTATTCATGTGATACAGATAAGAGCGACGGACCGGGACGTTGACTGTGGATGGGGGTCATATGCATACGAAGATTGGAAGGAAGATTATTTTGCAAATATTTTGGGACATGATCATAAGAATGATTGTTTTGTATTTTGTTAAATCATTTGAATGATCATGTATTTATTTTGTAAACATTTTTATGAAATGTATTTTGAAACTCCTTCCATTTGAATGAAAATTTTAAATTCCGCTGTATATTTTATTGTTACGGGTCAGGGTGTCACACGAATCTTGACCACCACGTCTGCAGTCTGCTGAACTATCTCTGGACCAAGTTCTGCTCTCTCACCAACTTCATCCCAATGAACTGGTGATCCGCACTTACTCCCATACAACGCCTCATAGGGAGCCATACCAATAGATGCTTGGAAGCTGTGGTTGTATGTGAACTCCACTAGAGGTAGTCTAGACTCCCAAGTTCCTTGAAAATCAATCACGCAGGCTCTCAGAAAATCCTCTAAAATCTGAATCACTCGTTCAGACTGGCCATCTGTCTGCGGGTGAAAAGCTGTACTGAAAAGCAACTTCGTTCCCATGGCTGCGTGTAAGCTTTTCCAGAAGGACGAGGTGAATCTCGGGTCCCTGTCGGATACAATCGAGACTGGGAACCCATGCAAACGGACTATCTCCCGGATATAAAGCTCTGCATACTGTGTCATGAAGAAAGTCGTCTTCACTGGTAGAAAATGCGCTGACTTAGTGAGTCGGTCCCCTATAACCCAAATAGAATTCGATCTTCTGACTGACCTCGACAACCCAACCACAAAATCCACAGTAATGTTCTCCCATTTCCACTTTGGGATAGGGAGTGGCTTAAGCATTCCTGCTGGCCTCTGATGCTCTGCCTTCACCTGCTGACAAGTGAGGCATTCGGACACGAATCTGCGGATGTCTCGCTTCATCCCTGGCCACCAATACAAAATCTACAAGTCTTTGTACATCTTGGTACCTCCTGGGTGAATAGAATACGGAGATGCGTGTGCCTCTGTCAAAATATCCTGTCTGATCAAACCAACACTAGGCACCCACATTCTACCTCTGTATCTCACCATCCCGTCTGTCACTGTGTACAAAACACTGCCCTTGTCTTCATCTCTCAGTCTCCATTTCTGCAACTGCTCATCTGCAGACTGTCCTGCACGGATGCGGTCTAGCAAATCAGATTTGACTGTCAGATTAGACAGCCTAGGAGCTCTGTCCTCACGATAAATCTCTAGACCAAATCTCTGAATCTCAGACTGAAGCGGTCTCTGCACTGATAACTGAGCTAAAACTGCCACTTTTCTGCTCAAAGCGTCTGCGACAAAATTAGCCTTTCCCGGATGGTAGCTAATTTCGCAGTCGTAATCTTTCACAAGTTCTAACCACCGTCTCTGTCTCATATTCAGCTCTTTCTGCGTGAAGAAATATTAGAGACTCTTGTGATCGGTGAAAATCTGACATTTCTCGCCGTATAGGTAGTGTCTCCAAATTTTCAGTGCGAAGACAACGGCGGCTAACTCCCGGTCGTGAGTCAGATAATTCTTCTCGTGCACCTTCAACTGCCTGGAAGCATAAGCTATGACCCGACCCTGCTGCATCAATACTGCGCCTAACCCGAGCTTAGATGCATCGGTATATAATACGAAATTTCCTTGCCCTGATAGCATGGCTAGCACCGGCGTAGAAATAAGAGCTTGCTTCAACGTATCGAAACTCTTCTGACATTCATCGCTCCACACAAACTTGGCATTTTTCTTTGTCAGTGATGTGAGCAGCACTGCTATGGACGAAAAATCCCTGAATGAACTTACGGTAGTAGCCTGTTAAACCCAAAAAGCTGCGGATTTCTGATGCATTCTTTGACTCAACCCATTCCTTAATGGCTGCTACCTTCGCTGCGTCCACCTCAATACCACTGCTAGATACTATATGCCCCCAAAATGCAACTTTCTGCAACCAAAACTCGCACTTACTAAACTTTGCAAACAACTTACGGCTCTGCAAGGTCTGTAAAACTGTCCTCAAGTGCTGGATATGCTCCTCATGGCTCTTCGAGTATATAAGAATATCGTCAATGAATACTATGACGAACTGGTCGAGGAACGGCTGAAATACTCGGTTCATGAGGTCCATGAAAATAGCTGGAGCATTTGTCAATCCAAACGGCATCACCAAGAACTCGTAATGCCTGTATCTGGTCCTGAAAGCTGTCTTGTGGACATCTTCATCCTTCACTTTCAGCTGATGGTACCCTGATCGAAGATCTATCTTAGAGAACACGGTAGCTCCCTGCAACTGATCGAACAAGTCTTCGATTCTAGGCAACGGGTACTTATTCTTGATCGTTACCTTGTTCAGCTCACGGTAATCGATGCACAGTCTCATTCTTCTGTCTTTCTTTTTCACAAAAAGTACTGGTGCGGCCCACGGTGAGAAACTCGGGCAGATAAAATCCTTGTCTAAGAGCTCCTGAATCTGCTGCTTAATTTCTAACATCTCTGCTGGAGCTAATCTGTACGGTGCCTTCGAGATTGGCACTGTGCCTGGCATGAGATCAATAGCAAACTCCTCCTCTCTATCTGGTGGAAGGCATGTGACGTCGTCAAGAAAGACGTCTGGGAAATCTCTGAATACTGGAACGTCTGACCTAGGAGGAGTGGGCACGTCAGGTGCTGAGATAACATTAGCCAAGAAAGCCTGACACCCCTTAGAAATTAGTCTCCTCGCCTGCATGCACGAATCATTCGAGGGAAACTCCTCCATCTAGCTGGCTCAAATAGAAACTGCTCTATGCCCAGCGGTCTGACCAACACTGATCTCTTCTGAAAATCGATCAGAACTCTGTTCTTACTCAGACAATCCATTCCCAAAATAATATCGAACTCCGGCATCGGCACTAGGATCAAATCTGCATACACTAGGTGACCATGCAATTCAAAGTCAATAACTCTGATCACACTGGTAGCTAACAGCTCTTCCCCGGATGGGACTGTCACGGAAAAATTTCTGTCTAGGCCAATGGACTTGAGGTCCAAATGATCAGCAAAAGTCTCCGAGATAAAGGAGTGAGTGGCTCCTGAATCTATCAATGCAGTTGTGGCTAATCTCTTTATGAAAATGTTTCCTGAGAGATGCGTTAGCACAACATAAACTTATATCCCAAAATTACTAACATAAACCTCAATCATAATAGAACTCAATATCCCAAGGCACACAAAATATTACTAGCACACTAATAATCCCAAGTAAAAATTCCACATGCAAGGCAAAATAATGTTGAGCTTAGGTAGAAAAGTTTACCAGTCAGTAAAGTGATGTCTGGGTCCGCCTCCTGTGCATGCATGGCGAATACCCTGCCCTGGGTTGGCTGCTTCCACTGCGGGCACTCTTTCAGCATGTGATCCGTAGCTTCACATTTAAAACATTTTCATGACCCATACAAGCACTGCCCCGGGTGCTGGCGGTTGCATTTTGGACACACTGGGTAAGCAACGGGCTTCTAAGGCGCCCCCTGCTGCTAAATTGGACCCTTGCCCTTTGGTGGTCCATGATACGGCTTCTTCCCTGGCGGCCCCAGATACGGTTTCTTGAACTGGGGCCTCTGATGTTGGTGCTGCGGTGCTTGATAGGGCCTCTTGCCCTGCCTGTCAGCCTCAATATCTCTCTGGTCCTGCTCTGTCGCTAAAGCTCTAGATACTGCGACGGCATACGAAGTAGGGCCAGCTACCCTCACATCACGGCGCAAGATCGGCCGCAGACCATCAATGAAATGCCTCAGCTTTGCCTGGGCATCATTCGCAATGAGGGGTACGAAGTGACATCCCCTCTCAAACTTCCTGACAAACTCTGCCACACTACTGTCCCCCTGTCTCAATGTCATAAATTCTCTGGTCAAACGAGAGCGTACTTCTTCAGTGAAGTACTTGGAGTAGAAGACCTCCTTGAAACCATTCCAAGGCAGCACCTGCAAATTGACTGCCACTGACGCACTCTCCCACCATAGTCTAGCGTCTCCAGTCAATAAGAAAGTGGCACAATGGACCCTGTCAGCATCTGTCAGCTCCATAAAGTCGAAAATTAACTAGATGGACTTGATCCATCCCTCAGCTACCATCGGGTCATTGGTACCCGCAAACTCCTTTGGGCACATCCTCCTAAACCGTTCATACACTGCCTCAGGTTGGGGCCTCGTCCCTGCACCTACTGCTGCAGCTTGGTTCTCCGCAAACTGTGCGAAAAACTGCGTCATACCCGCAAGCATCTGCGCCTGCATATCTGGAGGTGGTGGTGGTGGAGGATTGGCCCTCTCCTCAACTCGAGGCTCTCTGTCCTCCTCACTGGCTTCCCGGTTAATCACACGTCTAGGAGGCATACTGTTCCAATAAATTACCCAACACTTAAACCCAACATACATGAATGTAATACAAAAACATAAGATGCATGTACTTTGAACTTTACATGTAAGCATGGTGAAAACATGATTTGATGCTTACTACATAACATAATTCAAAACTTTAAAACTTACAGACTTGAGGTATGACTTCGTGAGCTTCTTGCGACTGGCGGTAGGCGTAACCCTTTACAAGAACACCGCTCTGATACCAACTGTAACATACCGTACTTTTCATACTTAAAAATTTGCGAAAAAATTAAAAATTTTCTTGAATGTAAAAATACTTTTAATGTTTGCCACAAAAATATCACAACCAAATCCCCCATAAGAAAAGGTTGACAAAAACATCGTTCTCAACTTCATCAAAACAGATTAATAAAATATTCAACATGCTAAACATTTTAAAATAAACGTGGGCGGTCCTCGGGTCTAGCCTCTCGCTCAGTACAAGCCTGCCCCTTGGTCGCCACCTTCTGTCTCCTCATCAACATACTCACCTGCATCGATCAAGTCTAGTGAGCCTAAAGACTCAACACGTATAAACTGGAAATAACGAGTACTACATAATAAAACCAAAAGCGACTTTAAAATAAGGCGTACATACTTGAAATAAACTTGAACATACACATTGACGTGCCATAACGTGAAAATTTTCTTAAACATGCTTTCATACTTGAACATACTTGACATACATGATTTCATTTTGCGTAGAGGATGTTTCAAAGCAAGTGACCCAGACATAATAAACGCCTGATCAGACACACCACAGTACTGGGCTGACAGGGACGTATCCACTGCCACATACATGAGATCCCCGTTCATAATTTAACGGGCTGGTTGGTCCCCATTCATAATTTAACGCTTTCCAACCTCGATCTAACCAGTTCATAATTTAACGGGGTAGAGAGGTCCTCGGCCACGTTCACCGACTTCCAAACCCATTCATAAATTGGTCACAAGACATTTAGCATACTTCAAAAACTTGAAAATATTTTCTTGCACGTCATACATACTTACTTGGCGTTGAGGGATTCGTTGGACTCCGACTGGGGCCGTTGCTGCACATAATAACATGAAATTTCATACCTAACTTGCATAACTTAGACTTCGAAATCATGCTTACTCACAAGCTCATTCTATCCCTTAGGATGTTCTAGATTTTCCCATGACTCGACATTGTAAAACATCGTATTAAACCATAGCATAAAACCTCGAACCGAACCTTAATTGATAAAAGAATTTAACCCAAAACTGAAGGTACACGGACCCTGTGCCCAGGTCCGGCCCCGGGTCCGTGTAGGTTCGCTAAGTTATGTGCGTGAAGAAGAAGAAGAAGGCACGGACCCCGTCTCTAGGTCCGGGTAAGGGTCCGTGTAGGTGCGGAAAAATGACACTCCTGAAGGAACAAATGCATGGACCCCATGGAGAGGTCCGGGTGAACATCCGTGTAGGCACTGGAAACATACATCGAGTGAAACACAAAGGCACGGACCCCGTGCCCTTATCCGTGTTGGGGTCCATGCTGACTCGCAAAAATGACACTGAAGGAATAACAAAGGCACGGACCCCATGTCAGGGTCCGTGTACGGGTCCGGCTAGATACTGAACGATGAAACCTGCGTGCAAAACTTAGTGTGATGTTTCCTTCTACCCAACCAAACCAAATGACCGCGGATCGATAACCCGAAACACATCCTTGTACTGCTACGGCATTGTACCAACCCAAGTAAGCCATTAAAATTGTTCCCAGGAGCAACAATCAACAACAACAACGACACGACCTGAAATTCGTCACCATTATTCTCCCTACGACTTTTGATTCAACCTGGTGCCTAGCGACATGAACGGTGATCCAAATACCAACCCAACATCATAAAAATCATACCTAGACGCAGCAACGATCGCCCGTCGATCCCCAACGAAGCCTGCAACATAAAACTTCAAGAAACGCATCAATAACAAAATTTTCTGGAATTCACAGTTTGAGCAGTATCACTAAAAACATCATAACTCACTCATTTGTCGTCCAAAAATCTCGAATTTTATATCAAATCGAAGGCATCGAAAAGTTATACATTTTTTGTGTTGAAAGTTTTCTCAAAATCCCGACTGAAAAATCGCAATATTTGAAAAGACAGTAAAAAACGAATTTTTGAGATTCAAAACTACTTCAAAATACGTCCAATACAATTTATGCTCAAACTATTACAAATCATTGACATGTTTTCACACAAACCGCATCAAAATTCATACTATGACAAGATCGATGCAGCAAGAACAGAATATACGTGCCTTTTGATAATAAAAGTTACCGAACCGGCGATATCGAAGCGGAAACGGTGCGAGGCTTGATCCGAGACGAACGTGGCACTAAAATCCTTGAATAATTCACACGAAAATTGCTGGAAGATGGAGAGGGGAGGGGGCGGCTGCTCTATGAGTGAAGAACCCTAGTTTTCTTCTCTCAAAATTAAAAAAAAACTGAATTGTGATCGTTTGTGTGTGTTTTGCCGATATCAGTGTGTGAAAAAGTGCGTAAAATGTGTAAGTGTGTGTGTGGCGTGGGTTTAGATAGTAATTAGGGAATAAATTATTGCTATAATGCGTAATTAACATGTAAATAAAATGCTAATCCTCCACTAATTAAATAAAATCTCTAACTTTAAAATAACTTGCACAAAGCCAACTTTAAAAGTCTTAAAATTCACTAAATAAATAATTTTATGCATAAAGGTGCTAAGGCTAAATAAATTATTTAAAACGCCCCATCCTCGACTAAAATAAAATTACCACATTTAAAAATTGTCAAAAATCGTCACCGGTCTTTTCCTCAATTCCGCCTCGAATAATCGCCTGAAACATGAAACTCGAAAAACATTTTAACGTGCATCACTAAGTCATAAATAATTTAAAATAATGCATTTAATTAAATCATGCACTGCTAAACTCAGATTAAAATAATTTAACTGATTTAATAATAATTAAATAAATGCATGGGTTTTACGTGTATGAAATTTGGGCTCTACAAAAACTAGTACAATATTCAGGATAAGTTCATGGACATTCCAACTATAAGAGAATGGACGGATGGAATATGATACCACAGCAATTGCCAAGCTCCCATGAGATACTGCCAGACCAAAGTAAGAATCATATACAAATGGAACCTGCAGAGAAAATCTAGAGTCTATTGGAAACAAATATGCAAATTTAAAACAGAAGTAAACATGAAAAATTAATGCATACATCCGGGGAGCTATTCAAACCAGGAGTATTTGAAGGAATGTGTATTTCCCTTAGTGCTTTCCCAACTAAATTCCACGCTTTCATAGAGTTGTCATGTAACACATGAACTGATCAAATAATCTGGAGGGCTACCAAGGTTTTCAACCTCAAGGCTTTCTGCGTGAGGCATTACTTGATAACAAAAGCAATTAACATGGATTTTTTAATTTTTTAATATCTGTTGAACTAACACTCCCTTAATACTAAAATTCATATTTATATCAATAAAACACTTCCTTCAATATTTATTACCTGGCTGCAGCTGTACAAGCAGAGTCCATCAAAAGCCCAAGCTAAACCAGTGACCTGATTGTTATTTTACAAGATAAATCATATGCCATTCCATATGCCAAAAAAGGTGTTGAAAACTTACAATGTGGTCATGCGCACTATAACAACCAATTATTTCAAATTCATGGCTGGTCATATACATGGTCCACACTTCAAATGATCCGGATCCTTTACCAATAGCCAGGAACAAATTTAGTGGTGTTTGCAGGGGGGCAGTAAATGAAAGTATGGAGACAGGTTTTGAATCAACTGTAATAACCTAATTACACGAGCAATCACAAGTTTCAAAATAAGATATAATCAAAGTAGCTGGTCTAAATTTTGAAAGGATAAGTAGCAGACTTTTAGCAGGATATGCTGACCTCCCTCAGCAAAGAAAATGAAGCATGAAAAGTTTCAGATGACTTCAGTAGTTCCTTAATATTCACCTGCCAAATCTTCACTCTATAAACAAAAAGAAGAGGAAAGTCACAAAATTAAATGTTATAATCAAATAAAAGGTAAACCTTATATGTATGTGTGTGTATAATTCAGTAGTTCTAACCCATGTCAAGCAAATGTGCTAGACTTTTGGCTTCGAAAAGAGAAAAAGGTTAATTAGTTATTCACCTCCCATTAGAACTTCCCGTCGCTAAAAGAATTTGAGGTTTTGAAATTTCCGAACATATAAAGCCCAGCAAATAGATGTGATGCATGTATCATGTGCCTTGAGAAAGCCACCATTTGATGCTTTACATGGGAGTTCAGGGGTAATAATGGAATAACTCTCTGGTGCATCAATTCTCTTGAATGAAATTAGACCACATTTCAATCCAGTAGCAAGAATATAGCAGCAGCCCGAGGAGTTATGAGGAATAGAAACCCAATCTTCAGATGTCCTCAGAATCGGTGACCAAGCCACAATAAGGGGTGTCAACATTGCATTGCAAGAAGCATATTGTTTGCCGTTATTAGTTGAACATTGCATTCTTTGATCTTCAGAGGTGTCCCTTCAGAAACAGATATGGGAATAATTTCCCATGTATTGTTTTCTTTTACATTGTCAAGTTTTTTTGCAGAAACCTAATAAAAATAGCAACACATTCAATGTAATGGCATATATCAAATGCACAACTTTTCAAATTGAAAGCAGATCATGTAGCTGCATTGAAGCTGATTTAGTAAGTATGGAGGTTCATGTCATGGAATAAAATGATAAAACTAAATCAGATAGTGAATGCAGTGTGCAGTACATTAGTTTCATTCTGTCTCCTTCGTTTTCTTTCCTTTCTTAAACTAGATACAGGTGGCTCATTAGGGCATTCAGATTCTGCATTATCTCGACTCCCTATCACCTGTATAAAGAAAAAACCCCAAGAATAGTTGGAATTCATATCATTAATTGTTATGTCATCAAGAATATTTCATCTAGAAAAGTATATGGGGATATGCAAGAAACGCTAATCAGCAAAAAGTTGAAAGATAGAACCAACTCACATCTAAACTTTCTGAAGATATAATTTGAGACTCTCCGAAATTGATCTTGGAATGATAATTATACATCATCTCTGATATGTCCATAAACTAGAAAATTTCATATTATAACTTTAGCAAATGTGTGAAAAACAAACATTAAATTTAGGAATCACAGATAACATACTAGATTCCAAATTCATGACATTTATTATGCATAAGCAACAAAACCGTAAATACAACAAACTTGAAGGGCTATGAAATTCTTTTTGAAAGAAATGTTGATTAGGTATTGCCTCTCCAAACATAAACAAAGCCTCCAGTACTAACACAACAAATTTACACATTAGCACAAATATGAATCTACTCATGGGCTCATAGCCAACACAGAACCAACAGTAAGAACATAATTAAGAGCATCTATAGACACAAGAATTGAAACAATTCCATTGCTAAAATTTTCACCATTTTTTTTGGTTCAGGAAGATTATTAAAGTGAAGAGACAGCAAGCTCGAACCATAATTCTGGTCCTGACACCACTACTTCCTGAAAGCTTCATTTATAAAATACTTAATACCTCAATCCATTCAGCCGAAAAATCACAGAAGGGAAAACGGTAAAGTTTGACGCGTCCCCCAGTGGTGCAAACAGCAAGAAAACAACTGCACGATTCATAGAAAAATTTAGAATTAATTCAGGGAGGCAACTTGCGTTGCATACTCAAACAAAAACTTCGATCAGGGGTAATGGTATCAGTACCCAACATTGCTAGCAAGACCTGCAGGAGACCAGGAAATTGACCTAACACATGGTCGTGTATCCCGCGACACAAGCATTGGCAACAAGCACCCAGAGAGAAAATCTATCCCTGTTACAAAATGAAAACAAAATCAAATGCAGTGACGTGAGAAAATAAAAAGTACTTGAAACCTCAACTCAAAATTAATTTTCATTGGCACTGTAAAACCACAAACCCAGAAATCCAAATGGCATCCAAATTGTGTACATACATACATACAATGAGCTCATTCAAAACTATGAAATTCATTTTTTAATATGATTCTACGTACCTCCAGCATTTATGAGACCAATGGAAAAAGGCTTGCTTGGGATAACAGAAATTACACCTCGACATCCAGCTCCAGAAGGTTTAGCAGGATTCTAACCAAGTGAACAACAAGCATATACCAGTGATTCGAAGGCTAAATCAAACAGTATAAAATTAAATCCTAATTTGAAAAAACAAATAAAAAGTAAGGTAATATGAATTATATAGACCAACTACTATAAGATTCTCTATCAAATTCAAATCAGACCCTGTATTGAACTCCAACATAAAACAGCTTCCAGACCAGTTATGAAGATCAGGTAGATTAAAATGTAAGCATAAATTTGGCGTTTAAAATTCAATAACAATGCAAAAATCTTCGTTTAAAAAATAAGCATGCTAGTTCAGAAATATTATTACATTATATGCAATCAATTGATTTAGTAGTTGTCTTTCCTAAGTCATGGGATCAGATCCCATCAGGTGGATCACAGAATACTGGACTCAGAATCAGTGGTCATTGATTCTTGTTCATGTCAGTGCATGGTTAATAATGTCATCTGCATAATCCTCACACTAACAGAATCAATTGACAGCCCAAAATTCTTGATCAACTAAAAACTCAGCTGGAACAGATTGAATGCCAGGATACTTCTGAACTTGAGCAATTTCAATGTTGAGACTCAAATGCTATACATCGTATCAGTAAAATTGCATCAAAGCAATTCAATACTAAAATCAGCAAACTTTGAAAAGTTAACAATTACCATGATCGTAACGAGGCTACCAGAAGCGACCGCCACCAGATTCTCTTCAGACCAAGCAACAGCGTTCGGATAACAAGGCGCTGATACGAGCACCGCTTCTTGGAAGCGGGAAGACATTGTTGAAGAGAATTGAAACAGAAAGCAGAGCGGCGTTTGATTATTTTGGAGTGAAGCGGATTCGATGCTTCGACCTAATTTGTGAAACAGCTCGAATAGTCAAAATCGAATTACACCATATAACCTACATATATTTGTATTTCCTAGACTAGACTAGAAGACTAAAAAAATCTTCTATTTTATATTATTAAAAAAATAAAAATATTTATTTTTATGTGGATTTAGGGATTTCTCGCTTAGAGAGCAAAAACAATGGATATTGAGGAAGCAACAAGCATTGAAGAAATGAAGTTGAAACATTAGTCAATCTCATGCATTACCCAATTTAGGGGTGAGTAGAAACCAAAGCCAAATCAAATAGTTGGTTTGGTTTTTAGTCGATCGATTTATATTGGTTTTAAAATTAATCATATCGAAAAAATTGGTTTTGTTCAAAGTTTTGGTGAAAAATCCTAACCGAACAAATTTTATAAATATATAATATTTTTAATGATATACATATTATTTTATTTTATGTCATATAATTGATATTATGAAAGTTTGATGATTGGTATTGGTGGCACATTTTATAAAGCTAAAAAAAATTGACCATTATCCCGTTCAATCTTCACAAGTATTTATTGATCTTCATGATGTTTTTGGAAAAGGTTAAAAACCTCGAGCAAGAAATCTTGGATGCGAGTGAATTTATTCTTACCAAATACCCAAGTTGGATAAACATAAAAGATAAATGTCTTTCTTTCTTTAAAGTGTGATAATGGATGATATTGAAGCTATTTCTAAAAGTTGAACTATTTAAAACTTATATTTATCTATTTATAATAGCTAGTTTTGAAAATTTAAATTATGATCATAAAAAGTCAAAATATTTTATTTGAACAAAATTAAAATTTAAAATTGAACATCCAAAGGTTCGCGACGGTATTGAAAAAGCCGTCGCTATATTAAGCGACGGAATTGAAAAAGTCGTCGCTATATTAAACGTCGATTTTTTTTAAAAAAACCTCCGTTTAAGAAGCGACGGTTTGTAACCATAAAATGCATAAAAAAAACTACTACGCAAAAATTAAAATTATGTAGTAAATTTTCGGGGAAAAAAAAATTAAAACCTGATTTGCGCGAAGATATGCAGCTCCACGTAACGCTGGAAGATCGTACCGACGAGCAAATCTAGGAAATAAATACGAAAAAATGTTAGTACAAAATTAAAAAATCGAAACTTCGAAAAATTGATAGAGTTTAACTACTACTAGAGAAAGACGAAAAATCGTTTAAGAAAATGTCTGCGAACCTCGGTATATATAGAATTATAGGGACAGTTTTTAATAAAACCGTCGCTATATAGCAACGGTTCAACCAAAACCGTCGCGATAATAGGGACAGTTTTGGTAAAAACCCATAACCGTCGCTATTATGGCGACGGTTTTCAAAACCGTCGCCGATCTAGATCGGCGACTGTTTTATTAAAACCGTCACTATTATAGCGATGGTTTTCCTTAAACCGTTGCTATAATAGCGACAGTTTTTAATAAAACCGTCGCTTGTCAAATGAAGAGACGGTTTCCTAAAATCGTCGCTACAAAATAACGACGGGTAGAATACAAGACGGTCGCATAATGCGACTGATAAAAAACCCGTCGCTAGAATAGCTGACGGTTTTAATTTAACCATCGCTTAATTTGATAAGCGACGGTTTTATAAAACTATAAAACCGTCGCTATATCGCGACGGTTCAAGAAAAATCGTTGCTATAATAGCGACGGTTTTAATAAAACTGTCGCTATGCTTTCCAGTTTTTTTGTAGTGACAACCCATATCAAATATATAATATTAATTAGGAAATTGTAATTATGATCCTATTTATTTGTCTATTTTTTATTTTAGTCTTCTAAATTGTCAAATTTCCATCTTAGCATGTTATCTTAGTTTCTTTCTTCTTATTTTCTTTTTGCAATTTTAGTTTTTTTCTCACACGGTGTTAATGAAGTGTTGACGCAACGTTACATGACGATGACGTGTACATTGTCACATTAAAACTTAGAGACACAGCAAAAATATTTTTTGATCCTGAGCTGACTGATCCGATAAAAAAAATATTATCGTGGGTTCCAAAGAAAATTTCTTTGATACCTAGCAAGATGTTGGTCATCATGGTTTAAGATCTCGGAATTAGTTGGAGAATACTACTCACTAATCGATGTACTAGTTTCTGATTTAGAAAATGAAAACATAGCTTTCTTCTTTCTTCCTTGAACTTTCATTATAAAACCAACATGTCACGCCCCGAGACCGAGGCGTATGGTATATGATTTCTTCTCGGTTTGGAATTTGACATTCTCACCCCAACAATTTACCATTGCATGAGTCTTGGCTAAACAATCCATTCTCAGAATGATGTCAAAATCCACCATTGAGAGTTGAATCGAGTCGGCATTGAACGTATGCATATTGTTACTGATTTTATAGTCTCGATGTAACTCGAAGGTTTCGATAGCCTTACTAGTAGGTGTTGCTATCCTAAAAGTTTAACAAGCATTTTAGGTTTAACCCCTAATTTCTTAGTGAGCCTCTTAGATATAAAATAATGTGTGTCACCAAAATCAAACAACACATAAGCAGGTAAATTTTTTTATTAGAATAGTAACTTCTAAAAAAAACTAGTGAAGGTCCCTCTAAGTTGCTAAATCTCGAGTTCGAGGTTACTCATGGTCTTAGATTGGGTCGCCATTTCTTGCTCAAACTTTGTCAAAATTATGTTCGAAAATGGTTGCAACATGCTCGAGATTTTAGAGAATTTATGCTTAAATCGATGTGATCTTCTTTGTGCAAAATGGGAGGGTTACTTATATGTGAGGAAGAAAAGTTTTTAGTCACGATTCTATCCCTTAAATGCATCATTGATGAGCATAAATAGACCAAAAAGTATGCTTGTTACCAAAAATAGAGGATGTCAAATCTGATGAGACTCTGATTACGCCTATAAATTAGATTTTAGGTCGTTGATTGATTGTTAATATACTACCTCGAAAATAATTGTCAAGGATATGAATGCACTGGTCCTTTGGCAAAATTTGACATCTTATCACATTTTGTATATTAGGATCTCAGTCAGATTATGATCATGCTTGCTCTAATATCATTTAAATGTCATGTCCTGAGACCTAGGTGTACAGACACAATCGTTTTTTAACAATCACATAATTTTAAAATAACATGCTCGTAATACAATATATAACCAAACCAGTTTATAAAATAATCCGTCATTGTCTTTACAACATGAAAGAAATCAAATAGTGCAGAAGAGTAAAACTTAAAACGTAAAATGACAATTGAAATATGAAAATAATCTTTCTTGGAAAGTAGCTTCTTCACCAGCTCCAGACGTCTCATGATTTGTCCATCAACTTGTTTGTTGGTATTGTATAGGGAGAGAGGTAAGGGTGACTTAATTGGGAAACACTCAGCAAGTGGGGATTGTTCGGATATATATAACAAGTACATATATTTTTTCTAAACGTAACATTTCTTAATGGAAGACATAACGTATCATAATCATATCCTGAACATGAAGCATTGAAATTTCATATAATTTCCACGATTTTACTAATATATGTCCCCTATATGTTAATACTCAAGTGACAAGGCCATACAATGATTATAATCTCATCATATAGAGGTCATATAACAGTTATAATCCTACCATATAGCGGTCATATCTTATAATAGCTTTCCAAATTTTTATTGAATTATATCAATGTTTGGAACATATAAAGCTTAGACAAGACATAAACGAATAAATCATGCTCAAACGAAATTGTTCAAAAATGGAACATAGAATATCATACGTGTATAGAATATCATACGTGTATATACTTTTTTAATACATAAGCCCGATTACTTTGGTCTTTCTTGATTCCAAATGTGAATATGAGTTGCTAGATTGTAGTTCAAATATAGTATTTGGTTGCTACTAGAAATTTTACTCGAAAATGGACAGAATAATGCCACGAAATCTGCTGCTGAAAGCCTCAAATTTGGCAGTTTTTCTTCTTGAATTTTTGTGAGGTTTTCGGTGTTCTTTTATCTTGGTTTGATCTCTTACTTATAGTTTGGATCTTACTTATAGTTGGGAAGAGAGAAGTTGACCGGATGCCTTAGTGAACGTTTTAAGGCTTTTAAGCAGCTTATTTAATGCTATAATGTAGCCATCAATTGGGCGTTACAATATGAATACGGACATGGATTAATTTTTGAGATTTGTCATTATAGGTTGTCATCAAGTCATTGAATGGGTTCAAACTTATTGGATGTGCCCAAAATTTCGAGTTCTTGGGCTGTAGTATTTATAATTTTTTGTGGCCTTCACACAACCTATTAATGAATATATAATTCAGTCTTCGGAAAATTAATCGACAAAATATACCATCCGAGCAGATCCTATATACGGTTTCTAGCTTATACATATCATCAACCACAATGCATCTGCTCCTATGTATGTCGATACCATACTGAACCTCGCCATCTGATGACCCTCGTGGAGTCGATAAATGAGTCAAAGTCTAGCACTAGTACGTAGTCATCTATGTTGTCTCGGATCAAAATACTAATGATATAAAACCTTAACTGCAGACTAATCTACTCGATAAATAATAACCAATTGGAAAGTCGGATGGAAGGTTGTCCAGTGACTCATCATATGATCACACATCTGTATGATTGAATATCTCTATGCACATACCAATGAAACGTGACCTATAACATCACATATATGTCTCGAAATAGAGTGACCAATGTATACCTTATTTTTTAATCAAAATTGGATAATCGTTTTTTTTTCCGACGAAATTAAGGTGTAAGACTTGTCATACAAAAGTACAAAACAAATGTTTTTTTTTTTGACTTTTACCCCATCATATATTGATATGACGATTTCATTCCGTGGATTCATGAATGATTTCAACTTTTGTCAAATTTTTGTGTACCTTTTCCTGAACTAATAATGTTGCAAATCATTAATGAATCAAGTCTTAAAAATATTTTTATAGAAAAAAATCATAAAGAAACTAAATATTTGGAAAAAAAAATATATTATCAGTATTATAGTATACATATGATTTATGAGCTAAATTATTTATATATTATATTAAATAAACACCATGTGTATGTCGGCTAGTTTAAGTGTAAAGATAAAGTTAAATCATTGGGATGCTTTTGCACGCGTGTGGAGATTTTGTGTGCTTACACGAATGAATCGGTTGGAATATGTGAAAAAGTCGTTTAAAGATGAAAAAGTTGATTCTTTGATAGATTCGGATAAACATTAAATTATACAGTCACAAACACAAAACGTGGCAGTGGAGGTGTCACAAGGGGTTTTGTGAAAAAGTTGATTCCTTTTGATAGATTCGTAAAAACATTAAAGTATATAGCCACAAATCACAACACGTGGCAGTAGAGGTGTCACAAGGGGTTTTGTGTGACAAAGTGTGTAGTAGGTGGAGGGATGACAATGGGGTGGAGTTGGGTTTGTTATCTCCATCCTAGTCTTCGAATTACATCCCTACCCCTATACCTGTCACGATCTTCGTTTTTTCGGGTTCGAGTTCGGGTTCGGTTCCATTTCAAAATTATTAATGGGGCAACACGGCGTGGGTACAGGGATTCCCCGCCCCGATCCCCGTTTCGAGTTTTCCCCGTGGGTCTCCAAATCCGTGGGAAAAATTGTCATCTCTAAGTAGGTGTTGGTGTTTGAATTTATGGAAAATAACTTTTTTAATCAGCCAATATTGTTTATTTTGAATTTTAGTTTATTAACAGGTTAAATTTTGGTCATTGTACACTAACTATCAGTGTTCGGTTATTTTGGTTAAATTGCTGATGCGACGCTGAATATATTAACTTTTTCGACATCATAGCAGCATTCTTTTTAATGTTTGTAAATTTTTGGTTCAACTTAACAATTTTCAATGTAAGATCAATATTTTTTGTTTCAATGTCACAATTTCCAATATAAAATCAATACTATAAAGATAATTTTCTTAACTAAACACATAAACTAAGCTTTACAATAATGACATTCTATTACAATTAACTATAAAAAATTGATTTTTTAGCATTTTAATTTGCAAAGTGATCAACCAATATTTCATAAATGGATTTTTATTAGAACTCATTGATGTTGCGGAATATCACGAACCGGAACCTTCTTGTGCATTCCAAAAACTTCTAAATAGGTGCTCTGTAGAGGTTCAAGCACTTCTAAAACATTCTCCATATTTCATCAATTAAAAGTTTTCTATGAAATCTTTTGTGCATAGAATAATCATTTAGAATAGTATAGAATGGAATTAACTAGAATAGTGTAGATCTTAGAACCTCCTAAAGAGTTGATATGTATCGCTTTCATTGTAGTATAAATAGGATTAATATAAATAGGGTGAAGCTCTTATTGTAAACTACCAAGTTT
Source organism: Primulina eburnea (assembly GCF_022965805.1). Taxonomy (NCBI): domain Eukaryota; kingdom Viridiplantae; phylum Streptophyta; class Magnoliopsida; order Lamiales; family Gesneriaceae; genus Primulina; species Primulina eburnea. Next base: position 14,637,461 of record NC_133101.1, read on the forward strand.
TCAAGCAATATAGCATTTTCTTTCAAAGTTTTCTAGAAGCATTTTTACTTAAGTCACTTGCACACAAGCACCAAAGGACTTTATCTATGCAGCTTACATGGGTAAACAGATAAAGTAAATGTCATAATTGTACAAAACCGTAAAATATTATTAAAATAAAGATCGTTTTACATTAGAGTCAATAAAAACCCAAGCCACAAGTTGGCTCGCTGGACACCTACTCTAACAAATACAAAATACTATGAAATTCAAATATTCAACCATATTTTTCCTACCAATTAATAGAATAAACATCCTTCCATGGTAGTTATTATGTATAGGACATATCAGTGGATTTTCACAGAAGCACCGCAGAAGGAAAAATTGGAAACACAGACCTGCTGACGGAGATAGAGGCCTGTCATAAATCATAGATTGTAAGGGGCTGCTGACTGAGGATTTCAGTCGAGAGGGCGGACTTTTCATTGACAATTTTTAAAGAGGAATTTCGTTATACTGGAGATGGGGAGAGTAAATATTCAGGCTGTAATCTTTGTAGAAGTATCCCTCATAAGGGACAACATGGTGAGAAAGATTTCTTGAAGGCTGAAGATTCGAAAAAAGATTTAAAATTGGAAGGGTATAAAGGCATCGTGAAAAAAATTAGAGGTGCCAACTTTGAAGCTCGTCTTTGAATCTGACAGAAGCTCTAAAATGGCAGAAAAATATAAACCAACAAGTCTTCTCCGTAGTTCATTTTCACAGCACAACTGCAACTCCTTCCATACATTTGTCTGTTCATCTATGGCACTACTGAATCTTTCCAAGTCTTGGTGTTTTCTACTCTCGCTCACCTCATCATTTTTAAGCACAACATGCCTGATGATTACATTGATGAGGTGCAACTTACGGGTTGAAAGAGTGGGCAAAATTTTAAAGACAAGAACGTAGTACAAATGCCAAAATTTGATCCAAAATAAGATGTCAACCATTTCTGCAGAATATGCTCTACATAGTTTGGTATCGACTGTTTGAAAGACACAAGGGCTGCCACAATATCCCAAATGTTCAGAAGCCCACTGAAACTCGCACACAGACTCAGAGACCATAATATGTTTTTTTCCCACCAAATTAATTCTACCTCAGGGAAACCAGGAAATGATCCGAAATCAATATCAAAACATATATTGGAGGAAGTGTCCAATTGCTGCCCTCCAATCCAAAGGAACTCGATAGCAGCTTTCTGAGTTATGTAAAATTACAATAACATTTATTGGTCAATCAAACATAGGTAACTGTTTGAACGGTTAGTTCTTATTTCTTCCATTCAGCTTTTGACTAAATCATCAAAATTTTCTTTTAAAGAAATGTGGGTGCTAGTGTAACGCTCTGACCCGATTTTTATAAAACAACAGCGGAACTTAAAGATTTAAATAAAAGGAAAGAAGGATTTAAAATTTTCTTGAAATAAATACATTTCCAATATATACCATCAAAAGTATATACATGATCATCTAAAGGTTGCAACAAAATATCAATGTGATCATGTCCAAAATAATTTCTTCCTTCCTTCACTTGATACATATGACTTCGGCTTCAATCAACGTCCTGGTTCGTCGCTCTTATCTGCATCACATGAATAACTGAAATGAGTATAAAACTCATCAAGTGGAACTCTTACATATCAAATATCATACTCTGTAAATCATGGCTTTGAAATCATTAAATACCATCCAACTCTTGAAATATAGCATAACATAGGATAATAAAATCATAAAGATGGTATTTCTCTTTTCTCTGGTATGGATTGATATCTAAATAGTATCTCTGTCTCTGTACCTATATCCCATCGATATAAATCGATTACTCTCTTGGGATATAAGCCTATGGTCGTTGATCAACTAATTGCATGCAATCTCTGACTATCCATTTATCAATCCAATAAAACATTTGAACTTCTCTTGGACATTAAATCAAACACTTTGAAGACTGATCTTCTCTTTTGCATTCCCTTATACACAATTGATGCATATACAAGCCTCTAATATACAACAAAGTGTATATATACATAACATGAATCAATTGAAAGGGAATAGCACATTAAAACTATTGAAACACAATACATATACTATCATGTGAGCACAAGGAATGAATTCCACTTACAACCAATAGCAACCTTGAGTCTAAGCTCTTGGTACAAATCCTACAACAATAAACCATGAATAGAACCATCAACAACTCAATAATCCAACAACCATACCATAAAACCCATAAAATCAACACAATCACAAAGTACCATAATTTCCCCCAACACCACAAACCAAATTAACTAAACCCACAAGCTTACCTTAGCTTCTTGACTCCAAAATAACCTTCTCCTCACTTCAATAATCCAACAAGAGGCTTGAATCAAGAGAACAAAAGAAGAAATTAAGAACCTGATAGAGGTGGATTTTACCTGTTTTTCATATCGTGTTTTGTTGCATTGTGTTGCATTTATTACTGACATTTCGTGCATTTTGTGTTGTTTTAGCATAATCCATATCTTTGTGTCGTTCATGTGTTTAGTGGCGAAAATGCAGGGAGATTGGTGAAG